>NC_054709.1:24881922-24891922 GCF_016097555.1 Gigantopelta aegis
CCTCCTACCACTACCACTAACCTACCACTACTACACTACTGCTGCTACTGCTACTGCTACTGCTGCCACTGCTACTACACTACTACTGCTAACACTACGGCTACCACTACTACTACTACTACTACTACTATTACTACTACTACTGCTACTACTACTGCTGCTACTGCTACTACTACTACTACTACTACTACTACTACTATTATTACTACTACTACCACTACCACTACTACTATTACTACCGCCACCACTACACTACTACTACTACTACTACCACCACCACTGCCACTACTACACTACTACTACCACCACCACTGCCACTACTACACTACTACTACCACCACCACTACCACTACTACTACCACCACCACCACTACTACTACTACTACTACTACTGCCACCACCACTGCCACTACTACTACCACTACTACCACCACCACTGCCACTACTACTACCACTACTACCACCACCACTGCTACTACCACTACTACTACCACCACCACCACCACTACTACACCACTATCACCGCCACCACTACTACACTACTACTACTACCACCACCACTGCCTCTACTATTACCACTACTGCCAACACCACGACTACTACTACACTACTACTACTACCACCATCACTGCCACTACTACTACCACTACCACCACCACTACTACTACTACCACCACCACTGACACTACTACTACCACTACTACTACCACAACCACTGCCACTACTACTTCCACTACTACTTCCACTACTACCACCACCACTGACACTACTACTACTACTACTACCACCACCACTGCCGCTACTACTTCCACTACTACCACCGCCACTGCCACTACTACTACTACCACTACTACCACCGCCACTGCCACTAGTACTACTACTACCACTACTACTATCACCACCACTACTACAATACTACTACTACCACGAATACTGCCACTACTACTACTACCACTACTACCACTACTACCACCACAACTGCCACTACTACTACACTACCACTACTACCACCACTACACCACTGCCACTACTACTACCACCACCACCACTACTACTACCATTACTACCACCACCACTGCCACTACTACTACTACTACTACTACTACTACTACTACCACCACCACTGCCACTACTACTACCACCACCACCACTACTACTACCATTACTACCACCACCACTGCCACTACTACTACTACTACTACTACTACCACCACCACTGCCGCTACTACTTCCACTACTACCACCACCACTGACACTACTACTACTACTACCACCACCACTGCCGCTACTACTACCACTACTACCACCGCCACTGCCACTAGTACTACTACTACCACTACTACCACGAACACTGCCACTACTACTACTACCACTACTACCACCGCCACTGCCACTACTACTACTACTACCACTACTACCACTACCACCACTACTACACTACCACTACTACCACCACCACTGCCACTACTACTACCACCACCACCACTACTACTACCATTACTACCACCACCACTACCACTACTACTACTACTACTACTACTACTACTACTACTACTACTACCACAACCACTGCCACTACTACTATAATTAAATCTACTACCGGTACTCGCGAATGTTAGCTAAGTTATTTATAGATGTTCTTTTAAATATTTATGTTACAGTGTATGACGTCACGTGTGTCAATGTGAGATTCCCCTACTCATGAAGTCCGTATTTATAACACTAGACGTCGTAGTCCTTTGGGTGGCTGTTGTCGTACAGGGAGACGGACATGGTAAATAGCTTACTTTTTGTTTTTAAATGTGGCAGTCTCAGTCTCTCTCTCTCTCTCTCTCTCTCTCTCTCTCTCTCTCTCTCTCTCTCTCTCTCTCTCTCTCTCTCTCTCTCTCTCTCTCTCTCGGTCTCTCTCCATCTCTCTCCCATCTCCTCTCTCTCTCTCTCTCTCTCTCTCTCGATCTCTCTCTCTCTCTCTCTCTCTCTCTCTCTCTCTCTCTCTCTCTCTCTCTCTCTCTCTCTCTCTCTTCTCTCTCTCTCTCATCTCCTCTGTAATCTCTCTCTCTCTCTCTCCTCTCTATTCTCTCTCTCTCTCTCTCCTCTACATCTCTCTCTCTCTCTCTGGGGTGTGTGTGTGTGTGTGTGTGTGTGTGTGTGTGTGTATGTGTGTGTGTTAAAGACATAAATTTCCTTTTCTGTGAATGATTTTGTTTAAAAGTTACAGTTTGTTTTGTTTAACGACACCACTATAGCACATTGATTTATTTATTATCGGTTATTGGATGTCAAACATTTGGTAATTTTAAAATATATTCTTAGAGAGGAAACCCCCTACATTTTCCCGTTAGTTGCAAAGCATTTTTATATGCCCCATCCCACAGACAGGATAGCACATGCACGCTCTAATATATACCAGTCGTGACGAAAAATAACCCAATGGGCCCACCGACGGGGATCGATCCCAAACCGACCGCGCATCAAGCGAGCGCTTTACCTCTGGGCTGCGTACCGGCCTCTGTGTATTAAAGATGTAAGATGTTGACATTCTTAGCTGTGATTGAATGTGTTTTAATACACGTAGAATACGATAATAGTTTTTAAACAAAATGATTGCTTGAAAACGACACACCATCGTCTATTTAACACAGCAAATAAAACGGAGACATATATTTGTCACAACAACTTTTTAAAAAATGAAACGAAAAATCAGGGGCGGTGATAGGTTATGAAAAGTAGGTTACAGACTTGAATAAAGCATTCCAGATTGCATTACATGAGCCTTTTTCTCACAGCTTGTGTGGTTGTTGGTAGAATGGGCATGGCAAATGCATAAAAGAAATCCAAGGTTGTTTCACTTTTTAAAACTTTTTTTTTCTAAGCAGGGCACCTGCCCGAAAACTGCATGCTGCATGTGAAACACTTTTCATGTTTGCTTAGGGTAGGGAGGGTATACATTTCTTTGCAATTTGGTTTTGGATAACCATGCCACCAAAACGTAAAGTGAGCATTCTGGACTGTGGTCGAGCCCTGCCATGACTGAATGATGGCATATCCATGAGACAAGTAGCGAGACACCTGCCAGTGAACCATTCCGTTATCCATTAACTGCAAGAGCGTTTCCATACCACTGACACAGCGAATGGGCTACTGCTCTCAAACGCAGTGTCCATGTGGCCCTTAACTTGTTGTGACTCGTATATTATACTGTTATTTCAGGTTCGTATCTAGTGGAGGGAAGGGGTAATTCCACCACCCACACACCCCGAATAGTTTAAAAGTGTCCCTTTTTACTTTCTCTATGTTTCTGTTCCCCGATGTCTTTTACTGGTTCCACAAACAAGCAAATATTTCATTATGTTCAAAAATACATTAAACAAACAGAAAGATTCAGTAAATAAAATATGGTTTAATAAATGATTAGATAAATAAACTATGACTAGATAACAAAATATATCAAAATGTGCGGAATTTATCGACTATCCCACGTCAAAGCCGCGCCGTCTGATTAGAAAGATAAACTACTTTAGTTTCCCCATTTTAATTTTATTCTATGTTTTTTAGCACTTTATTCACACTACAAATCTATTTTGCCTGATATTCTATGTATTAACTTTGTTCTGAATATTTATTGTAGTCTTTAGTCCTTCTTCCGGTTGCTTGATGTTTTATGTATTTACTTTGTTTCAAATCTTTGTACTAATAGTAGTCGCCTATAATGTTATAATATTTGTAATTAGGAGAAGGCCTCGTAAGTTGGATAACTTGTGCCCAATCCTTTTGTATATTATATGCAATAAAATATGTTTCAAACAAACCCCTCCAGCTATTTTAGCCTTGGTACGGCTGTATATCAGTGTGCTTAAATGCTTAGAATAGAAAGTAAAGTTTGTTGTATTTAACGACGCCACTAGAGCCTGATGATTTTTTATCTTATCATCGGCTATTTGACGTCAAACATATGGTCATTCTGACACTGTATCTTAGAGGAAACCCGCTGTCGCCACATAGGCTACTCTTTTACGACAGGCAGCAAGGGATCTTTTATTTGCGATACCACAAATCATGGCCTTTGTTATGGATCACTGGTCGGTGCAAGTGGTTTACACCTACCCATTCAGCCTTGCGGAGCACTCACTCAGGGTTTGGAGTCGGTATTTGGATTAAAAATCACATGCCTCGACTGGGATCCGAACCCAGTTCCTACCAGCCTGTAGACCGATGGCCTAACCACGATGCCACCGAGGCCGGTGCTTAGAATAGAAAGACTACCTAGTTTCTCTACAAACAATGGGGATTTGTTTCTGTCAGACTGGCTTTGATATATTTGTTTTAGAATTGGCTAATATGACGTGGTACCAAGCCACCAAGGCTTGTAGAAAACGTGGAGGAGAACTTTACCATTCTGCTGACAAGTCACACGTGGCTCGGTTCCTCGACAGGAACTCCGGAAAACACTGGATCGGAGCTAAAGTGATGTACTCTTCCTGGACATGGACAGGTAAACAAGGGCAGATCTACAGAAAGTGTGGGTTGGGGTATGGCTAGCAATTAATTTCACAAAAAGCATCGATTCTCTCTCGTGTGCTCTGTTCTACATGGACAAACGGACTTGTTCAGAATACAAAAATAAACAGGATCAAAGGATCTCGATCCCGCAGTTGAAACATCCATCCTACCCTCTCGTAACGCAAAAGCAAAAGCAAAGGATTTTAGATTAGTGGATGTTTCATGCTAACTTAAAAACTTGTTGTTCTTTGTTTTCATCAGTCCATTTTTTTTTCACCATATAGATTTAATTTTTCATTTTACGTTCCAATTCAATATTTTGTGACACTTGGTCTGTAATTTTAGATACGAAATCGTCTGCCAAACGCATTATGCTTCTTCTTCTAATATGTGATTGTTTTTAAACAATTGCAAAAGAGCAAGTACAAAATGCATAAAGTTGCAGTGCCCATCAATAATAATTTTGACTTGCCATTATTCCATCAGAGGATCGGAGAACGCTGTTCAAATACGAGGGATATCGAAATGTAACAGAGGAGGACAGATATGCGAATATATTTTTGTACAGGAACCAAGCGGTCCGATGCTACACGGAATGTAATACGACATATATTGGCTTACAGGTAAAGATATGTTTGCTATAAATACGACTATTTACTATATGTTAATATATATATATTATTTATTACTGTCTGTCAAAGAGCTGCCGGGATTAAGCTCACGCAAAATGAAGCCCAGGGGCTTAAAAACGAGACCCCCCCCCCCCTAAATTAAGCCCTATCTATACTATTTTTCTACAACAAAAAAAAAAAAAAAGAAAAAAAAAAGAAGATTATTAGCCCAGAAATGTCGATAGTGTCAGGGATGGGGCCCTGAATCACTATCTTACAGATAGTGTTGAACATAAATAACATTATATATATATATATATATATATATATATATATATATATAGATATATATATATATATATATATATATATATACATAATGAGTATTGTTAGACTAAATATGTTCAGATTGATTGTACATTTTTCCATAGAAAGAGGGAGGGAGAGATAGAAGTGAGAAAGAAGAGAGAGAGAGAGAGAGAGAGAGAGAGAGAGAGAGAGAGAGAGAGAGAGAGAGAGAGAGAGAGAGAGAGAGAGAGAGAGAGATGAAGTAAAACAGGACAGCAAGACAGTTTTAACATTAAAAAAGCATACATGCACATACACACACATACACCAGCACGCAGCATAGCTTGATAACAAATGTATACATGTGATTAGTTTCCTCTCAGTTGTATTGTAGTTTATTAATATTCTGTGATACTGCGGGAGGTAGATGTTGCTGGAGACGAGAGGATAATAATAATAATAACAATAATAATAATAATAATAATAATACAAAAATTATTATATTAAATATGTTCAACTAATGAATGATAGAGTGACCATTTGGTAAAAAACTGTTCTTACTAAAATATAAATGTTTTTCTATAGAGTATCTTTGTTTAATTTCTTTTTTAAAATGAATGATATTTAACTAAACCATTTGCACTTTGCATTTATATATGAAATACTTAGCTAGAAGTAGCAAGAGATCAATGACATTATCTGTTTTAATGTTGTCTTTAAATCCAAATATGACTACTTCGAGAGACAGTTTTAAGTTACATAAATGATTACAGTACTTCGATAACCAGTTTAAAAACGAATTCCAAAACGTTTCAACAAAGTTACCTTCCCAAAACAGATGTTCTATTGTTTCTTTATTTACATTATAAAAGGTACATGTTTCAGTATCAATACGTTTTAGCTTGAAGGCAAAAATATTTGTCGTTAGTATTCTGTGTAATATCCTATATTGGAACCATCTTAATTATACTTCTTGTGTGGTGAGAAATGGTTTCAAATAGATAATGGGCTAGATAAGATCAGTACTAAAACGATTTTGCCATTTTGCCATAGCGGTATTTGGTACGTCTGAATATGTTAATGTGTAATAGTATAATTTTGATCCTTTTTTAATGGAACAAAGTTTTCTTTGGACAGGCGAATCATCTAAAGGAATATTTGTGTCTATTTTACTAATTTTAGTTTTTGTAAGGTATACCGTGAGTGAATTAATGACTCCCTGACATTCTAAAAAAGACATATGTAAGTCATAAATATAATTAAATTCAGTTAATGTGAAGAATTCTCCACAATCATTAATTAGGTCGCATATTTGAGAGATGCCTTTTTCGAGCCATTTATAATAATAGTAGACAATGTCATATTTCGTTATCTTTACATTTAACTATGATAAAACACCTTCAAACTATTTGATATTATATATTATAAAAAACTCGACAATATGAAAATTGTAATATGCTGGCACTTGCTTCGCCAACAATCCGTAGCTGAATTAAGCAGAAATTACACCGGAAGTAAACGGTTTAGAGAGGAAACCCGCTGCATTTTCCCATTGCATATTTGCATATGAGGGTTGCATATTTGGCTATGTCCAAGTTTTGGTGATGAATTAATGTTGACTTTCACTTATATTTGGACATCATACTTATCTTAGACTCAGCGTATTTCCCACTATTCAACCCACATGATGATGCCCCGCTTCTTCTTTCAAAACACGTTTTGTATCACTGGTATATGTGTGTGACATCTCTCTTCCTCATTTGTTCATCTCTTCTCTCCCCTCACTCTCTCCCCCACCACCACCACCCCCCCCCCTCACTCTCTCTCTCACTCTCTCTCTCTCTCTCTCTCTCTCTCTCTCTCTCTCTCTCTCTCTCTCTCTCTCTCTCTCTCTCTCTCTCTCTCTCTCTGTAATAATAGCTTTATCATATAATTTCTAACTTAATACAACGTGTCTTTGTAAACTGCACACGCAACTTTAATACCAGTCAGCTATTACTATTATCCTGTTCAATTATTTAGACCCAAAGTTTTTTGCAAATGTTACGTTTATTTCCTATTCGATATTTGTTTTCTTTGCATTTACATGAAAACAAACCCAAACCCCGACAGGTTTTATATACAAATCATCATATAAAATGCACGAAGTTGACTTAATTCCACTTTTTAAAAATCTCTGTGTCTTTTGAATGCACGTTATTTCTCCTATAAATAACTAAGGTCATTTGCATATCAAAAGCATCATTCTATAGTGCGTTTCAAACTAATGTTCGGTTCTATCGTCCTATCCGCACAAATCGTAGTATGACCTATATTTAAGAAAATATCTGTAAACATGAAGCAGGCGCGGATTCAGGTGGGGAGTTCAAGTGACAAAACCTCAGTTTGAAAAAAAAATATGTTTCAAATATTATAATTATATTGTGAAATACACAAGCGCGCGCGCTGAAGGGAGAAACAGACAGACAGATAGAGAGAGAGCGAGAGAGAGAGAGAGAGAGAGAGAGAGAGAGAGAGAGAGAGAGAGAGAGAGAGAGAGAGAGAGAGAGACGTCATTTATGTAACGACACACTCAACATATTTTAAACTATGGTTATATGGTTATAGGGAGAGAGAGAGAGAAGACTATGGTATGCATGCGATTGGTGGAGGTGTGACCCTCTGCACAACCCCAACCCCACTTAAGGCTTCTTTTGTATATGGAGCGGGACGTAGCTCAGAGGTAAAGCGTTCGCTCATGGTAGGTCGACTGATCGATCCCACATGGTGGACCCATTGGGTTGTGTTGAGTTCCAGCCTGTGCACCACAACTGATGTATAAAGGCTGTGGTATGTGCTATCCTGTCTATGGGATGGTGCATATAAAACGTCCCTTATTGCTTATCGGAAACAGTGGCCCATGTGGCGGTAGCGAGTTTCTTTCTCACTGTCCTAATGCTCCTTAACCGTTTTGTCTGACGCCACATAAACGTATATCAAATGCGTTGAGTGTGTCGTTAAATAAACATTTCTCTCGTATGTATGTGTAGTCTATATGCATTTCTAGTCGATTAGTTTATAGGTTGTTAGGTTGTTTGATAGTGAATGATATGGAAATAAATTGTTTTTGGTGTTAAAGAGTTCATGCATACATTAAAGTAATACTCCTGATGGGTATGGAGAAATAACTTAATCAGTCGACGAACTAATTTCTTCATCACTATCTTCGTTAAGGGGGACTATCACAGGGGGTATTTTATTTCTTATAAAACTATTTTGTTTTCTAAAGTCTTCTTCGATCTTTATTACATGTTTAACTGCGTCAGAGAAGTGTGTAGGAGTGACAGAGTTCAATGCATGTGCAAGTTCTCTCCGCACCGTGGTCATTTTACCATCATTATGACGAGCTATGTGCCCTTTGACTTGACTCCAGATCAGTTCTATTGGATTGAGTTCAGAATGTCTTGGCGGCAGGCTTAGACACAAGTGCCCATGACGTTCAGCAATATCATCAGTAACAAATTGCTTTGCACATTTGTTACTTTTCACAAGTTCATAAAGAACTGGCTTTGTAATGTTACTCTCAAAAGGTATATTTTTGTTTCGTAGCCACGACTGAATTTCTTCCTTTTAACGTTTAGTGCAGGACATCGTGTAATCTCAGTCAATTTGTTGTGGTAGCTTGCGTTATCCATGACGATAACAGAAGGTTCTGGTAGAAAAGGCATAAGTTGTTCTTCAAACCATTTGATGAAATGTTCATGATTCATCTCACCATGATAGTCTCCGTCTGTTTTTTTAGCCTCAAAGATCAATTCACAGCCATCTATCAATCCATATTTATCACAGCCAGCATGACAAATAATAAGTCTTTTTCCCTTCCCAGTCACCGAACAGAGTTTAGGAACTCGATCAGCAGCGTCTGATTTCGGCAGGTGATTGGCGGTACTTGTGCCCGGGTGGATATCTGTCCAGTGGTGGGATGTTGTGTGGTTGACATTCACTCAGGTCTCATCTTGATACACTATTAAATACCCCTGTTCTTGTAAACTGGATATTTCATGGAGATAGGACAGTCTCCTGTCTGATATATTGGCGTCCTCAAAAATCGAGGTTATGGAGTGTTCTTCGTAAAGTTGATATGGATATGTTGATTCCACATTCCTCCCTTAAAGCCACGTTAAACTTATGTAATGTAGGTAATTCGCCCTCTCTATAAAATCTGTATACTCGTCATCTAATAACATCTTTATCAAATAAATCGATGAGTTTTCGGTCGCGTTTTTTAACAGTGATTTCTGTGCTTGGATTCGTAGAGCTTAGATTTTTCACAGTTCTTTTTACTGTTGAAACCGAAACTTTAAGTGCAGCGGCAACTCGATCGACAATTCGATAAGAAGCATACCTAGGTCTACCGCGCTGATATTCATCTTAAAATAATCGAAAACGTTCTTAATACACGATTTTACATCAACTGAAGTGTTTTTCGATTTACCCATATTTTTCCTCAAATAACAATAACAAGAATGTCGACTAATACATTTTCAATGAATTTATATACCCTACCTAACTTGTATTTTACGTGGTTTACACATTGCTACAATAGTACGTGCAGTCATAGA
>NC_054709.1:24896922-25061922 GCF_016097555.1 Gigantopelta aegis
GAATTTGAAGCCCGTGGTTAGTTATGGTACACTCACTCTGGATTGTAACTAGAACTGAGAACCTGTAGCGATCAACTTTAAATCAGAGAGCATGGTCACTTAGCCCGACCGTTTAAATAGTCCGAGCTATAGTATTAAGCTAATTATTACAAACGTTCTGCAATCAACAATATTATGACATTACTGAAAAGTACACACTCTTTTATTTTACTGTTATAAATTTAATAATATTTCCATATACTTACCTTTTGTGACACCCAATAGCCGATATGTATTTTTGTGCTGGGGTGTTGTTAAATAATCATTCATTCATTCATTGTTATAAATTTAGTTTATATATGTGTACGATATTTGTATATTTAAACAGGTGGTGGGAGTATCGATGTCCCTGATACGGGTAGAAGTGGCTGTGTGTGGGCTGAACGACTTAGAAATGACACCGTGGTGTTTGGTATCAAGGGATGTAGTTCACAATACAAGCCTCTCTGCACTGAAGGTAGAATAATATTTCCGACAAACAGGATGCGTATGTTGAAGACAGACACGTGTTACAAAATGTGCGGTTTTAGGGAGAGTCCCTGCTTGGCCCTGCGTCCCCCTCCACCCCTATCGTAGCAACAAATGGAAATCTCCCAACACTGACCCGTGTTTATATTTACACCAGTCGTCCTGTCGGCATATCCATCCCCCTTCATGTCCACACCCTCCCCCATTCACAAAATACTGTATCCGTTTGTGATTTCAACTTGTAGTACTGTGTTGGTGATATTGTCTGTGTTATATTAGTTTGTGATTTCAGCTTATAGTACTGTGTTGGCGATATTGTCTGTGTTATATTAGTTTGTGATTTCAGCGTGTAGTACTGTGTTGGCGATATTGTCTGTGTTATATTAGTTTGTGATTTCAGCGTGTAGTACTGTGTTGGCGATATTGCCTGTGTTATATTAGTTTGTGATTTCAGCTTGTAGTACTGTGTTGGCGATATTGCCTGTGTTATATTAGTTTGTGATTTCAGCATGTAGTACTGTGTTGGCGATATTGCCTGTGTTATATTAGTTTGTGATTTCAGCTTGTAGTACTGTGTTGGCGATATTGCCTGTGTTATATTAGTTTAGTTTTTTTTAAAGGCGCAGACCCTAGTTTCAGCCCGTATAAATGGACACTAAGTTTAGTTAGTCTACAAACCTGCAACACATATTTGGATATGTTTATAACAGAGAAGCTAAAGTTTGTGATGTTTAAACAGAGAAATACCATCAAAAATAACTAGAACTTGTCTCATTAACCATTACTTCTTAGACGAACGTGCGTTTTAAAAAAAAACTAGGATATGTCGCTTTATCTTAATTTATGGCAATCGATATTATATAACAATAATAATATAGGCCCAAAGATCCACTCAACAAAAATAAACGGTTTGTCCAACTGTATATAAATAAAAGTAAAGCTATGACTTCTACCCACCTCAGCGAGACGGTTATCCTCCTCTAGAGGCTGTGTCCTCTTCCAGATATCAGTCCTACGGACCTGTAATATAAAACGTTTTGTTAATGGTACCGTTTATAACACAAGAAATAGGCTACTTCTGTGGGACATAATTATTACAAACATACTGACAAAACAGCAGACGAACAGACATAGCAACAACCATAATGACACATACACAAGACAGATAATCTGGACAGACAAACAGACAGCTCGGACAGACAGACAGTCAGTTAATCAGAATAGACATGCAGACGGACAGGACATGATAAGACGCCCAGAATCAATAATCAGTAAAGACACACTAGTTTCCCATTATTGGTACCGCTTCACTACAGAAAATATGGATAAACAAAAGAAAACAAAAATACTTTTTTTTTCCAGATGCCATCTCCAACAAAATACCAAACACAAAGACTCAGCCTGGTAAGTTTTACATCAATGTACGTGACAGTTCGCGACACAGACTCGACCTGGTAAGCTTTTTTTTTTTTTTTACATCAGTGTACATCACAGTTCGCGCCACAGACTCAACCTGGTAAGTTCATTGAACATAATGAATGGATGAATGTATAACGACTCCACAGCACGAAAAATACATCGGCTATTGGGTGTCAAACTAAATTCGTTAAATAGAGAATACCACATTAGTGCCCGTTAGATACGTATAGGATATTAAACGAGTTTCCATTTCGTATCATGTTTATTTCCCTCGTGAAATAATTTTCAGTTGTCACGAGCTTTAGCGAGTTTAATATCCTATTTATTACCCATACTCTATCTTAATTTATATCACTTGTTTGGCTGACGTTCCTGTAAGGTTGTTGTGCGCCAGTCGGTGACGTCACGAAGTGTTACGTCCCACTTGGCGTTCTAATGGGACATATCACTTTGATATGTACCAAGATATTTGTAACCATTGGGGTAATAAAGTTTTATTTTACAACAAGTTCAAAACGTATTCAACAAGCGAAAGCGAGTTGGATACGTTTTAAAACAACGAGTTGTTGTTTTAAGCTGTACAAGTTTTGAGAGATTACTGTTAACTGCTACGTCACAGAACAATCAGTTTCAGGTTAACTTACACGTCACAGGTCAATCAATTTATGTCGTTGTTTATTCCATTGAATGGTATGGTTATGGCCTTCAAAGTTGAGCAGCCAGTCAGATGTCTTTAAATCGATATTTAAAATGTTTGCATCATCTAAGAATGGACCTTTAAATTAACCACAAGCAAAAAGGAGACGCAACTCTAAACATGTTTTGATAATTTATAATTATTTTTCTTGCACACCCGTTGGTGAGAACACCATGCGTTATTTTTGATAACACATAGTTGTTTATACACGTACGTGTGTTAATAATTTCAAGACATACGACTGGCTGCTCCTAGGTGATGACCAGGTCACCAGTGTTATACGTCCAATAAAAAAAAAAAGCACTGTGGAAATCCATTACACTGTGACGTTTAGTTAACCTGGCAATCATGTGACTGTGACGTGTAAGTCAGCTAACAGGGCAAAGGGTTGTAAATATCTTTTAGTCAATAACGATGTTAAAATGTGCTTAAAACCTGGTTTTTGAGGATATGTAAGAAATAGAATAACACATTCGTGTCCGTTACATACCATTTATCTCACAACTCGTTGTTTAAAAACTTATCAAATTCGCATTTGCTCATTAGATACATTTTAAAACTATTCGTTGTGAAATAAATTGTATCTAACGGCCACTCATGTATTATTATCTTAGGTTATATTTAAAAAATATATACATATTTAATTTAAGCTGTGCATTTTAATCATTCAACATTAAATACACCAATTTATGTTTATATTGTCACCAATGTATAATCAATGTATAGTGGTTAGATACTTTATATGTAATTAAGGTTCAAGTACGCCGCCCTGAGCACATATCTAAGGTAGTTTAATTGTTGGTGGTTAGTGAGTGAACTTCATTCAGTGGCCTAACACCTCTCCCTTGTGTTGGGAATCGTAATTCCTTCATCGATCATCGGTTATAATCGGTTTGTACCTCCCGATCAACTTTCGATTACACAATCGATTTGAATTATATGAACACAATAAGCACCTATTGTCGTGTTCAGTGGTTTAGACACTACACAGTGTTAATTTTACCTTTAATTACTATTTAATATAATATTTCTGTATATACTTGTGAAATCAAACACCAACACCAACACCAACACTAGGCGAATAGTTAGAGTTTAATTTTCCCCACACAATCGATTATGGATTTTTACAATCGATCATCAGATCGATAGAGCGAAACCGATCAATTTTAAATTATAATCGACTATTAGAAGATCACTAACAAAGATGAAGTGTTAAATTGTTGGGGGCCGGAAGTCATTGGAAGACTTGAAATACCACACCACTGAGGTCGCTGACCTATTTACGTTACTATTTCTCGCTATATTTCCGAGATGTATTAAATACGGGTACACATTAACACACCAAAATGGCCCAGTCTAGTACGCAATCATACTAAACAGGATTTGTCTGTTTTCAGATGGAGCCGTCATTGGCGGAAGTCACCAATGTATAATCGATGTATAGTGGTTAGATACCTTATATGTAATTAAGGTTCAAGCACGCCGCCCTGGACACATTAACACACCAAAATGCCTCAGTCTTGTATGAAATCATCCTAAATAGGATTTGTCTATTTTCAGATGGAGCCGTCATTGGCGGAAGTGTCGCTGCCGCAGTTGTCGTGATCTTGGTGTTAGTTCTGTTGGCTATGATTTGGATGAAAAGGTTTGGATGGATAATATTAGTAGGCCTACATGCAAATAGGTCGAGTCTCAAGTGCCTTATGATCTCTATTAAGAAATACGAACTCAGCACTTATTGCAAGCTTTAAACAGGAGGGTTTGCTATCTATCTATCTATCAATCTATATACATCTATATACATACATGCATACATACATGCATACATGCATACATACATGCATACATATATTCTATGTATCTATATATATCTATACATACAAAGATACAGACAGACAGAGAGAGAGAGAGGGGGGGGGGGGGGCAGTCAGATAATACCTATCAGCTATATATCCAGCGAAGGTTAGAGTGACATTCACCTTTCGACCTGAGCAGTATACAGCCGATATCTTAAAACAGTAACCGATTATTAAAAAAACAATTAATATTTATTTCACAACTTTGCCATTTTCCTGAGTGCTAGGTCCACAGGTGTTGAATGCCTTGTTGCCTGCAATATCTTTACATAACAAATAAACACAGGAGTTCAGTTTACATGCATTTCTATTTGTTACATTGCAGGACAAAACGTGTTTGCTTTAAAGACAAATCACCTGACCCTGATAGCCGCCACGTGACTTCAAGTCAGAATGTCTACGAAGTGTCTGACGACCACCATGTCGAGTCTGATTACTGCGATATTAACGACCGACCTGGTCAGACAGAGGCCGACTCTCTAGTCAATAGGAATGGAAGACAACACTACGAATTCGAACCAGAAGCACAACTTGGAGTATCTGGAGCGAAAGACGAACCGTATGAATTAGCTATAGATCCCAGGAAAGTGAATGCAGACGGTGACGGTGATTATAATGAGTTACACGACAGCAGCCACAACAAAGGTCAACAGTGGAGCGGTACTGGCACGTACAGTCACATCCACGGTCGAGATGGTTGTGGAAGTTATGACACGTACGACAGAACCAACTCCGTGAAGGACATTCCTCCGCTTGACGCAACGTACAGTCATATTCACAGTAATCGTGGAGTTGATGACGCAGACACATATGACAGGACAACACCAGTTGAAGTAGCCCCTGCCCTTGACACGACATACAGCCACGTGGTTCCCAGTACACTGGGTAATGAATGACGAGTGATATTCAGTGTCTCTCCACGAGTACTCGAGTACCCGTGCAAGGACGAGCACTCTCATTTAATTATATTTTTTTTAAAACGTCATTTTGCCATATGCTTGCCGCCGGTTACATTATGACACACAGTAGTCCATGAGCCAGGCAAAAATTGACTACCAAAAATGGGACTAAAAGCCAGTATGGTTTTCAGTTAGCCTAATGTTTGAACTGTATGGAAATATGTGATGGATATTTCAGAAGCTCAGCTAAATATGAAAATGGCGGCCATTTTTCAAAATGGCGTCAACTGTATTTAACATATATCGGTAATTAGCTTCTTCTTCAAAACTGGCTGTGGTTAGCATAATCAGTTGATTGAATACTGTCCAGTATTGTATTCTGAATGTTCTAATGTATATTTTATAGCATTGTTTTTATATATTTAAAAGTATTTGAGAAAATACGAAGGAAAAAAAAAAGCAAAAAAAAGTATCTGTTTTGTTTATCACTCTGATTGCAAAAGAACATTTGTTATAAAAAGGTAAAGAAAAATATTATATTATTTGTATATAATCAGTGTAGCCCATAGTGTTTTAGAAAATAAAATCTCCATGTATGAGGCATGGATATTATTATCCCCAGTACTTTGAAGTCAGGGCTGCCAGGTTTACCAAAAACTGACTTAGTGTCTCCACGAGTTCTCGAGTACTCGGACACGGGCCGAGTCTAGCAATATTCGAGTCCGTTCATTTTCATTTCAACTTAGTTTTCGTGCTTATATCCAATTAACGTTCAAACACGTTGTCCTGGGCACACACCTCAGCTATCTGGGCTGTCTGTCCAGGACAGTGGGTTAGTTGTTCGTAGTTAATGAGAGAGATGAGGGTGCGATGGTCTTACACCTACCCACTGAGTCGTTAAAACTCTCTCTGTGTGGGAGTCGGTACCGGGCTGCGAACCCTGTACCTACTAGCCTTATGTCCGATGGCTTAACCACGATACTACTGAGGCCGGTGACTTCCGTTAAGAACTTGAGTATAGACTGAACAGGTTACTACCCTTGATTCGACTTACTACTATTTGTTTCCTAGTAAACTGGATAATGACGAGGGACACTGAACCAAACCGATACATAGAGAATGATTTATTTAACGACGCACTCAACACATTTTATTTACGGTTATATGGCGTCGGACATATGGTTAAGGACCACACAGATTTTGAGAGAGGAAATCCGCTGTCGCCACTTCATGGACTTTTTCGATTAGCAGCAAGGGATCTTTTATATGCACCATCCCACAGACAGGATAACACATACCACGGCCTTTGATATACCAGTCGTGGTGCACTGGCTGAAGCGAGAAATAGCCCAATGGGCCCACCGACGGGGATCGATCCCAGACCGACCGCGCATCAAGCAAACGCTTTACTACTGGGCTACACCCCGCCCCAAACCGATACATGGAGAATACTACAGGAGTAGTTGGCATCAGACTAGAGTTATCCACCCATTTGGTTGCCAAAAATACGGAAACGAATGCGAGAAAATATAGTTTTCTTGTTATGTGATTAATGGCTGGGTAGCTGCTTTGTATGCTGAATTGTTGCACTGGGTTTGACAGGGAAGAGAATGCAGTTAGTGAATGTGTGCACTTGGTTTACACTGGATACTGCATACTGTCCCCCACAGCACCATGAAGTCATGCAACATTTGTATAAAATGTACATACATGGGTGTGATTTGGTCCCTTAGTCCACGTGTGTTTGTTTACTTTGATATAACGTAAAAATGAGGTGGACAACAGGGGTCGTCCTTTTGAGTGTTCATTGGCCCCAGGCAGGTAAGGTTTCTTGTGAAATGTCAATGGCCTGGTGAAATTAATAAAAGTGCTACAGCCACTGGGGCTATATGAGAAAACATAGTGTAAGTAATTGTGGTCTGAGGCCAGTTGTTAGATACCAACGAGTTCTTTTAAAACTTATGTAGCGAGCAAAAGCGAGTTTTGTACGTTTTTAAACAACAAGTTGTAAGATAAATGATATAAATAAGTATGTGTTATCACAAATAACGAATGATGTTCTCACCAACGGGTGTGTAAAAAACCCCCAAGGAAAACGGAAAACGAATGTTAACGCGTCATTCATGTGAAACAGAACTGTATTATGTGTTCTATGTGATTAAAATGTACACATTTTAATATTCTAGAGATTGCAGCTTTAACAGAGCCAAGTCTCACAAACACTAACTTTCCTTGCCGGCTTATTTAGATTTACGTTTAGTTTATGGACCTCATTAACTTGACCTTTAACCCTTATCGTATTAGTGTCTGTTACAACTGTCCCTCAGTATAATTTTTCAACTGTCGCCATGCAAACGATCATAAGCGTACTAGACAGGGGATATGGGGGGTAGGAGGGGGCTAACTGCCCCATAAGGCTGGAGCAAAACCTTAATTCATACGTCAATACATATAAGCCAGTGCCAGGAGTGCCTACTGTTTCATGCACGTAAGCGGGATCGACATGTCCTCATCATATAAATTCAAGATGGCCGGCAGAAAATGGAAACTGTAATGTATCACATTTTGCATTAACTAAAGCAAGCTTATGATGTTAGCGATTGAGTGAATAGGTCAAGGAATGCATTTATAACAATGTCTTGTTAACTGAGATGATGTATCTTAATTTAAATCCAAGATGGCTATGAAAATGGCTGCTACATATAAGAAGTCGCCATATCATACATTCTATTTTACTACAAACAATAATGTTTACTTCAAATATAGGGTGGATGGTTTATATATTAGGGATATTGGTTGTAGGAGCTGAACAAATCTAATCAAATTGTCAAGATGTGCACCAAAGCCATCCCTACTCACTTCAGAAAATAGACTGTCACCTATGGTTGCTGTCACAATTTACCCCAACTCAGGGCTGGGAATGTTCCACAGGCATTCTCCAAGCAGCCTGAAGTAACAAACCAACTGTGTAGTGGGTGGTTTGCTCAAAAATGTCTAGGTCTCTTTTGAGACTTGGCGCCCGGACTATTAATATTAGTGGCCATGCACTCCAGTTCCTGGCATCTTCCATTTTATATGTGTCAATAAAGAAACAAACTTCAACAGAATGATGAATGAATGAATGAATGAATGAATGAATGTTTAACGACACCCCAGCACAAAAATACATCGGCTATTGGGTGTCAAACTATAGAAAATGCAAACAAATAAAGTGATCAAACTTCAACTGAAGACTGTGGGCAAGATTGATAAAATGTTTGACATCCAATAGCTGACTTTAATCAATATGCCCTAGTTGTGTCGGTAAACAAAATAAATTATAACGTTTTAGAGTATCTGACATTCAATGGCTAGTAATCAGTGTGCTCAAGTAGTGTTAAAGAGACATACTTGAGTTTACTGCATTGTAAGATGTATCCGACTAATAAAATATTTCTACGATTAAAGGGACATTCCTGAGTTTGCTGTATTGGAAGATGTTTCCGACTAATAAAATATTTCTACGATTAAATTTACATATTAAATATATTTTCTTGTTTAGAATACCAGTGTCTGTATATTCAATGTGTTTCTGGTCGTCTTAATATTTGTAAGACGCCCAGACTGGATTTTGTCTTCAAATAATTTCGTACGCAAGAAAAAACAATATTTTAGGAAATAAGATGAAATTTAACCTAGTACAAATATTAAAACGATCAGAAACACGTATAATATACAGCCACTGATATTTTATGCAGAAAAATATATTTGATATGTAATTACAATCGTTAAAAAGTCGCTGTTAGTCGATAACATCTTAAAAATTGCAGCAAACTCGGGAATGTCCCTTTAATGGTATTCTGGACCCCGGGTTAGTACATGAATACGACAAGCTAGGAGACAATATTTGGCATTCAATGGCCAGTAATTTCTTAACGAATGTGTACTAATATGTAGTTACTTAAACAAAACATCGATTTGTTGGGTTTTTTGTTTTCTGTTTGTTTACTTTCGTTTTGCATCAAGTAGTGTGTCACGACTGATATATCAGAGTCAGTAGTATGTGCTGTTTTGTCTGTGGGAAAGTCCATATGAAAGATCCCTTGCATCTAGTGAAAACATGCAGCTGGTTTCCCCTCTAAAACTATTAATCAGAATTAGCAAATGTTTTGACATCCAATAGCCGATGATTAATAAATCAATGTGCTCTAATGGTGTCGTTAAAACAAACAAACTTCAACTTTTTCCAATAGCCGATTGTTATAAATCAAATATTTTGTTCCAAGGTAAAGTTTGTTTTATTTAACGACGCCACTAGAGCACATTGATTTTTTTATCTTATCATCGGCTATTGGACGCCAAATATATGGTCATTCTGACACTGGGTTTTTTAGAGGAAACCCGCTGACACCACATAGGCTACTCTTTTACGACAGGCAGAAAGGGATCTTTTATTTGCGCTTCCCACAGGCAGGATAGCACAAACCATAGCCTTTGTGGAACAAGATCACTGGTCGGTGCAAGTGGTTTACACCTACCCATTGAGCCTTGCGGAGCACTCACTCAGGGTTTGGAGTCGGTATTTAGATTAAAAGTCCCATACCTCGACTGGGATCCGAACCCAGTACCTACCAGCCTGTAGACCGATGGCCTAACCACGACGCCACCAAGTCAGATCACTGTCGATGCCAGAGTTCGGACTTAGACCATAATTATTTATTATTTCGTAAACACCCATTGGTAAGAACACCATGCATTAGTTTTGGTTACACGTGGTTGGTAACATATGTACGTGTGTTAACAATTTCAAGACATACGACTGGCTGCTCCTAGGTGATGATCAGGTCATCAATGTCATACAACCAATAAAAAAACTACACGATGGAAATCGATTATACTGTGACGTTTAGTTAACCTGGCATTCATGTATGTGTGACGCGTAAGTAAGCTACAAGTGCAACGGCTGTAAATAACTTTTAGTCGAAAACTATGTTAAAATTTGTTTAAAACCTTCTCTTGTTTTAGAATATGTAAGAAAGAGAATAATATATTCGTGTCCGTTAGATATCATTTATCTCACAACTCGTTATTTAAAAACGTATCAAACTCGCATTCTCTCTTTAGTTACATTTTAAAACAACTCGTTGTGAGATAAATGGTATCCAATCTGATTAAAATTAGCTCTACTAGTCTGCCAGTAGATCTAACAGCATTGCCTGAACTCCCATGTCCAGGTGACATTTCATCTATAAATAACAATTTACTGGGACTGGGAACTCTATTTACGTGCCCATATCCTTAAAGTTTCAAGTACGCCTACCCCGGACCTTGTCTCTGACCTCGCCAGTGACCAGTTCCGGGGCAGAATAACAATTTAAATATCGACCAATTACACGTCGCCTTTTATAGCGTTATTCGGGAGCATACAAATTCTAAAAATGTCGGGCGATGCAATAGGCGAACATGGTCTATTTCAACATTAAAAACAGGGGGGTGGGGGGGGGGGGGGAGTGCATTAATAAACTCTGGATTGTATACGAGTATAAACAGATTTTATGACTATACCATTATGGGGGGGGGGGGGGTTCGTCTCGAAACGAATTTTATATAAAATTTTATACTGAAATTAGTTTCCGGCATACTCCGTAATTCACCCGAATCATTTCGTATACCCTGGGAATAATCCCGAATGTTTTCAAATTAGTTTTAAAATCACTGGCATGATTTTGCAATGTAAGGTTTTGATTGGTCGAATGAAAGGTCAACTGGACATGAGCTCCAACGGGGTGCTGTTAGATCCACATAGTAATTAACCAGTGGAGCTAATTTTAATTAGATTGAATGGTATCTAACGGCCACTCATGTATTATTCTCTATATAACATAATTTGTTAATAGTACACTGCAGCTGTCAATATATATGTCAGTGAACCACCAAAATGTATCACCGTTTGGTGATCTGAGAGAAATAAACTTCTGTTCTATGGGATATGGGCACGTTAATAGAGTTCTGCGTCTACGTACAATTCAAAGTGATATATTAGTCAGGGCTGTACTCTGATCAACATCCTAGGGGTGAGGGAGGGGGGGGGGGGGGGGGGGGGGGGGGGCACTACTTTTTTTTAATAAACAAATGAAACAGTATACAAATTAAACTCTGAGATGTGTATGCTATTTTCTGGAGTAAAAAAAGGTGAGATTCTCGCGGGGGGGGGGCGGGGGGGGGGGGCGGGCAACCTGTAACCCCCCCCCCGCACCCCCTATTCCCCCTATTCCCCCTAAACCTCCAACCCCACCCCCACCCCCACCCCCGCCCCACCCCCCCACCCCACCCCCCACCCACACCCCACCCCCCCCCCCACCACCTCCACACACCCCGCCTCTCGGAGTGTACGGTCCTGTTGGTGTCTAAACAAAGCAAACTTTAAAGTCAGCAGACAAGAATCAGTTTAAGGACGCCTGTGTTCGGAGATTGCGGGTCGTGTTCGGTTGCGACCGACTCCACTGTGCATTTTTGTAAACCCGTATGACGTTACACCTCCTCGGGTCAGTCACGAGAGCGGTGACAATACCATAAAAATATTTCCTCATACGGATCTAGACGGATATAGACGGAGCTCACCGATATCAACTAACACTTGATCGTGTCGGTTAGTCCGAACTAGGCTGGCCCCAGGTATGTAGCTAGCTTGCATACTCTGTTCTCAGTTCACAAATATTATTGTTTCTCTGTATTGTTTTATATAGAGTGTTGTGTGGTGTCGTCTATTCTATGTTCATAGTAGTAGTCAATGATTTGTGTTATTGTCTTGGATTTTAGCTAAGCAGGAAAAAGACTATTAACACCAAAGGAAAAAACCGATTGCTTCGTCTGTTTATTTATTTCCCTCTTTCCTCTTTCCCTCTTTATAGATTTCTCTCTCTCTCTCTCTCTCTCTCTCTTCTCTCTCTCTCTCTCTCTCTCTCTCTCTCTCTCTCTCTCTCTCTCTCTCTCTCTCTCTCTTCCTCTCTGTCACTATCTGTCTCTCTCTTTGTGCGATAGTGCATATAAAAGATCCCTTGCTGCTAATCGAAAAAGAGTCTAGCCCATGAAGTGGTGGCAGCGGGTTTCCTTAATATCCGTCTGGTCCTTAACTATGTGGCGTCAGCCGTATATAAAATGTGTTGAGTGTGTCATTAAATAAAACATTTCCTTCCTTGGCACCCTCTCTCTTCTCTCTCTCTCTCTCTCTCTCTCTCTCTCTCCTCTCTTTTTTCTCTCTCTCTCTCTCTCTCCTATCTCTATCTCTCTCTACTCCCTCGCCCTCGGCTTCCCTCCCCCCCTCTCTCTCTACTCTATCTCTCTCTCTCTCTCTCCCCCCTCTCCCTCTCTCTCTCTCTCTTTTCTCTCTCCTCTCTATCTCTCTATCTCTCACTTTCTCTCTCTCTCTATCTCTGTCTCTCTCTCTCTCTCTACATCTGTATCTCTTCTCTCTTCTCTCTGTTTTCTCTCTCTATGTCTCTCTCTCTCGACTTTCTCTCCTCTATCACTCTGTCTGATGTTCTGTCTGTCCTCTTTTTCTTATCTCTCTCTCATTCTCTACTCTCCATCTCTCTAGATCTCTTGTCTCTGTCTCTCTATGTTCTCTCTCTCTCTCTCTCTCTCTCTCTCTCTCCCCCCCTCTCTCTCTCTCTCTCGCTCTCTATCTCTATTCTCTTCTTTTGTCTTTGCCTCTTTCACTCTCCGTCGCTCTTGCTCTGTCTATACATCTCTCTCTCTCTCTCTCTCTCTCTCTCTCTCTCTCTCTCTCTCTCTCTCTCTCTCTCTCTCTCTCTCTCTCTCTGTCTGTCTGTCTCTGTCTCCCTTTCTGTCTCCCTCTCTGTCTCTGTCTCTGTCTCTCTCTCTCTCTCTCTCTCTCTCTCTCTCTCTCTCTCTCTCTCTCTCTCTCTCTCTCTCTCTCTCTCTCTCTCTCTCTCTCTCTCTCTCTCTCTCTCTCTCTCTACCTTGATCTCTCTCTGCCTCTGTCTCTCTCTTTGTGCGATAGTGCATATAAAAGATCCCTTGCTGCTAATCGAAAAAGAGTCTAGCCCATGAAGTGGTGGCAGCGGGTTTCCTCAATATCCGCTGGTTCGTCTGGTCCGTTAAATATATGGCGTCAGCCCCCCCAGGGGTTTCAGTCTATAAAATCTGTCCTAAACTATATGGCGTCAGTCCGTTGTGTGAGTGTGTCTTGCTTTGTCGTTAAACTATAAAACATTTCCTCCCTTGGCATCTCTCTCTTTTCTCTCTCTCTCTCTCTCTCTCTCTCTCTCTATCTCTCTCTCTACTCTCCCCCCCCCACCCCCTCTCCCCCCTGTATGTCCACTGTATGTGTTGTGCTTTTTGAGGAGGGGTTAAACTGTTGTGGTTTTCACATGACTCTGGTCAAGCGTTTCAGCAAAACATTCGTTAGCCTGAATACTTAATGTCATGCGTGTGAATAATAATTTACAATCTTGAGGAGGGGGAAAAATCTAAACTGTCAAAGCTATTTTAAACAGCCATTTACAGTAACAAACCACGATTCCTCTATTGATTGAACACTGTTGCTCATGCACATTGTGTGTGGTGCACGTGCACATGACGATTACACACACACACACACACACACATACACACACACACACATTTTTCAGCTCACGAGTTCCTCTCCTAGTTACAATGGCATATCCGTAACTGAGACTGTTTTCCAAGAATGTTAATATATTGAATCACCGATAAGATTTCTGACTGTGCAGCCATTGTGTGCTTTGCACAAAGTGTCGTTAAACATTCATTCATTCATTCATTCATTCCATTGTGTGTGTTTTCCGTTGGTTAGAGCTCTTTTATGACTGAAATGATACGTTACATTTAAAGTATTATTGTAAAAGAAACATTGAATAAAATTGCTTTGAAAATGTTTTAAAATTTAAATGAAATGAAAACTTGTGTTTATAACTACCAGAGGTCAGAGGTCGGATCAGGGATGGGCGTGCCTGCATCTACTTTTGGATAGGGACACGTAAAAAAGAGTTCCCATACCCATTATAACTGCCTCCAGGGTGGAAATACTAAATACATATGCATGTGTGTCTTGCGCTCTCTCTGTCTCTCTATCTACATCTCTCTTTATCTTTACGTCGCTCTCTCCTCACCATCCATTCATTCCTCCTTATATCTGTGTTAACTCCCTCTCTTTGCATTCATGTCTCTCTTTATCTTTATGTCTTTTTCCGTCTCTTCCCATATCCAACCATCCATCCCTCTCTATCTCACTCTCTCTCTCTCTTTCTTTCTCTCTGTCCTCTCTCTCTGTCTCTACTCTTCTCTCGCTCTCTCTCTCTCTCTCTCCCTCTCTTTCTCTCTCTCCCTTCTCCCTCTTCTCGCATCTTCTCTCCCTACTTCCCTCCCTCTCTCTCTCTCTATCTCTCTCTCTCTCTCTGTCCTCTCCCTCCCTCTCTCTCTCTCTCTCTCTCTCTCTCTCTCTCTCTCTCTGTCTCTCTCTCTCTCTCTCTCTCTCTCTCTCTCTCTCTCTCTCTCTCTCTCTCTCTCCCTCTCTGTTTCCTCCCTCCCTCCCTCTCTCTCTCTCTCTTATCTCTCTCTCTCTCTCTCTCTCTCTCTCTCTCTCTCTCTCTCTCTCTCTCTCTCTCTCTCTCTCTCTCTCTCTCTCTCTCTCTCTCGCTCTCTCCCCCCACTTACTGTCTCTATCATCTTAATGCATTCACTTATTTCGACAATAAAATGCTCCGTTGGATGCATATGTTATTACTGAACACTTACTATTTTTCAAAAAGTAATGGTGCAGAGTAGATTCGAAATTTAGGCAAACAAAGGTCACGCACTCATTTTAAAGCCCCTGTATATTTCAGGAAAAAACGTTATTAAATGAACCGGGCGGGACGTAACCCAGTGTTAAAGCGCTCGCCTGATACGCGGTCAGTCTAGGATCGATCCCCGTCGGTGGGCCCATTTGGGCTATTTCTCGTTCCAGCCAATGCACCACGACTGGTATATCAAAGGCTGTTGTATGTGTTATCTTGTCTGTGGGATGGTGCATATAAAAGATCCCTTGCTACTAATGGAAAAATGTAGCTGCTTTTCTCGCTAAGACATATCTAAATTACTAAATGTTTGACATCCAATAGCCGATCATTAATTACTCAATGTGCTCTAGTGGTGTCGTTAAACAAAACAAACTGTTTCAATCACCGTTTCATTTGACGATGCGTATCAGAGAAACAACTGGTGATTTTAATAGTAAAAGAAAATAATGTGTTTTTTTAACAACGCACTCAAAACATTTTATTTACGGTTATATGGTGTCAGACATATGGTTAAGGACCACACAGATTTTGAGAGGAAACCCGCTGTCGCCACTTCATGGGCTACTCTTTCCGATTAGCAGGAAGGGATCTTTTATTTGCGCTTCCCACAGGCAGGATAGCACAAACCATGGCCTTTGTTGAACCAGTTATGGATCACTGGTCGGTGCAAGTGGTTTACACCTACCCATTGAGCCTTGCAGAGCACTCATTCAGGGTTTAGAGTCGGTATCTGGATTAAAAATCCCATGCCTTGACTGGGATCCGAACCCAGTACCTACCAGCCTAACCACGACGCCACCGAGGCCGGTGATTTTAATTGTAATCTCGTATTTCAATAGTTTTTGTGTACATGTGTGTGGGCATTTATATTCATATCTGACGTGCAGTTATACCGTACTACTTTTAGAAATTGATTCCATTATGATGGTTTTGGTAACTTTCGACATGCTTCCATCAGAGAAATGTTCAAGCTCGCATGTTGTGGACACAAGTTCAAACTTAGACATAGTTTGTCCAAGACTGATTAAGTGAGATCATGTCATTCCAAACATATTTAGCCTAGTGGTACAGCGTCCGCTTAATGAGGCGTCGGTTTGGGATCGATCCCCGTCGGTGGGCCCATTCGGCTATTTCTCGCTCCAGCCAGTGCACCCCGACTGGTACATCAAAGGCCGTGGTATGTGCTATCCTGTCTATGGGATAGTGCATATAAAAGCTGCTAATCGAAAAAGAGTAGCCCATGAAGTGGCGACAGCGGGTTTTCTCTCTCAATATCTGTGCGGTCCTTAACCATATGTCCGACGCCATATAACCGTAAATAAAATGACATTGTGTTGAGTGCGTCGTTAAATAAAAAAAATACCTTCCTTCCTTCCAAACATATTTAAGAAATATGTAGCCTTTAGCTGATTAAATACGTCATTTATCAAGACAATGGAAGGAAACCACATCTAAATCGCAATGAACCTACCCATCTGCCCACCCATTCTCCAATCCATCATAATAAAAAACATCTTCCCCACTCTATATTCAATACATGTATGGAGCTAATGTATAAGACATGTTTAATAATAGTTCTGACGTCAGCTTGAAAACATCACTAAAACCTAATATGGGAGTGAACAATCAAACTCGTATAAATCCCCGGAGGTCAGTTGTGACGTAGCGTTTTGTATTACTTTGTTTACCGTGGCTCCTTGCCACGGTCTCAAGGTACTGTTGTTCTCCGTTTATCAGACAACGGACTACACCTATAATAAACAAATAACGCTTATAAACAGAACACAACACACGTTTATTACACACTGCAACTTCGTCAACACTGGCAATTTATGGTAACTGAAGACATTCAAGGGTTATTCGTGTAGCGATATCAGATTTACAGAATAACTGCGAGTCGGTGAACCGTGTCACAATAGGTACGACCACACAACATTAAAACACCGGTTCTCGGCATCTCGTTGATATGAAGGAAGGAAATGTTGCATTTAACGACACACTCAACCCATTTTATTTACGGTTATATGGAGTCGGACATATGGTTAAGGACCATTGAGATAGGAAACCCGCTGTCGCCACTTCATGGCCTACTTTTTTCGATTAGTAGCAAGGGATCTTTTAAATGCACCATCCCACAGACAGGATAGTATATGCCACGGTCTTTGTTACACCATTTGTGGGGAGCACTGGCTGAAACGAGAAATAGCCCAATGGGTCCATCGGCGGGGATCGATCCTAGACCGACCGCGCATCACGCTTTAACACTGTGCTACATCCCGCCTCCACAGTAGATAAAAAGAAAGAAATGTTTTATTTAACGACGCACTCAACACATTTTATTTACGGTTATATGGCGTCAGACATATGGTTAAGGACCACACAGATTTTGAGAGGAAACCCGCTGTCGCCATTACATGGGCTACTCTTCCGATTGGCAGCAAGGGATCTTTTATTTGCGCTCCCCACAGGCAGGATAGCACAAACCATGGCCTTTGTTGAACCAGTTATGGATCACTGGTCGGTGCAAGTGGTTTACACCTACCCATTGAGCCTTGCGGAGCACTCACTCAGGGTTTGGAGTCGGTATCTGGATTAAAAATCCCATGCCTCGACTGGGATCCGAACCCAGTACCTACCAGCCTGTAGACCGATGGCCTGCCACGACGCCACCGAGGCCGGTCCCCACAGTAGATAAGGTCACACAGCATTAAAACGCCGATTCTCAGCATCTCGTTGATATGACAGTATGTTGGTTAATATTTAATGATCGATAAAAACACCATGTCTATTAGTATGTCAGTGTGTCTATACTGTACTCGGTACGGTCGTTTGCTCTGTTCAAATATTTTTATTTTGTCTTTTCTAAAGTTGGGAGGCAAAGGTCCTTGCCCACCCCACCCACCGTAAAATAATAATAAGTGTTTATTTTAAGTTAGAATTTTGGTTTGTTTTGTTTAAAGACACCACTAGAACACATTGATTTATTAATCATCGGCTATTGGATGTCAAACATTTGGTAATTCTGACATATAGTTTTAGAAAGGAAACCCGCTACATTCTTTCCATCAGTATCAAGGGATATTTTATATGCACCATCCTACAGCTAGGATAGCACATACCAGGATTTTTGATATACCAGTTGTAGTGCACTGGCAGGAGAAATAGTCCAATGGGTCTACCGATGGGGATCGATCCCAGACCGACCGCACATCAAGCAGGCGATTGACCACTGGGCTACGTCCCGCCCTCTTTAAGTTAGAAGTGCCCTCTTTGCTTAGCTGGAGACAAATGGAACTTTTCATGCCTCCATTTCGATATACCGGTCTCGGTGGCGTCGTGGTTAGGCTATCGGTCTACAGGCTGGTAGGTACTGGGTTCGGATCCCAGTCGAGGCATGGGATTTTTAATCCAGATACCGACTCCAAACCCTGAGTGAGTGCTCCGCAAGGCTCAATGGGTAGTGTAAATCACTTGCACCGACCAGTGATCCATAACTGGTTCAACAAAGGCCATGGTTTGTGCTATCCTGCCTGTGGGAAGCGCAAATAAAAGATCCCTTGCTGCTAATCGGAAAGAGTAGTCCATGTAGTGGCGACAGCGGGTTTCCTCTCAAACTATGTGTGGTCCTCAACCATATGTCTGACGCCATATAACCGTAAATAAAATGTGTTTAGTGCGTCGTTAAATAAAACATTTCTTTCTTTCCATTTCGATATAACTGAATGTTTTTACAGCTAATTTCGCAGAAATGTTTGATACTTGTTTCTACAGGTACCCCATACACAGTGGTACTAGATGAAATAACATTGCATTCATTACCAATGACAGGACTTGTGCTATTAACTGCTCTATCAAACGTTAGGTGTACCTCGAACTTTGACCCAGCCGGATGTTATTTGGATTAGTGCTACCTTAATGCCAACAACCCACTGCTTAAAATTTACGGGTGTACGGGCGCCCCTTTCTGGGGGGGGGGGGGGGGTGGGGGGGGGGGGGGGGCATGGGACAACATTAGGCCTTGCTTTTGTCCGATTATTAAACGAAAATGCCCGAATCTGGAAACAAAATCATTTAATCATAGCATAGAGCTAATAGGGTTGCAAACATAAATACCATAGATTAGCTCTAGAGGGTTTGCCAAACAATACGCATTTTTTTCATGGATTACAAAATTAAGAATTGGAAAATTGATGAGATTTTTGGTAGATTTTTATTAGAATGGGGGAAATACATGACCCGAATTTGAGCTTTTGCTTCACTCAATTGCAGGCGGTCGCCAGGGGGTCAATCCCCCCCCCACCTCCGTCCCCTGTCTTGTACGCTCATCATCATCATCACCATCATCATCACCATAATCGTCATCATCATAATCATCACCACCATAATCATCATCATCATCACCATCATCATCACCATCATCATCACCATCATCATCATCACCATAATCATCATCATCATCATTACCATCATCACCATCATCATCACCATCATCATCATCACCATAATCATCATCATCATCATTACCATCATCACCATCATCATTACCATCATCACCATCATCATCATCACCATCATCTTCGTCTTCTTCATTATCATCGTCATCACCATCATCATCATCTTCTTCTTCTTCTTCTTCATTATCATCATCATCATCTAATTTGCCTATATGCTTGGGTGGTGTTTTGTTTCTTCAGCGCAGCTTGCTTATACACGATAAGTCCAAATCGTGATACTAGAGCTGGTATTTGAATCTATATTTATGCACAGCCCTCGTTAAAACGACATCACTCCGAGCTCGGGTAAAGTAGATTTTAATTAAAGGGACATTCCTGAGTTTGCTGCATTGTAAGATTTTTCCGACTAATAAAATATTCTACGATTAAACTTACATATTAAATATATTTTCTTGTTTAGGATATCAGTGTCTGTATATTCAATGTGTTTCTGTTCGTCTTAATATTTGTAAGAAACCCAAACTGGATTTTGTCTTCAAATAATTTCGTACATACGAAAAACCCCGAATATTTAGGAAATAAAATGAAATTTAACCTGGTACAAATATTAGAACGATCAGAAACACGTTTAATATACAGCCACTAATATTGTATGCAGAAAAATATAGTTGATGTAATTAAAATCGTTAAAAATCTGTTAGTCGATAACATCTTAAAAATTGCAGAAAACTCAGGAATGTCCCTTTAATGCCACACTAACTTTCTCGACTGTGGGCGACTTCTGATCGTGAAGTTGTTCTGAAAGGTGAAAACACAAATTAATTCCTACCTGCGTCTCGCAGACATAAACAGTCACGACCACAACATTACAGGTAAACCGATATGTTGTTTCCGGAAACTCCGTTCTCAGTAAGGCAGTGCTAGATGCATACTCATACATACATGTGTGTATATACACAGACGGAGAGAGAGAGAGAGAGGGGAGAGGAGGAGGAGAGAGGGGAGAGGGAGAGGAGAGAGAGCTGAGGAGAGAGAGAGAGAGGGAGGAGGAGATGAGAGAGAGAGAGTGAGAGAGAGGAGAGAGAGAGAGGAGAGAGAGAGAGGGGGAGAGATGAGAGAGACAGGGAAGGGAGAGAGAGAGGAGAGAGAGGACGAGAGAGTGAGAGATACAGACACATATACAGAGGACACACACAGAGATACTCCCCCTTTGTTCCCCTTCCCCCCTCTCTCGAGATGATATCGGACACACACACACAAACACTTTCCACAAGAGAGAGACACACACATTGAGATGACACAGAGAGAGAGAGAAGAGAAAGAGAGATGGAGAGAGGAGAGAGGAGAGACGGAGAGAGAGAGAGAGAGAGAGAGAGGGGAGAGAGAGACAAACCCGGAAAGTGGAGGAGAGGGAGAGGAGAGAGAGATGAGAGGAGACAAGAGAAGGGGATAGTTGGGGGAAAGGGAAAGAACGACCACACAGAGAGAGAGTAGGAGGAGGGAGAGGAAGGAGAGGGAGAGGAGGAGAGGAAGAGGAGGGGGATGGAGGGAGAGAGAAGAGAGAAGAAATACCACGCACATACAAAAACATTAACTCGCTCGTGATTTAATCTAATTCTCACTTTCCCGTACATTCTCCACTACGTGTGAATAGATGTTTTAAATAGGTAGACACGTATTACATGTTGACTTAATTACGTTTATGGATAAGGCGCCTATCTTGTTGTGTAGAGTGATTGTTAACACAAGTTGCGACAGACACTGCCCGTGCTCCACGACTGGTATATCGATGTCCGTGCTACGTGTTATTTGTGTATTTGCATGTAAATAAAATGCATATAAAGGTGACGCCACACAATACGAGTATCTCGTACGAGAATAGCCAGCAGAACAAGACAAACATTACGGTTTCATCGGTTGCTATGCATTCAGCTATACTAATTTGCCTGTATTCTTGGATCGTGTTCTGTTGATTCAGCGCAGCATGATTCTATGCAATAAACCCAGAGTAGTTTTATCCTAGTAGTATATGTAGCACGTGCTACGGTCCCCGCGCTTCGGTGGGGCCCTGCAGTGAAGTGTACGTTGTCATGTGTATTTTGCCCAGGTCACTTTGCAAAATATATATCCGGGGAAGGGGGACCCGCTGTTATTTGTGCTACTGGCCCCGCGGATCCTTAAACCGGCTCTGAATACACCTAACTCGTGATAACAGCTGATATTTGTATATATAGCTCTTGTTACAACAATATCACTCCAGGCTCGGGTAAAGTAGAATTTCTCGACTGTGGGCGACTTCTGATCGTGGAGTGATTCTGAACGGTGAAAACACAAATTAATTCCTACCTGCGTCTCGCAGACATAAACAGTCACCACCACAACATTACAGGTAAAACTCCTTTCTGAATCTCTTACATAATAGTGGTCAGAAAAAAATGCTACCAATGGATTTTTGGTTCAGGTAGGTCATGGGAACATATGACCGAAATTTTATTAACTTGAGCAAAAAAAAAAAACATTCAAAAATTGAACATAACTAACTGGACTATAAGACAGTACATGTGTCTATAACAAACACACTAACAACACAGACATACACACACACAGACACACACAGACACACACACACACACACACACAGAGAGAGAGAGAGAGAGAGAGAGAGGAGTGGAGAGAGGTGGAGAGAGAGAGAGAGCAGAGAAGGGACGAGAGAGAGAGAGCGAGAGAGAGGAGGAGGGAGGAGAGAGGGAGGGAGGAGAGGGAGAGAGAGCGAGAGGAGAGAGAGAGGAGAGGAGCGGAGGAGAGAGGGAGGGAGGGAGGGAGAGAGAGAGAGAGAGAGAGAGAGAGAGAGAGAGAGAGAGAGAGAGAGAGAGAGAGAGAGAGAGAGAGAGAGAGAGAGTGAAATGGTCTGCAAATGGAAGGCCTAAAGTGGGACTGACGGAAAAGTAAAATCAACAAGTTAAATTTACCATTTCACACACACACACACACACACACACACACACACACGCACACACACACACACACACACGCGCGCACGCACGCACACATTTACACACAACAAATTAAACATACATACGTACTCATGCAAATGCACAGAGAGATACACACACACACATACATACACAGACACACACATGTATACACACACAGACATACACACACACACACATGCACACACATACAGATACACACGCGCGCGCACGCACACACACACACACACAGATACACACGCCCGCACAAAACACACAGACACACGCGCACAACAGCAGAAAATCTAGACGCGTTTAGGAAACTGTGAATCATGGGTGGGAGGTATAAAATAAGATCCTTGAATAATGTATTCCTGCAGGGCATAAACACGCTGACTCCCAAACACCTGATGACATGTTTTATGTATTTGTAGTTTCCAGGTATATTGAAGAATTGTTTTTATTATTATTATAGTGTCACATGCTGTACATAAATCATGCAATGTAAATATATTTATATAAAGTTTGTTTTGTTTAACGACACCACTAGAGCACATTGATTAAATAATCATCGGCTATTGGATGTCAAACATTTGGTAATTGCGACATTTAGTAGAGAGGAAACCCGCTACATTTTCCCACTAAAAACAAGGGATCTTTTATATGCACCATCCCACAGCCAGACAGTATAACACATACCACGGCCTTTAATATACCAGTCGTGGTGCATTGGCTAAAACGACAAATATCCCAATGGGCCCACCGACGGGCACTAACTGTTTTTGTTGTTCTCTATGTTTCTTTGTTTGTTTGTTGTTGTTTTTTCCTTTTTGTGTTTGGGGTTTTTTTTTGTTGGTGGTGGTGGTTTTGTTTTTGTTTTTTGTTTTTGTTGTTTTTGTTTGTTTGAGTTTGTTTTGTTTGTTTTGTGTGTTGTTTTTTTTGTGTTTTTTTGTTGTTGTTTGTTTGTTTTGTTTTTTGTTGTCGTTTTTTTGGGGGGTGGGGGATTTGCCTCACTCGGTCAATGACAGTATTTACATTTTAAATGTATAAAAAAGATCAAATGTACACAATTATTCAATTAACTTGTAGATTGAAGAAAACCTACTATGAAAACAAAACTGAAGACCCGGATGTTACAGCTGCTGATTTTCTGGTTCGCTCTCTTTGGAAAGACTGTTCAAAACAGTAAGACATGTACTTTACATAGCGCGTGTGTGCGTGCGTTGTGCGTGTGATAATGTGTGTTTGTGTTTGTGTATGTGTGGATGTAGGTAGGTAGGTAGGTAAGTAAGTAGATAGGTAGGTATCCAATAAAAACACAATAGTAACATAATGGTATGGCAAAAGGTGTTACATGCAACGTTTGTCAAGATGTACCGTATAGAAATTTATACAACAGCCACTCACGATAAGAAACATGTGTGGCAGGTATGGAGCTAGTTTGGGATACAAACGGACACACGTCTTTCAGTTACGTACCCTAGATCTCGCACACACAAAAACCCGTTAAATCGTAACTTTATATTAGTAGGACCTCGCACATGTTTGAATCACCACAGCGCCTGGTACACTGATCCAAGTGTGGGTGTGGATAATTTGTGGCATGCTTCCATCAGAAAACTGTTCAAGCACGCCTGTCGTGGGCACAATCAGAGTTTTCTGTCCATGACAGGGACTGCACCAAGTTCAGCCAGCTGGGTTTTTTTTTTGTGTGGGGAGTTTTGCTAACGTTTGCTAACTGTTTTGACTGGTTCTCGAAGTGGTCATTTAGTTTACTGTATAGCGTAAAAACCAGTCTAGCGAACGACAGGGACAAGCGGTCGACTGAACTTTGATTGGCTGATTGCAAGTGGTTCATTCTACGATATACCACCTCCGAAAGTCAATTTAAATACTGTAACGTTGTTTACGTGTATTAATACGCGGTGAAGTGTCACTGTTTGTAAATACCTATGACGTACACATAGAAAACGCCGGGTCTTTTAATTTGGGTGAATTGGAAGAAATTAAAAATTAAAAATAAAACATATATTATGTACAGAAAATAAAATAAAAGAAGGTAAAATGTATTTTACAATGGAGATCACCAGTTTCCATTCTTTCTTCTCCTCGAGGTGATATCGTCTAATTGACGGTGGATAGGTGGATGATCACCACGCCTCTACGCGGTTCGGTGGTCATCCGTCAATCCACCGTCAGTTAGACGATATCACCTCTCCAAGAAAGAAAAAATGGAAAAAGGTGATCTTCTAATTATGTGACGTAAATCAGTTCAGGTCAATACAAGTCACAGGGAACTGATATCTATCAGGTGAGCATACGTCATTTAATCAGACGGATGGGCGAATGCTATTTGATATACGTCACGATCGTCCCCCAAAACATCACCTGCGCGTAAGGTAATCAATCAAATACCGTACGCGACTATAGTTTGCATCTGAATAATGGCGTGTCCAAAAAAAACAAAAAAACATTTAAACCTATACATGTCAGGTCAGGTCAGGGCATGAGGTTTAACGTGCACATTCAGAACAAGCTTTTGTAGCGCACGCTTGTCGTGGACGCAAGTGCAAGTGCTCTTCCGTCCAAGATAGGAAGGGGGGGGGGGGGGGGGGGGGGGGGGGGGGTGTCTTCTCGCTTACGACTTGGCTCATGGAGCACCGAAGACCGGCTGTGGCTGGCCGAGGCAGAGGCGGAAGAGGCGGCGGTAATACTTTTGAAATTTCTCAGAAGGAGAATTAAGCCAAAAAGTAATTTGTTGCGTTATGTCCGAAATGTTGCTGGTGATTGAACGCAAATTTACGTACCGACCTATACGAACCAGGGTAGCCTTAAGGGCTGGTGCGGTGTTCAGGCGTCGCTGTCGAAGATGGGGAGGTGACGCATCTCTCTCTCTGGTATCTGCTGACGATGTCCCCGTAGTGCTGGTGCGAACACCCTGCGTAGCATGTCGTGGGTCTGACGGTGTGTGGAGCCTTCCCTCACGTATGCTTGCTGATATACACCGTCGTGCTCCATCGTCAGCATGGTACTCAGTGTACCGGTGCGGGATTCCACGCTGTTGATATGGAAGCTGCCCTGTTGTCGATCGTACCGAAAGAAAAAAGAAAGAAATGTTTTATTTAACGACATTTTATTTACGGTTATATGGCGTCAGACATATGGTTAAGGACCACACAGATTTTGAGAGGAAACCCGCTGTCGCCACTACATGGGCTACTCTTTCCGATTAGCAGCAAGGGATCTTTTATTTAAGCTTCCCACATGCAAGATAGCACAAACCATGGTCTTTGTTGAACCAGTTATGGATCACTGGTCGGTGCAAGTGGTTTACACCTACCCACTGAGCCTTGCGGAGCACTCACTCGGGGTTTGAAGTCGGTATCTGGATTAAAAATCCCATGCCTCGACTGGGATCCGAACCCAGTACCTACCAGCCTGTATACCGATGGCCTAACCACGACGCCACCGAGCCGGTCTCGATCGTACCGGTGCGGGAATACTCCTCTGGTCGGTGTTGTGGGCAGCTGCTCCAGTGTTGGAGCGTACACGACCAGGGGTTTGGTCCCTATCTGGTTTACCCAGCGTCTGACTGCGGATGTGGCCGATCCCAGCTTTCCAGCTGGGCGGTATCCCTCTGCGCTGGGTCTGTTTGGTGCGACCACCGGTTCGATCCCTTCCAACGGCGCCATAATATTGGTCCTTAAAAGGGCCGGCGGGTGGGGGTGTCGAACCGGGGAGGTACAGACGTCAGGGCTGGCCGACGGGTCCACTTCTATCCGATGTGGTCTCGTCGGTCTGCGGTGCGGCGGTGACGGCGTCTTCGGCGTCAACGGCGGCGAAGGAACCTCTACCGGTGGAGTAGCCATCGGCTTTGGTCCCCCCTGTGCCGTTTCTTCCGTGCTCGTCCCCTTCTTCCGTCTCTGGCGTCTTCGCTTCCTGGTCGCTGGTTTCGGTTGGTGGCTTACGTACATTAGTGTGTGAATGACTACTATAAATGGTACAAGAAGAAACCTGATTAAAAATACCTGAAACCGGACGCTCTGCCTGATTCTGATAGTTTTGTCAAGGATGTCTTATTACAGCTTTAAAGGGACAGACCCTAGTTTTAAAACACTACAGCATATTTTTCACTATTAGAGCCATTTATGATCACTGAAATCAAACGCTACTTATATTTTATTGTTTAGATTATTCATTTCCGTACAATCGAAGTGTTTCTGGTCATCCTGGTGTTCCTAATACCACAAACTGCATTTTTCATAGTTTAGAAAACGCACGTGTGTCTGAGAAGTAACGGTTATGTAGTCGCGTTTTAGTCTATTTTTAAGGGTATTTCAACGTCACAGACTCTTGTTTCACTCTGTTGTATCCAAATTTGTTACAGGTTTGTAAATTAACCAAACTTAGTGTCCATTGTCACGGGTTGAAACTAGGGTCTAGGTGAAAAATATGCCGTAGTGTTTAAAAATTAGGGTATGTCCCTTTAAAAAGATCCCTTACTACTAACAGAGACGTTGCTAGGATTTTTTGTTTGGGGTGGGGGTGGCAACTGAGTAGTTAATAGTCTAAAACTTGTTAAACAGTTAAGAAGAGCATTTAGTTTTATTTTAAAATTTACCCGGATTTTCTCGCCCCCCCCCCCCCCCCCCCCCCTCCCCGCGTTACCTACGGCCATCACTAATGGAAAAATATAACGGGTTTTCTCTGAAGATTCATAGTCCAAAGTATTCAATGTTTGACATCCAGTAGCCGATGATGAATAAAATCAGTGTTCTCTAGCGGTGTCGTTAATCAAAATAAACTTAAACAAACATTATACACGTATCCGTATTCTGACATATAAACAATACGGCTAGAGGACACTCGATCTAATACGCACATTAGACATTGATTAGAAACGATTCGAAACCAATGACAGTATATACGGTATATACTCGAAAGTGCCTTCACTAATGAAAAATGCAGCGGGTTTCCTCTCTAAGATTATATGTCTAAATATGACTATAAGTTGCGAAATGGTTGATATTCAATAGCGATGATTAACAAATCAACGTGCTCTAGTGGTATCGTTAAACAAAACCAATTTTAACTTTAATTTTCTAGAACCATGGTTACTGTGGCCCCTATTTTAAACCTGTCAAAACTGAGTGATTAATGCAATTAAATATATTGAATATTGCCATCATTATATATTTTTATAAGTCAACAATCTCATATTTCACTTTAATATTTCAGTCATATTTCACACTGGACAAGTGTCATAGTATCTATGTATATTTTAATTTTCTTCTATATATCTATTCATAAATATGCATTCCTTCTCTTTTAATTTTCCTCTATATATATCTATCCATCTATCCATCCTTTAGTTATTCATCCATCTATCCATCCTTTATTTATCCATCCATCTATTCTTCATTTATTTATCCATACGTCTGTCCATCTATCATTCTGTCTCTATCTATATATCTACCTACACACCTACCTACTTGTCTACCTACTTACCTAACTACTTACATGTACTTGCCAACCTACCTACTTACCTACATATCTATGCATATAAAGGTTCAATGTCCCATGACTCGTATATCAAAGGTTGTGGCATGTGTTATCCTGCTTGTGGGAAAGTGCATATAAAGAAGTTTTTTTTTGTTTAACGACACCACTGGAGCACATTGATTAATTAATCATCGGCTATTGGATGTTAAACGTGTTAATTCTGCCTCGTAGTCATCAGAGGAATCCCGCTACATTTTTCCTAATGTAGCAAGGGATCTTTTATATGCACTTTCTCACGGACAGGAAAGCACATACCACGGAATTTGTTCAGTTGTGGTGCACTGGATGGAACGAAAAAAAAATCAGCTGAATGTATCCACCGAGGTGGTTCGATCCTGCGACGCAAGTGAGCACTCAATCGACTTAGCTATATCCCGTCCCTGCATATAAAGATGCATTCCTTCTCTTCCGTGTGGGAAGCGCAAATAAAAGATCCCTTGCTGCCTGTCGAAAAAAGAGTAGCCTATGTGGCGACCGCGGGTTTCCTCTTCAAAACAGTGTCAAAATTACCATATGTTTGACGTCCAATAGCCGATGATTAGATAAAAAATCAATGTGCTCTAGTGGCGTCGTTAAATAAAACAAACTTTACTTTTCCTTCTCTTCCGTAGGACGAGCGTTGGCGGCGGAACCACGTTTCCTCTCGCCACTTAACTGTGTGGAAATAATGTCATGCTATACGTCAGATATGTGACTTTAGCAGGCACAACGGAAACAAGTAGAGATTGGGGGGGGGGGGGGGCTGAATGAGATCGAGGGCGCAAAGCAAAGTTTCTAGAGGGTTCGGGGGGTATACTGCCCCGTAAAATTGTGAAATCTAGATGTCTTGAAATGCAAGTAAAATCCATCTCTGTCTTAAGATGTACTATCAATAATATTTTTGATTCAGAATTAGTTGGGGGCCCCCACCCCTACCCCCAGCCTCCCCTGCTCCGCCGTGTTCTTTAGTTTGAAATGTTTTGTGGTATCGTTAACGAAATATTGATTCTTTCTCTTTCCAATACATACAGCTAAAAACAAATGTACTTCAATTTAAGATGGCCACGTGGTACTGGAAGAGATGACATGGGGTGAAGGTCACACAGCATGTCAAGGCAAAGGTCAGAAACTGTTCAACTCTGTTGACCTCGACTCGGTCCTCACCTCGGGGTCTGGGAAGCACTGGATCGGGGCCAAGGTCATGTACTCCCCGTGGAAATGGACAGGTAGATATAAAAAATATTTACTGGGTTTTCATTTTAACCTAATCTGTGTTATATATACATTACTGAATTTAACCTAGTACCTTTTAATCTATTTTAAATCGTAATAGCTGAGTGTTGCTGAACTGCATAGGCGTACGAGCTCCAATTTTTGCAGGGATTTTGCTAGGTTTTGTCCGAATAAAACTAAGATTCTCAAATCTGGATAACAACTTCTTTTTTTCTTGTTAGCATTACTACCAAACAGCTATATAGGCTTGTAAACGAATCACTACACATTTTAAAATTAATTTCAACTAATGTTGAGGGTAGAATGATGGAAATACATGTTAAAAAGACCTCAGGTTGGCACATTTTGCCTCAATATCTCTTATCGTTTTTGTCCGAATTTGAGAATTTGCTCTAGCACCAGAGGGCATCATTCAAGAATTATATGGCAAACTGTAGAGCACTTCAATTCTTCCTAAGTAAAGTTGACAATTATACCGAAACATATAAAAGGTATAATTCCCAAAGTGACAACAAGAATGGGGTGAGATGGGAATACTATTTAGATACTAATATTAATAATATTTAGATGTGTGTATGACAGGCAAGGCGTACCTATCCGTTACCTATGTCCTGCCCACAGGGAAGTGTCTATGGAAAGATGCCTTGCTGATAATAGAAACGATGTAGAAGCTTTTCTTTGAAGACTACGAGTCAGAACGAAATTGTTTTTTTTACATCCAGTAGCCGATGATTAATTAATCAAAGTGCTCTAGTGGTGTCGTTAAACACGACTATATATCAGAATTGTGAAATGTTTGACATTCAGTAACCGATGATTTCGTTAATCACGACTATATATCAGAATAGTGAAATATTTGACATTCAATAACCGATGGTTTCGTTAAACACGACTATATATCAGAATTGTGAAATGTTTGACATTCAATAGCCGATGGTTTCGTTAATCAAGGCCAAATTTTATTTTCCGACGCCATATTACCGTAATTAATGTGCGTCGTTAAATATTTAATTTTCATTTCAACTTATTTTTGTGCTTATATCCAGTTTAGGTTCAAGCACGCTGTCATGGGCACACACCTCAACTATATGGGGTGTCTGTCCAGGACAGTGAGTTAGTGGTCAGTGGTTAGTGAGAGAGAAAAAGGTGTAGTAGTCTTACACCTATCCATTGAATAGCTATGTACCTACCAGCTTAATCGCGACACCACCGAGACCGGCGTCCTTAAATAAAACATTTGCAAATGTAAGGGAGGTAATTTATTTTCGCAGACGACTCCACTGCATTGTTCGAGTATGTTGGCCATCATAATATGACTGGCACAGAGCGAGAGAAGACAGTCATACTCGACGAGAATGAAGCTGTCATGTGCTACATCAAATGTAAAACGAAATTCGTTGGATTACAGGTAGGTTCAAAATGAAAATAGCAAAACCATAATCATATTCATGCCTGTAGTCCTGTAAATGACAGAATCGAATATATATATATATACATTTTTAGAAACATATTTATATATATATATTAATTTTTCTTTTCGTTTTTTACATTGGAGAATACGAGAAATCCCTTCAGGAACGTTTATTAGCTTCAGCCACATGTCATTGCACCCCCCCCCCCCCCCCCCCACACACACACACCAATAGGAAACAAAAATTATAAAATCGGTCCTAAAACCTTGTTTTCTCTCACTATTTAACTGTGAGAATATTAACACGTGCTAGACGTCAGATCTGTAACTGTAGTTGATAATGTCCTGTTGCCTGTGATGTCGTTAACCAACTGTTGTTTTTGTTCCTATTCCAGTAAGATAGCCGTATGTTTGGTGGATGAGAGCGTGAGCCAGTTCATGAAACACATAATCAGTAGTCTGTTCTAAAATGTTCTATTAAAATGTTTTGTATAAACTAAATCTTATGTTTTGTTTTGTCTTCCAGGGATCAAAATGTGTTGGTGAGTGGGTGAGAGGATGAGCGAGCGCATGAAACACATAAAAAGTAGTCCGTCCTAAAATGCTCTATTAAAGGGACATTCCTGAGTTTGCTGCATTGTAAGATGTTTCCGACTAATACAATATTTCTACGATTAAACTTACACATTAAATATATTTTCTTGTTTAGAATATCAGTGTCTGTATATTCAATGTGTTTCTGGTCGTCTTAGTATTTGTAAGAAGCCCAAACTGGATTTTGTCTTCAAATAATTTCGTACGTACAAAAAAATATATATTTTAAGAAATAAAATGAAATTTAACCTAGTACAAATATTAGAACGATCAGAAACACGTTTAATATACGGCCATTAATATTTTATGCAGAAAAATATATTTGATATGTAATTACAATCGTTAAAAAGTCTTTGTTGGTCGATAACATCTTTAAAATTGCAGCAAACTCAGGAACGTCCCTTTAAAATGGTTTGTATAAAGTAAATCTATGTTATATTTTGTCTTCCAGGGATCAAAGTGTTTCTGCTTCAGAACCGCACCTCGTTCTACTACACCTAAAACTGAATATGAAGACCCATGTCTGGGAAACTCCAATGAACTTTGTGGATCATCGTATGGGATGAGCATATACCACGCCAGTACGTTATGTATATCAGGAAGGAAGGACATGTTTTATTTAACGACGCACTCAACACATTTCATTTACGGTTATATGGCGTCGGACATATGGTTAAGGACCACACAGATATAGAGAGAGGAAACTCGCTGTCGCCAATTCATTGGCTACTATTTTCGATTAGCAGCAAGATATCTTTTATATGCACCCTCCCACAGACAGGAAAGCACACATCACGGCTTTTGATATACCAGTCGTGGTGCACTGGCTGGAACGAGATATTATCCCAATGAGGCCACCGACGGGGATCGATCCCAAACCGACCGCGCATCAAGCGAGCGCTTTACCACTGGGCTACGTCACGTCCCTTAAAATATATTGTTCTACATATTATACATGTACTATATAACACTTGTTTTAGTGAACACACGCGATATACATGACGTGCCGGCTCTGAGTGTGGTTTAAAACAGTAGTTTATTCATGCCATTGACAATATTATTTTACACATTTTAAATACGTGTTAGCTTATGCAATTTAATTACAAGTCCGTGTGTTCTAGTGGTGTCGGTAAACAAACAAACTTTAATGACAAGTGTTACGCATGTTGTTATCTCTATATGTAGCATCTCTTTAAATTTAAAACATTCTTCCTTCCAACAGTTATAATTATGTACAGTGTCATATTTTCAGAATTACTTCAAGATACCTTCAGTTTAATTAAATGGAAATTCAAAGAAGACGCTGTTTGCGGGTATATCCATTCCAAAGCTCAGTTAAGCGTGAAAACAGAGGACTGCAACCAGGAAAAGGGAATGATCTGCAGCTGTAAGCTGAACAATATCACGATAATGTTTTGATGTCCAAAAGAAATTTTACAGTGCTTGAAATTATGTTATAGAAAACCAACATATGGTATGGTGGAATATGGAAGTATCATGAAGTTCAACATCTAAACGTCACAATGCACTTTGTGATACATGTAAACTATTTGTAACGCGGTTTCTAAATTGGTTCTTTTCGATTAACAACAATATTTATCAAATTATTAAAATTGTATGTATGTAAAGTTTCTTTTTGACGTCAGTATCTAATCATACATCTGGAAATTAATTAGGCACCACATGAATTGGCTGCTAAACCTGATAATAGAATTTGTTTTTACATATTCTGAATCTATTGGGAATATAGAAGATACTCCCCGAGTGTCTTGTGATATTATAATTATTTATCATCCATTAAAGGCTTTTGTAGGAGATATCGCTGGCACTATAATTTGATTGGTCAAATTTTAATCGCAAGACAATGTTTTGTTACGTCACTGTGTTTGTTTCAGCGCACATTACTGACATTGTTTTACAACTGTCGCAAATGAAAAGGATGATAATGGATGATAAAAAGAATACCTCCCTTGTGTCTCGTGATATCATAATTTATCAGCACTTGTTGATAAAAGTATAAAAATACTTTTATCAACTCGTGCTGATAAATTATGATATCATAAGACATCCGGGGAGTATCCTCTATTTAACAGCACGACTTGATAAAAGTATAAAATTCGAGGCTTGCCGATAAATTTTTTATACTTTTATCAACGGGGGGGGGGGGGGGGGGGGGGGGGGGTATTCTTTTTATCATCCATTATCATTCTCTTCATTTGCGACAAGTGTAAACAATGTCAGTAATGTGGGTTGAATGTCACTATATTTGGCAGCGGTAGACTCATTAACTGGCAGAACGAGTGTCGTGACGTCACTAATGATAGGTTTATCACTGAAACATACACAGTGACGTAACAAAAAGAAGCGACATCTCCTAGGAGAATATCACAGGAGATATCGCAAATTATAGTGCCAGCGATATCTCCTACAAAAGCCTTTAATGGATGATAATTACCGAGATCATGACATGAATAAATTAGTTTTGAGAGCCACGTCAATATGATTCCAGCTACATAGTTAATTACCAGACATTTCCATGTATATTTACGATTTCTGTCTTGTTCCCTAGAACACGTTTAATAATGATGTAACGACAGTGGCACTTGATGTCAATCTTTCACAATATATCCACAATATAATGTGAACCGAACTAATATATTAATATTGTGAATGCATTTGTGAGACCATATTCGTATTTTGTATATTATGTTCGCCATTCTTGAAAGGTCTTTTTCAAGGACTCTTGCAAACCAATCCCTGGACTCTTTATTCCTTTCTTTATAAGAATACTTATTAATGAATTACTTCTTAACATTTTTCAGGTTCAAGTTCGTGCAGTAGTGATATTGGTTACAGACGTTGTAGCAATGGTTTGTGTTTTTACGACAACGGAAACGACGACTGGTTTACGTCAAGCCATAATTGTTCGTTGGTAAAACTGGACATCTCAAATATCAATACAATCTACAGAACTGTTTGGAATGATGTCCAGTACTGGATTGGACTGAAACGTTACTCCTATCTCGGTTGGGCGGATCGTAAGTGTAACACTGATTCCAAATAAATATACTGCAGAACAAAAGAAACAGGAATATTTTATTCTAATGTATATTTTTAAAGATAATTTCGAAAGCAATCGGCTCAAAAATAAATAACTTTTTGTTAATTGCGTTTCTTGCACACCCGTTGGTGAGAACACCATGTGTTATTTTTGGTTACTCATGGTTGTTTACACATGTACGTGTGTTAACAATTTCAAGACATACGACTGGCTGCTCCTAGGTGATGACCAGGTCACCAATGCCAATGAACCAATGGAAACTACACGATTCGTGTCCGTTAGATAACATTCATCTCACAACTCGCTGTTTGAAAACGTATACATTTTGAAACAACTCGTTGTGAGATAAATGGTATCTAACGGCCACTCGTATATTATTCTCTGTATATGCCACAAGTTCGCTAGATACGCGCCTCTCACACGTTTCACTAGCCCGAATCACCTCCAGCCCTACCCCCAATCTGATTAAAATTAGCTCTTCTGATCTCCTAGTAGATCTAACAGCAGTATGTGGACTCCCATGTCAAGGTGACATTTCATCTATAAATAATTTAAATATCGACCAGTTAGACTTCGCCTTTTATAGCGTTATTCGGGAGCATATACATTCTAAAAAATATCGGGCGAGACTGTTTATGCAATAAGCGAACTTGTTGGTCTATTTCAAAATTTAAAAAAAAGGGTGAAAAGTGCAGTAATAAACTCTGGATTGTATACTAGTATAAACAGATTTTATGGCTATACCATCACGTTTTTTTTTTTTCCGTCTTGAAACGAATTTTATATAAAATTTTATATTGAAATTAGTTTCCGGCATACTTCGTAATTCACCCGAATCATTTCGTATACCCTCGGCACAATCCCGAATGTTTTCAAATTCTTTTCAAATCACTGGCATGATTTTGCAAGTAAGGTTTTGATTGGTCGAATAAAAGGTCAACTGGATATGAGCTCCAACGGGGTGATGTCTGAACCACAGGTAATAGTAATTAACCAGTGGAGCTAATTTTAATTAGATTGGCCCTACCCCTCAGTGATATTGATCAATATCAATAATGTGTAGGGCTGGAGGTTACTCGAGTTAACGTTTCACGGACGTTTCAAGTAGAGAAATCTTAAACTGTCTCTTGTTGTGTCCTAGATCAAGTCTTGATAAGCCCTAACCACAAAACATTTCACTTGTATTTGAAAACAATTAGAGTCGGGAAGTAGCCCAGTGGTAAAGTGCACGCCTGATGCGCGGTCGGTCTAGGATCGATCCCCGTCGGTGGGCCCATTGGGCTATTTCTCGTTCCAGCCAGTGCACCATGACTGATATATCAAAAGCCGTGGTATGAGCTATCCTGTCTGTGGGATGGTGCATATAACAGATCCCTTGCTACTAATGGAAAAATGTAGCGGGTTTCCTCTCAGTGACTGTCAAAATTACCATATGTTTGACATGATTAATAAATCAATGTGCTCTAGTGGTGTCGTTAAACAAAACAAACTTAATATATATATATTAGTATACACACACACACACACACACACACACACACACACACACACACACACACACACACTGTCATCCCACTTACTTTAGGCTAGACACAGTCCTGTATGCCAAAGAAACAAAACACAGAAACCCAACTTAGTGGTATAAATTATCTTATTGAGATGTATCCAAAAGAAGAAAAAAGCCATTATAACTTAGAATAACGGCGTTAGTGCACCCCAACCCCATTCGGCTACTCGTTTTATAAGAGGTATTATTATACGAGTTATTATTGTGCCCATATCGTTCTGTTTACCTTTGATTTACCTTTGAAAACTAAGTCTATCGATTGCAGGTGCTGGAGAGATTTCCATCTATACTAATTCCTCCAGAGGATGCGTATCGGCCGAGAAGCTGCCAAACGGATCTATACAGTTTTACGTGTCTCCCTGCGATGATAAGAACAAAGTCATTTGTACTACAGGTATATATAGTCTTCAAAAAAGTAGGGGAACTCTAATAAGAATTTACAAGTGACAAAACTGTAAGGTATATTAGCTGTGAGGAATGGTTATATGATAATTGTTAATTAATTGGGCAAACATTACAAACGGTAGTACAGTATTACAGTATTACCAAAGATCTTGAAGGACAATTGGGGTCAGAAGTGAAATTTGAAAATTCACGTTTTGTTATCAGTAAATCGCAAATTCAAACAATAAAAATTACTAAACACAAAACAATAACAACTGTATGATCAACAGAATGAAAAAGATTGACAGAAATAATGTTCCACAGTGATTAATCGACCTTCCTGGAAATTGTCGAAATCGAGAATGACACTCCACGCACGTGTACGGGACAACTGCGTGATACACGTGCAAACTATGGAATATGTTTCGGTGTGTTGACAAACAGACCTGAACGTTCTATACTAGGATGTATGTGGTCAAAATGTATGTTCAGTCTAATAGTTGATATTAACATTATATATATATATATATATCGATATAGATATAGATATATATTCTGCAAAAAAAAAAAAGTATACTCAACGAGCTACCAGGCAATACCGTTTATCTTGTACGGGTGAACTGATGTTGTCCTTCCAGAGCCTTTGACGAGGGAATGATAACATCAGTTCACGAGTGCAAGATTAAACGGTATTGCCGAGTAGAGAGTTGGGTATTCTATTTATTCCCCATTTTAAATATTTATCATTCGACCGATACTGTTGTTGAAAATAAGTTTGCAAGTTTAGAACAAGAGACAGCGTTGCGTCATAGCTGTGACGTACCGCTGATGACATAAGTTGGTTGTTGACATGACCTCCACCATGAATACGATTCTAATACACAACCGCCTAGAGAGAAGCACTGTTTATGACGTCAAAACGTATCTAGGAGAAGAAATGGATTTGCCAATATGGGTAATAAAACCTAATACTTCCAGGACGCGTGTGGTTAAATTGCGGCAATTGAAATCTATGATTTCAAAAATAATCGCTCGCATCGTTCGCATCCGGTTAGGATACAGCTTTTAATGCGTATATTCAATTTAGAAATTGTTTGGGAAAAGGAAGGAAATGGAGGTAATTCTGTTTAAACAGTTGGCTATAAAGGAGGGGTTTTTTCTCTCTCTCTCTAAATATTGTAAATGATTTCGCTTGCATCTCAAATGTTAGTGATATGTGTTGTTCAGTCTGTGGGAAAAATAAATATTAAAGTTCCCTTGCTGCTAATGAAACAAATATAGCAGGTTTCCACTTAAGACTATGTATCAAATGTTTAACATCCAATTAGCCTATGATATGCTCTAGTAGTGTCGTTAAGCAAACCGCATTTTAACTGTAGCATCGTATCTCTGTAAATATGAATCGGGATGGGTTGAACAAAGAAAAGTGTAGCGGGTTTCCGTTGAAGATAAAATGGCGATAATAAAAGTTGTACTGAAAGTGGAAAGTGACATTAGGCTACTAGACTGACAGGTCCTAAAAGTCGCACGATCCTAGTTACTTCCCCTGTCAACGATCCTAGTCACCGCCCCTGCCAACGATCCTAGTCACCGCCCCTGCCAAATAGTGACACTCATCCTAGTCACCGCCCCTGCCAACGATCCTAGTCATCGCCCCTGCCAAATAGTGACACTCATCCTAGTCACCGCCCCTGCCAACGATCCTAGTCATCGCCTCTGCCAAATAGTGACACTCATCCGAGTCATCGCCCTTGCCATATAGTGACACTCATCCTAGTCACCGCCCCTGCCAAATAGTGACACTCATCCTAGTCACCGCCACTGCCAAATAGTGACACTCATTCTGGTCATCATCCCTGCCAAATAGTGACACTCATCCTGGTCACCGCCCCTGCCAAATAGTGACACTCATCCTAGTCACCGCCCCTGCCAAATAGTGACACTCATCCTAATCATCGCCCCTGCCAAATAGTGACACTCATCCTAGTCATCGCCCCTGCCAAATAGTGACACTCATCCTAGTCATGGCCCCTGCCAAATAGTGACACTCATCCTAGTCATCGCCCCTGCAAAATAGTGACACTCATCCTAGTCATCGCCCCTGCCAAATAGTGACACTCATCCTGGTCACCGCCCATGCCAAAAAGTGACACTCATCCTGGTCATCGCCCCTGCCAAATAGTGACACTCATCCTAGTCACCGCCCCTGCCAAATAGTGACACTCATCCTAGTCATCGGCCCTGCCAAATAGTGACACTCATCCTGGTCATCGCCCCTGCCAAATAGTGACACTCATCCTAGTCACCGCCCCTGCCAAATAGTGACATTCATTCTAGTCATCGCCCCTGCCAAATAGTGACACTCATCCTGGTCATCGCCCCTGCCAAATAGTGGCACTCATCCTAGTCACCGCCCCTGCCAAATAGTGACATTCATCCTAGTCATCGCCCCTGCTTATGTTTGGTATCAGATACCTTACTTAAAGACGCAGATCCTACGTCATAGTGTTTAAAAAGTAGGTATGTCACTTTAAGTCATTTTCAATGAGTAATCACAATAATACTTTTGTATAATTTTACATTAGGTGGTTTGGAGACAACGACTGTACCGGCTACACCCAGTAGAGGACAGGGAAGCACAACACACCACGACGTGACAACACACGAAGACACCTCCAACTCCACGGACACCCAACAAGAACCTAGCACATCGGGTAAGGAAGGAAGGAAATGTTTTATTTAACGACGCATTCAACACATTTTATTTACGGTTATATGGCGTCAGACATATCATTAAGGACCATACAGACACTGAGAGAGAAAACCCGCTGTCGCCACTTCATGGGCTACTCTTTTTGATTAGCAGTAAGGGATCCTTTATATGCACCATCCCACAGACAGGGTAGTACATACCACGGCCTTTGTTACACCAGGTGTGGAGCACTGGCTGGAACGAGAAATAGCCCAATGGGCCCACCGACGGGAATCGATCCTAGATCGATCGCGCCTCAGGCGAGCGCTGTACCACAGAGCTACGTCTCCCCCCACCCCTCACCCCATCGGGTAAGAGTCGTCAACACCAGACCGACATCGATGTCAGGACAGTTAATCCTTATGGGCTATTTCTCGTTCCAGCTAGTGTACCACGACTGGTATATCAAAGACCGTGGTATGTGCTGTCCTGTCTGTGGGATGGTGAATATAAAAGATCCCTTGCTACTAATGGAAAAAAATGTAGAGGGTTTCCTCTCTAAGACTATATGTAAAAATTATCAAATGTTTGACATCCAATAGCCGATGGTTGATAAATCAATGTGCTCAAGTGGTGTCGTTAAACAAAACAAACTTTACTTTAATCTTTATGGCTGGCGACGGCTGGTTTCATATCCCATGCCTCTGCCTGCCTCTCTCTCTCTCTCTCTCTCTCTCTCTCTCTCTCTCTCTCTCTCTCTCTCTCTCTCTCTCTCTCTCTCTCTCGTCATACTAGTACTCAAACGCATACACACAGCAATACGTAGTAAGGTCTATTTTATAGCTTTTCCACAGACAGGACAGCACATACCAGCCCCTTTAACACACACATATATATATATATATATATATATATATATATATATATATATATATATATATAAATTGTGGAACACTGGCTTATGTCTTCACACTGGGCACAGTAGAGTGATTGGGTCTTGGAAACCATACTGGGATTCACTACTATTCCAGAATTGGACATACCATACCAACCAACCAACCAAACTCGATGAAATACATTTGTGTTGGGGTACAGGCTGATTCTGGCCCGAATTAAGCGAGTGAGTGAGTGAAGACTTTTCCATGCTCCTATACCACTAAGGCTTCGAGCATGTCCACCCCGGGTTCGGTCTCTGGGGGCCAGGGGCCCAATCCGGGGCAGAAATTACTTAGGACAATTTTGAAATTAAGCCAATGGGGAATACGGATATTATATAATTAGCTTTTATTTGCGCAATTCCAAAAATAATAATTAATATAAAATATATAATCCATTTAATTTAAAACTTTGTCGCTAATTTAGAACGAGCATTTCAAAAATACAAATAGTACAAAAACTCTTTATTTTAGCCCTATTATTATTTAGTAGGAGGTTGATTAAGGGAGGCTAAGCAGCCGCCACAGGGATTTTGCTTAGTAAGAAAAGAGGATTGATGAGGAGCGCCAGTCGTATTGGGAACTTCAGCGTGGTCTGACTCGCGGAAGACCTCGAGGAGGGGAGGGGGGGGGGGGGGGGAGGCAGTCCCCCGGACAAACCCACCCCACGGCCCAAACCACCCACGCCCAAACGCCCCAACATATTTCCGGTGGCATAAGAAGCAAAACGCTACATCATCCAGCAGACGCTGGCACCCCTCAATTTAGAAGACTAGAGGATGCAAACAGGGTATATTACCAAGTTCCACCAACTAGGATAGGAGCAGCGCACCGCCCCACTAAGTTCCCATTTCCCTCTTTCTCAATAAAGTTAAAAACACGTATAAAATAAATTAAAACAAATTAAAAGAGCACGCTTGTAAACCTATCAATTTTAAAACATAAACACCCAATAAAAATTAAAAGCATTTCATACAATATATTTGGTCGGCGAGGAGGGGGCTGTTACTGCCAGATAGCGACCCCATCATCAACCCGAAGTAAAAAAAAGATTCATTCAAACACCCACACCACAATATAAATTAAAATTAAAATACAATATATTATTATATACAATATAATTAAAAGTATTTAATTTAAAAAAAATAAAATCCAGCAAGCCAGGCGCGACATTGCAGACGGAAGGGGCGAAAGACCGGACAGTAGGGGCGCAGGTAACATCCTTCCAACCCCAACGAATTAAGCGAAACGAATATTTGCTCCAGAATGAGGGGGAGGGGGAGAGCTGACCCTATGAACCCCACCCGTCTCTTACGCTTATGAGATCATATATTTACGTGTAAACATGCCTCAAATATATAATTTAATAGAAATTATGTTATGCTAATAGTATTTTTCTAAAGCCAAAATTAGCATGTGTACATCAGTTTTATAAGAAAGAGAAAAACCAGTCGTATATAGCGATCTGAACATCACCTTCAAAAAATAGTAGGCATAAAAAAATGCCCGAAGGCCTATCTGAATATTAGATTTTTTTTTTTTCAGACGGCGTTGTCGCTGCTGCTGTCTCAACCGTTGTAGTTATTCTGATTGTGTTGTCTGTGATTGGCAGTCTGCTGTGGATGAGAAGGTAGTTAAAACATATCACTATTACAAACAGGCTCGCATCACAGTAACTTGACCAACTCGATCGTCCGACAAATCATAGCATAAAAATATATACATTTAATTTGCCTCAAAAGGTACTTTATTACATACCCATATAATCATACTATACTCTTCAAAAAAGTAGGGGAACTCTAATAAGAATTTACAATTGCCAAAATTGTAAGGTATATTAGCTGTGGGGTGTGGCTATATGATAATAGTGAATTAATTGGGCAAACATTACAACCGGTAGTTCAGTATTACAGTAGGTTTTATGACCACCAAAGATCTTGAAGGACGATTAGAGTCAGAAGTAAATTTGAAAGTTGGCGGGTTTTTTATCAGTAAACCCCACGCACGTGTACTGTGTGATGCATGTGCAAACAATGGGATGTGTTTCGGTGTGTTGATAAACAGACCTGAACGTTCTTCACTAGGATGTCTGTGGTCAAAATGTATGTTCAGTCTAATAATTAATATTTCAAATTCCCCTACTTTTTATAAGAGTATATAATAATAAAGACCATTCTGACCCTGCAATAAAAACATCTTTTATTGAACATATCTCGCATGCTTAGTCACGTATTCACTCGAATGACGTCATGTCCTTTGCCAGGTGGCCTGAAGCGTTTGTCAATTCCACAAAATCAATCTAAAAGTCCAGAAAAAAAAGTACGCTGTGTTGTTTAATTAAACTTAAACTTAATATACAAATACACATAATTGATGGTGTAAGAACAAATAATAAATATTTTGTTTGTTATGCAACATTTAAAATTAGCCCCTTTAAGATGGATATTCCATAAACGCCACGTTTACAGTACTCATTAATTTATTAGTCATATTTATAATAATTATTATTTCAATGTGTAACTTTTCACCCCTAAAATGTAAATTTTTCTTGTTTTTTTGTTACAGGACAAAACGTCTCTGTTTTAAAGACCTGCCTGCAAAACTTAATAAGAAGAGATCAATTTCAAACGAAATAATATTTGAACCATCCAGCAACCAATACGACCAGCCGTACTACAGTGAGATTAACGGAGGCTACAGTCACGATGATTTGCCAGTCTACAGCCACGATGATATGCCAGTCTACAACCACGATGATATGCCAATCTACACGTACGCGACTGCGGAGTACGAGTTTGAGAAGCACCCACCGGTGAATCCACAGCCGAATAACGATTATTTGGAACTGATACCAGATCCGTACGAAACAGCAGGAGAAACGGCAGATGATGGTAGTGGACAAATGGATTACGTGAATGCAGCTCAAACTAATAATGGACACTCGTTTCCAGAATACAGCACTGTTGAGCCACATGAACTAGCAGAGGAGTCCATTTCTCTTTCTGCAAAGGAGCGTGGTGTGGACAAAACGTCAAAGACAAACACGCCGTTTTCGCGTCTGCGTCAGAACTTTGCTGAGCATTACGAACTCGCGGGTGACCCTAATGGTAATTCTGGAGAGGAAGCCTCTGCGTTCCATCCATCGCAGGCCAACAATCGATCGCTGAATCCCAGACACAACACCAGTGTTATCTATGAGCTGGCAGGTGAACCTGTTCCTCACGGTACGGAGGAAAATGCTAATTGCAGTTCACCGTATGTCAATGTTCCGATTTCGCGGCCACAGTACCATCCTACTGGAGTTTACGAGATGGCGCGAGAACAAGGCGGCAATGACAACCACGGAGACGACGACTACAACGTGCTACGTGCTCGTAACGAACAATCCAACCCAACGCCGTTTACTACCAGTCCGTACTGTCACATTCAGGGCGGGGAGTACGGTAATGACACGTATGACAAAGCAGGAAATGGCCGACTAGACTCGTGTTCCAGTTCAGACTATAATCACCTTGACGAGGCTAGTGACAATACCAGGCACTCTGATACCAGTACTGTCTGAGCTCCACTGTAACTGCAGGTAGTACTAAACCAAATAACATCCGGCTGGGTCAAAGTGCGAGGCGCACATACTGATACCAGTACTGTCTGAGCTCCACTGTAACTGCAGGTAGTACTAAACTAAATAACATCCGGCTGGGTCAAAAAGCGAGGTGCACCTAACTTTTGATAGAGCAGTTAATACTATAAGTCCTGACATTAATGATACATTTGACAGTGTTTGTTGTCAAACAAATTCGTTTTATCGGGTGAAAACCTGTATGCAATTTTATTTCATCTAGTACTACTGTGTCAAGTACCCTTGTGCTTGAAACATGGATGGGGTACCTGTAAAAAGTATTACAATTTTGTGCGAAACTAGGGGTGTTGTAAACACATCAGGTTATATCGTTGTGAAAGGTACCATTTTCTTCAATTACTACTTTGAGGTAGGAGTCGTAGTACTGATATATATGGGTCATAGTTGATGGTTGATATATTGTTAACAGTGTTGCCTATGGGATTTCATTTGATACAGTACAACCTACACTGCCTAACTGTTGTCTGTGGATCTGTTCGAGACTGTTGAAACTCAACGGAAAATATACAATATATACTGACTGAAAAAAACAAGGGAATACATGCTGTTTGAGACGAAACGTAATTATTAACTAACATTAAAACAGTAACTATGCCTGTATGACTGTTAGCACTATGTTATTGAATGTCAGCAACATAGATAACTTCCCGATACTATGGATAAGATTCAGGTAGCTTTAAGTTTGTTTTTGTTTAACGACACAACTAAAGCACATTGTTCTGAATGTGCACGTTAAAACCTATAAACTTTTTTTTTATTGTCCCCAGAGCAATATGGCCATGCCATTTCAAAATATCATCACATATACATTAAATGGAAATAGTAACATAATACAATATTGTTGAATATCTATAATATGGGAAGTTAAATGCTCCGAGTTCAACATGAAAATGAGGAAAAGAAGAAGGAATGAAAGCAAAACGAGTAAGGATTAAAAGGAAAAGGAAAGAAGAATGGAAGAATCTAGCTAAAAGGAATATAATGTGTACTGTATCTGTATTTCCAAGCAAGCTGTGTTTATAAAACAAAATCACTCATTGATATTTACTATAAATACTTTAATTAAAAGGTCAAGCCAGGAGTCCATTGTTTAATAAATCATTCATAGTTACAATTTTTAAAAAGAATATATTTTTTCTATATCAAATTTTGTTTGTAATATGTCTTTAACGCTGTTAAAATGTAACATGTTTTCTGTACTTTCATACTATAAATATAATATTTGACGTTAATTGTTAACCAATTTATAAAATAACTGTTTTTGTCATTAATCATGCCAAATAAGACAATATCTTTGCTGAAAGTAATTTCAATTCCTGTTTTCGATAGTATCCATTCTTTTACATTTTTCCATATATTATGAACCTTTTCACATTTGAAAAATAGATGTTGCAAGGTTTCTGAATAATTATTACAAAAGTTGCAAATATTAGAATCTATATAATGGATCATGTGTAAAAATGTATTAAAACCTATAATCTGACCTCACCTGACCTGACCTGACCTCACCTGACCTGACCTTAATGAACAAATTGTAGCGGGTTTCCTCTGATGACTACGAGTCAAAATTACCCAATTTTGACATCCAATAGCCGATGATTAATCAAACAATGTGCTCTAGTGGTGTCGTTAAACACAACAAACAAATTGTTCTTGCAATCACTGTTTGATTAACTTTTTTTTCAAGCAAATTAATAAACTGCTATGTAACCTCTCTGATCTATTCGTTTGCTTTCGCTATTTCCAACAGCATATTTTGTATATTCTTTACGTCGTTAATTTGTACCGGCCTCGGTGGCGTCGTGGCAGGCCATCGGTCTACAGGCTGGTAGGTACTGGGTTCGGATCCCAGTCGAGGCATGGGATTTTTAATCGACATACCGACTCCAAACCCTGAGTGAGTGCTCCGCAAGGCTCAATGGGTAGGTGTAAACCACTTGCACCGACCAGTGATCCATAACTGGTTCAACAAAGGCCATGGTTTGTGCTATCCTGCCTGTGGGAAGCGCAAATAAAAGATCCCTTGCTGCCTGTCGTAAAAAGAGTAGCCTATGTGGCGACAGCGGGTTTCCTCTAAAAACAGTGTCAGAATGACCATATGTTTGACGTCCAGTAGCAGATGATAAGATAAAAAATCAATGTGCTCTAGCGGCGTCGTTAAATAAAACAAACTTTACTTTCGTTAATTTGTATAATGTGTATAGAAATTTACATATTTAGGAATTATATTTAAAAACATCATGTGACAAATACTAACAAGAATGAAGTCATATTAGTGTCGTGGGCTGTACTGTAAAACGCCTACTTCTTCAGCTTTCAGCATATCAAAATTTACGAATAAAGATTATTTTTTCTACTATTTGTTGAGTTGTAGAATTTTAACAAATTAGGAATAAAGATGATTTCTCTTCTCTTTGTGAGTTTGTGAATTAAAAACCAAAATAGGAATATAATTTGTTGCTTCTTCTTGTTAAGTTGTAGATTAATAAAGAAAAAAAAATAAACTAGGAAAAAGATGATTTCTCTACTTTTCTTGTCGAGTTGTAGAATTAAAAAAAAATACAAATAAAGGTTGTTCTACACTTCTTGTTAAAGGGACATTCCTGAGTTTGCTGCAATGTTTAAAATGTTATCGACAAACAGAGACTTTTTAGCGATTGTAATTACATATCAAATATATTTTCCTGCATAAAATATTAGTGGCTGTATATTAAACATGTTTCTGATCGTTCTAATATTTGTACTGGGTTAAATTTCGTTTTATTTCCTAAAATGTATTTTTTCGTACGTACGAAATTATTTGAAGACGAAATCCAGTTTGGGCTTCTTACAAATATTAAGACGACCAAAAACACATTGAATATACAGACAGTGATATTCTAAACAAGAAAATATATTTAACATGTAAGTTTAATCGTAGAAATATTTTATTAGTCGGAAACATCTTACAATGCAGCAAACTCAGGAATGTCCCTTTAAGTTGTAGGGTACTAATAATATTTTTAAATTAAGAATAAAGATGATTTTTCAACTATTCTTGTTGAGTCGCGGAATACAAGCAACAGGTTAATGAGGTAAGTATTTTGTCTAGATCCTGTTCGGGACGAATGGGAATTACATTGGGCAAACCGCGCAAGAGTTCCCCCATCTTTACCTCCTCTCACAGGAACCACCCTGAGGGCCTGCAGCTGACAAAACTCTTAAGACAGATGGGCATTTCTCATACTGAAAAGGTTGGATGGATTTGTGGACTTTTAATACACGACTACTCAGTTGGGTAGTTTTTTTAAAGAACAATGAATAACTGAAACATCTATAAAGTAATCTGCAGTACAAGGGCGTTGCCAGCTTTTTTAGAAGGGGGATTCGAAAATAACAGGCTGATAGTGGAGTCCGGGGGCATGCCTCCCCGGGGGAAAAATGTATTTCTAGCAGCCAAATGTTGCATTCTAACGTATTTTGGAAGGCAATTTAAAGATATTTGAGATATGAGCAAAAATAATTTTCGATTTTTGCCATTTTTAATCTTAACAAATCATGCTGGCTCAAAAAGAGGGGGGCGTATGAACCCCCTGACCCCCCTAACGACGCCCTTATAGTACCTGTATATGTCCTATCATGAGTGTCCGTGTGCTAGTTTATAGTTTAAGCTCCTGTGCTGGTTTAACTCTGAACTTTCAAATGGATTTGGACAGAGCTTACATTTATTTAAATAAGTCGTCCTCGGTTTCAGTCTGTGTCTTCTTCACTAACAGGGCGGGACGTAGCCCAGTGGTACAGTGCTCGCTCGATGCGCGGTCGGTCTGGGATCGATCCCCGTCGGTGGATCCATAGGGCTATTTCTCGTTCCAGCCAGTGCACCACAACTGGTATATCAAAGGCCGTGGTATGTGCTATCCTGTCTATGGGATGGTGTATATAAAAGTCCCTTGCTGCTAATCGAAAAAGAGTAGCCCAAGAAGTAGCGACAGTGGGTTTCCTCTCTCAATATCTGTGTGGTCTTTAACCATATGTCCAACGCCATATAACCGTTAATAAAATGTGTTGAGTGCGTCGTTAAATAAACCATTTCCTTCCTTCTTCACCAACATTAGAAGTTGTTGGTATGGAACTCAAAGAACTCGAACTTACAACAGCATCTGTATGGGTTTTCTTGATGTGCACATGTTTGAAAACGGAGGAACATTTTATCTCGAACTAACCCTTGTAACGACAGTCTGTGCTTTCATCAAGACCACAACCTTTTGGTGATGACGTCACTGAACTCGAACATACCTCGGTGTTTGAATCTGTTTTCTTTACATGTGCCACTTTTTGCTTATTCAATTGGGAATCCCCTTTAAACTCATGCACGATTGTTTCAGCACTAATCTGTTCTTCATTGTGATCCGAGTCTCTGGTTTCAGAACAATTTGGTGAAGACGTAAGAGCAGGGTTTCTACTAGAGGGTAAAACGGGTATGGCGTCATACCCACATTTTTGGGCAGATTTAAAAAAAAAAAGTTAACCTTTTAACAAAATTAAGTACCCATATCATTACTGTATGATTTTCTTAACCCTAACTCTAAACTTAACCCATTTTCCGGGAGACCGATGTATGTACGATCATCTCATCTTCTATTTAGCTGAGGCTGAGCACATGATTCTCTTATATTTTAACTTGATAATGCTCTAAATTACACATCCAGTGCTGTTTTATTTCCAGCAGGCCTTCTATTTTCTTAGCAGGTCATATTGCCTTTTGTCTGCTATGTTAACAATCGCTCTCACGGGAACTCAAGGATACTCATGGATCATAAATATAAAATGTTCCAACTTCTAGAAATGATAGTAATAACTCGAGGAGCTATCACATACTGGGGTCGACTGGGCTTAAATCAACTGTTGTTCAAATCAACAGCGGATTGCGCGCTATTACCAGATTTTCAGGAGGACGATTAAAAAAAAAACGCTCTTTAGCTGAAATTAAGGTGCGCTTGATTGCGCACCTCAAAGGTGAAGGACTGCGAAATAAAACAAAAGCTGCGCTCACACTTACACAAGTTAAACTTGTTTAACTATACCGGTTTAGCTAAAACGCTTTTGGTTGGAAATGACTAGCGTTCAGACAAGCGTTATCAGTGTCTGCTTGAGGCGGAAGTGTAGTTATCCGCACATGCGCAAGACAATAAAACATCAATGGACTACGAGTCTGCTTATTTTGACTTTGACGTCACTGTCACTTCCGCCTTATACTAGGTTAAGGTAACTAAAACAGTTTGCGTTCGCACTGAAGTTTTAAACTGCTTTAGTTGTACCAGGTTAGTGAAACTAGTTTAAAGTGTAAGAGCGAACGCAGTGTTTAACACACACATACGCACGCACACACACATACACACATACACACACATACATACACAATACACACACACACACAGAGAGAGAGAGAGAGAGAGAGAGAGAGGAGAGAAGGAGAGAGAGAGAGAGAGAGAGAGAGAGAGAGAGACGCACTCATACACACACTTAACACACAGAACACACACATACATACATACGCACGCACGCACACACATACACACTCACACACAGACAGACACATACATACAGACACACACACAGACACGCACACAGAGACACACACACAGTCACACACACAGATAGACAGACACACACAGAGACAGACACACTTACATAGAGACAGACAGACACAGGGATAGAGAGACAGACACACACACGGAGATACAGAAAAACACACTGACACACACATACACGCACACACAGACACAAACACACGCACAGAGAGAGACACACACACACAAACAGATAGACATACACACATAGAGACAGACAGACACACACACACACTACACACATACCTACATACATAGACACACTACACACACATAGAGACACACACACACACACACACACATACTACAAACCTGATATGAGTGCCTTACATAAAGTGGTAAAGACGGCTGAATACTGAAGTATCTCGAACTGAGAAAAAAAAACGAGGAAACCCGCTGCCGCCACCTATTACGAGATTAGCAGCAAGTGATGTTTTAAATATATGGACCATCCCACATACATGATAGTACATTACATGGCCTTTGTTACACAAATTGTTGAGCGCAGGTTGGAACGAGCAATATCCCAACAGGGATCGATCCTAAGCCGATCACGCATCAGGCGAGCGCCTTATCACTGACTACATTTTGTTTTTTTTATCGGAAATGTTGGTTTTTTTTAAAGAAGAAGAAAAAAGTAATTAACAAAATAGTCCTTTTTTCTACTGCTGATAACTAAAAAAAGAAAAACAACTTCAAAACAAACAAAAAGCAAAAAGGAAAAAGGAGACAAAGACAACAACAGAACCCCCCCCCCCCCCAAAAAAAAAAAAAAAAAAAAAAAAAAAAAAAAAAAAAAAAAAAAAAACCTAATACGTAAGTGCTTATAGCATGATGTCATATCTCAAAGTAATTTGTTTGCACTGTATAATTACACGGTTTGATGTTAGACGTTTCGTCTAGGGATTTCAATCTCTATTGATATTCTATTTTAAGCGGATTTTTCATCCAAGCTGGAAATGTAAACCCATAAGCCAAATATTTGGCTGCAGACTTAAAGGGACATTCCTGAGTTTGCTGCATTGTAAGATGTTTCCGACTAATAAAATAGTTCTACGATTAAACTTACATATTAAATATATTTTGTTGTTTAGAATATCAGTGTCTGTATATTCAATGTGTTTCTGGTCGTCTTAATATTTGTAAGAAGCCCAAACTGGATTTCGTCTTCAAATAATTTCGTACGTACGAAAAAATATGTTTTAGGAAATAAAACGAAATTTAACCCAGTAAAAATATTAGAACGATCAGAAACATGTTTAATATACAGCCACTAATATTTTATGCAGGAAAATATATTTGATTTTTAATTACAATCTTTAAAAAGTCTCTGTTAGTCGATAACATCTTAAGAATTGCAGCAAACTCAGGAATGTCCCTTTAAAAAAACATAGAAGAAAAACAATGGCAAGATAATATTATTTATGTAGTCCTTTGAACTCCTTTAGAGAACGTGCAGGAAAACAGACACAAGAATATGGGATATATCACAATATGCCTGCATGTGGTCGATTCGAGTGTGATCGGAATTATAGGCGTACGGGCTCCCGTTTTGGTAGGGGGCGGTGGTAGTATGGGGGGGGGGGGGGGGGGGAGGCTGACTTTTGCCCGAATTAAATAAAAATGCCAGAATCTGGATAACTACATTTATTCATTACTAGCATTACTGCCAAACAGCTATCTATATAGGGTTGCAAAAAGATCACTGCGCATTTTTACATGGATTACAACTAATTTTGAGGTTAGAATGATGAAAATATATCGTAAAAAGGTCTTAGGTTGGCACATTTTGCCCGAATGTCTGTATCATTTTTGAACGAATTTGATATTTTTCTGCAGCACTAGGGGAGCAGCTGACCACAAATCTTGTTTAACGACTCAATGGGTGGGTGTAACCCACTGTACTGGACAGACAGCCCAGATAGCTGAGGTGTGTGCCCAGGACAGCGTGCTTGAACCTTAATTGGATATAAGCACGAAAATAAGCTGAAATGAAATGAATTATTTTATTGACGAAAATTTATTATTTACAGACAATTAAAAGTTCGAAACAAACCATAAGAAACCGATTGCAAATGCATGCGTTTTTTGCGTTTTCATTCCTAGGAGTTTCATAAATTGTGTTACTAAGCTCAACACGGGGGTGGTGTTAGCGTGTGATGGGGGGGGGGGGGGGGGGGGGGGGTAGGCTATAATTTTGATTAGTGCTTACTTAGTACAAGTAATTATTTTACATTTAATATATATGGTACAACTTCGTTATTGACGTGAAATTGTAGTTCATAACGATGACCTTTAATTAGCGTGAGAAAAAAATGCGTCATTTATCGACCGAACCGATATGTCGGAAAAGGTATCATGTTTCCAGACACATCGAAACGTTGTGACGTCGTAGCGGCTGTATAACAGAGATAATGAGGTGCCAAGTAACACACTGTCACAGATACCAAGACAGCTTCCCGTTAGCAGCTATTGTAGCACTGTGTGTCGGGAGTGCATTTTATCTGATTTCAAGTCTTATTTTCTTGCTAATATGGGCGAGACGTAGCGGCTGTATAATAGCGATAATGAGGTTCCGAGTAACACACTGTCACAGATACCCAGACAGCTTCCCGTTAGCAGCTATTGTAGCACTGTGTGTCGGGAGTGCATTTTATCTGATTTCAAGTCTTATTTTCTTGCTAATATGGGCGAGACGTAGCGGCTAAGCCCAGTTGTAAATGAGAAGGTAACTGCGATGTGTGGTAGGTAGTGTGTTCTCACCCTGGTATCAGCTGGCATCTGTTTTTAACGATTGTTTTTATTTGACTATTGAATTTTTATATTGATGTGGTTCATCATTTAATGTTTTACATTCACCATATTTTGACACCCAATAGCCGATGTATGTTTCGTGTTGGGGTGTCGTTAAAGGGACATTCCCGAGTTTGCTGCATTGTAAGATGTTTCCGACTAATAAAATAGTTCTACGATTAAATTTACATATTAAATATAGTTTCTTGTTTAGAATATCAGTGTCTGCATATTTAATGTGTTTCTGGTCATCTTAATATTTGTAAGAAGTCCAAACTGGATTTCGTCTTCAAATAATTTCGTACGTACGAAAAAATATATTTTAGGAAATAAAACGAAATTTAACCCAGTACAAATATTAGAACGATCAGAAACATGTTTAATATACAGCCACTAATATTTTATGCAGGAAAATATATTTGATTTTTAATGACAATCGTTAAAAAGTCTCTGTTAGTCGATAACATCTTAAGAATTGCAGCAAACTCAGGAATGTCCCTTTAAACATTCATTCATTCAGGTTTTTATAGTTCAATAAGGAGGGATTTTGCTACTACACTAACGTGTTTGTCAGTAACCGCTAGGGCTGGACGTAGTTTTTAAAGAGTGTTTTTGTGTTGTTTGACGACACCACTAGAGCACATTGATTTATTAATCATCGAGTTTCCTCTCTCAATATCTGTGTGGTCCTTAACCATATCTCTAACGCGATATAACCGTACATTAAATGTGTTGAGTGCGTCGTTAAATAAAGCATTTCCTTCCTTCCTTCCTCTGCATGAACGACGTAGCGTGACTCCGAACACCGTGGTGTAGCGTCTTCCCCAACTACGACAACGTTAATCTAAAAGACACTGCTAGGTAAAGCCTTAAATTCGTTTAGGTTACTGTTTTATCGTATTGATTTATTTGCATAGCAATTCAAATTGTATTTAAATTTATCTAGTTATTTTCAGCTTCATTTTATTTTCAGTTCCTTGCGTTATTTTGTTTTTAAAAAGTGAGAAGAAAAAAGAGAGAACACAAAAAAGGACCCAACTGAAATAAACAAAAGTAAATCAAAACAAGCCGAGACGAAGAATACGAAACAATGAAACCGGTAAATTACTTGTTTGTAACTAACATTTTCCGCTGAAGCCATTCATTTTGGATATAATTGTTCTAGTCACGTTGGGATTGGTTTTATTGTTCTCTTTCAGATACATTTCGTTTACAAACATAACTAAAATGAAATACACAAAAGAGTGAAGCTGGGAAGAAAGTTAGGATTTTGGACAAAAGATAGTGGAGTACTTAATGTCGTTAGGCCTAAAAATCAAATATATTTCTGGGAATGTGGGGAATGTTTTTGTAGGTAAGGTAGGCCTATTTTATTTTGTTATTATTATTTTTAATTGTTGTTGTTTTGACGTTGTTTTTTGTTGTTGTTTTTGTTGTGTTTTTTTTGTTTTGTTTTTGTGGAAGTATTCGAATTTAGAAACACAGATATCATAGACAGATAAAATTAATATTTAGAATAAAATACAATATGACGAAGAAATAACAACAAACGTTCAGAATGGAACCGAAATATTTCCATGACATTTCTTCTACCAAATACTAGTATATCTTTTATAGTTTCCTTCAGATGATTGCACTCACTCAACATGTGACACACCGTCAGAGTACACCGACAGTGCTCACACTGAGGTGGAGGATCCTTCTTCAAGATAAATGAATGGGTCAAGTAGGTATGATCGACGCGAGCACGACACAAGACTATTTGATCGTTCCTGCACTGCCTATAGGAGGACTGCTGCTCTCTCGGGACTGGCTTGGCAGAATGTAGCTTATTCGCAACCGTACCATAGCTGCCATATTTAAATGTTATGTCATCTTCCTGAATACAATAGTCGATGATAACATAAAACAAAATCAATGTGCTCTAGTGGCGTCGTTAAATAAAACAAACTCTTTGTTTTCTTCCTGAATACAGTCCGTGCCCTTCGTAGACGTTTTCTCTTGGGGAGGGATTTAGCTCAGTCGGTTAAATGCTCGCTTGAGGTGCTTGCGTCGCAGGATCAAACCTCCTCGGTGGATCCATTCAACTGATTGTTTTTCTCTCGTTCCAATCAGTGCACCACAACAGGTCAAAGGTCGTGGTATGTGCCTTCCTGTCTGTTGGAAAGTGCATATAAAAGATCCCTTGCTGCATTAGAAAAAATGCAGCGGTTTTCCTCTGATGACTACGAGACATTACCAAAAGTTTGACGTCCAATAGCAGATGATTGATTAATCAATGTGCTCTAGTGGTGTCGTTAACAAAAACAAACTTTAAAGTTTTGTCTCCTCCCTGAATACTCATGGGCTACTCTTTTCGATTAGCAGCAAGGGATCTTTTATATGCGCCATCCCATAGACAGGATAGCACATACTATGGCCTTTGATGTACCAGTCGTGGAGCGAGAAATAGCCCAATTGGCCCACCGACGGGTACCGATCCCAAACCGACCACGCATCAAGCGAGCGCTTTTCCGCCTCGTCCAGGACAGGAGTAAAGTTGGGGAAGGAAAATGATACCCTCGCACACTTGAACCGGAAAGTATAGTGTACCCTCCTGAACACATTGTTGGATGGGATGCCAGTGTGGACATGGACTATAGATGTACACCGAGTAGCAACTTATCACCATCCCCAAGTTCAGCCAGCTAAAGTTTCGCTAACGTTCGCGAACTATTAGACTGGTTCTCGACATGGCCATTTGGTTTACTGTGAAGCACATAAACCAGTCTAGCGGACGTTTTTCTGCTCGGTCTGGCTGAACACTGCTCTGGTGCTGGATCCAATCCGGATTGTTTGGTACATGACTGTTAATAGTAACAAACCGGCCTCGTTGACGTGGTGGTTAAACCATCGGACTACAGGCTGGTAGGTACAGGGTTCGCAGCCCGGTACCGGCTTCATCCCAGAGCGAGTTCTAAAGGGCTCATTGGGTAGGTGTAAGGCCACTACTCCCTCTTCTTTCTCACTAACCACTAACCAACTAACCAACAACTAACCCACTGTCCTGGACAGGCAGCCCAGATAGCTGAGGTGTGTGCCCAGGACAGCGTGCTTGAACCTTAATTGGATATAAGCACGAAAATAAGTCGAAATGAAATGAAAAATAATAACATCCGCATTTTCGAATTTTTTATTATCACTGTCTTTTTTTTTTACATACATTTCTTGTCAATACTTTAAAAATATGTTCAGTTCAATTTCCTTGATTTCACTCTTTGGTCGATGCTTCCTTGCAGCGTGCAGGGCGAACTGGCCGTCACCATATCGGTGACGTCACTAGGTTGTACATCGGGCTGTTCGTTGATTGGTTGACGGCCTAAGTCGGAGGTGTTCGCCGACTGTCCGCAGTGGCCTGGCATCACTTCCTGTTGATCTGGGCTGGGGTGAACAACGTTCCCTTCAAGTTTTCTTTTGCATAACACAAAGATGTTTTTATAGCCTGAAAGTGCAATAATTTAGTAGTGTTTAAAGGTTTGTTTTGTTTAACATGTGTCACTAGAACCCATTGACCTATTTAGCGGTTGTAACCAGTGGCGTACTTAGGGTATGGCAGGTATGGCACGTGCCCTGGGCGTCACTTGAACGGGGGGGGGGGGGGGGGGGGGGGGGGGGCATTGAGCAGTTTCTATTAAAGTCAGACGTTATCTAAAAGATGGGTGTCAGATGTTTGGACAGGTGCGCAATTCCAGTGCTTGCCATAAGCACTATTTTCCGTAAATACGCCACTGGTTGTAACACTCGGTCTTCGTGTGTCGTTTCTTGCAGACAAGGCAGCACATACCACGGCGTAAGTGGCGGATTCTGATGCTCTAGTGATGAACAATAACAGGAGAGGAATGTTATATACTCTTCAAAAGAAGAAACGCAAAACCACATTGTCGTAACATTTGGAGAATTGATTTAATTATTGAATGGCGAGTCCGATAATTACCAAATGTTGCAGGATTGTTCACAATTCACTCTAGTCCATTGTGAGTAAGTGATAGGACACACCACCAAGGTCAAGGTCATCTGGAGTCAATACCGGGTGTGGCCTCCGCGTGTGTTGACAACTGCCTGGCACCGCCTGCCCATTGAAGCAACCAGAGTACGGATGACGTCCCGGGGGATGGTGGCCCACTCGGCCTGCAAGGCTGCTGCCAGCTCGGGCAGGGTCTGGGGCTGTGGTTGTCGCTGTCGGAGGCGTCGGTCCAACTCGTCCCATAGATGCTCAATTGGGTTCAAATCCGGTGATGTCGATGGCCAAGGAAGGACATTAATGTTGTTGTTCTGTAGGAAAGCCGTTGTGAGACGTGCTGTGTGAGGCCTGGCGTTGTCATGTTGGAACACTGCGTTGGCGTTGGCCATAACTGGAACGATGTGTGGCCGGAGGATCTGGTCAATGTAGCCCTGTGCATTCAGGTTGCCCTGCACGTGGACCAGGTCAGTTCTGCCAGTGTGTGAGATGGCTGCCCACACCATGACACTACCCCCGCCGAATCTGTCCACTTCCTGCACGCAGTTTGCCGCATAACGTTCACCACGACGCCTATACACGCGACATCTTCCATCATGACGTCGGAGCAGAAATCGGGACTCGTCACTGAACCACACCTGTCTCCATCGCAGTTGAGGCCATTGTCGATGAATCTGGCACCACTGCAGTCGGAGTCGACGGTGTTGTGGTGTTAAGATGACACCTCGAACTGGACGTCTGGCACGAATTCCTACCTCACGTAGGCGGTTCCGTACGGTCTGGTCGGATATCCTGCGCAAACCTGGTATTGCTGTGGCTGTGGAGGTGGCAGTAGTCAATCGTTCCCGAAGGTGGCGTACCCGGATGTAGCGGTCCTGCCCGGGGGTAGTGACCCGTGGTCGACCGGATCTAGGGAGGTCACGTGTTGATCCATGTTGCTGGTAACGGTCCCACAGTCTGGAGATGGTGCTTGGGGACACATGGAATGCCCTGGCAACGGGCGTTCTGGATTCGCCTGCGTCTAGTCGGCCGATGGCATTGTTTCTCTGCGGTTCACTGAGACGTGGCATGTCCTGGATTGTCAACTGTCGGCCAGATACAGAGGCCAGGCAAGCGAACACCCTGCACTTTTATACTGTCGGTGTTCATGTTGCACATGCAGACAACGCACGTGCAGTGGTGACATGGTTTGCACGTGGCTGCGTTTTTGCGAATATTCACATTTTGGAACTTTATTGTACAGTAGCTGCGTTTTATCGAATGTAACCGTGGGAATGTGTTTGGGACATGCAATGACCTTATATTCACAAAGCATGAACCGGTAGGAAACAAAAAATCGGAGTTATAACCCATTTGTACCCTTTTGCGTTTCTTTTTTTGAAGAGTATATGTACCTCCTATCGCACTGCATTACCAGCAGCAATTAGCTGTCTAAAACGTCATAACTGTGTCACTTGGTCTACAGAAAAGAAGAAACCCGATACCGTCACGTGGTCATTTTTACATTCCGCCTTATTGAATTAATATATACGTGTGTGTGTGTGTGTGTGCGTGTGTGAGAGAGTGTGTGTGTGTGTTTGTGAGTGTGTGTGTGTGTGTGTGTGTGTGTGTGTGTGTGTGTGTGTGTGTGTATTATGATTTATTGATGTAGTTGATTAATATTTCTAAATAAATTTATAGTACAAGTTTTCCTTTAAACGTGTATTAAGACTTCAAGTAGAAATTTGTAATAAACGATTCATTTTAACATCAAAATCTGTGTTTATTGTATGGTTATTCCAGCGGACAAATTGCTAATTATTATTTTTTAAAAACCAACTAAAATTAAGGCGTTTTAATTAACATTAGGCCTCTCAAAAGAAATGATATTCTTGTCGCCATATCCGACAGTTATTAAAAGAATTTGCGCGTTGCTTTTATTTTGTGTGTGGGGACGTAGTCCAGTGGTAAAGCGCATGCCTAATGCGCGGTCGGTCTAGGATCGATCCCCGTCAGTGGGCCCACTGGGCTATTTCATGTTCCAGCCAGTGCTCCACGACTGGTATATCAAAGACCGTAGTATGTTCTATCCTGTCTGTGAGATGGTGCATATAAAAGATTCCTTGCTACTAATGGAAAAATGTAGCGGGTTTCCTGATTATGACAGTGTCAAATGACCATATGTTTGACATCCAATAGCCGATGATTAATAAATCAATGTGCTCAAGTGGTGTCGTTAAACAAAACAAAACCTTTAGCTTTAACTTCATTTTTGCTGTTGTTTTTCCTAGTTTAAAACAAAACAACAACATTAGTATGTTTGCCTTGAACATGGTTGGTTAACTCGTTTAAGTACCATATCTAAGATGTTTGTTTGTTAGGCCGTAGATGAACTTTAACTCGTTTAAGTACCATATCTAAGATGTTTGTTTGTTAAGCTATGAATTAACTTTAACTCGTTTACGTACCATCTCTAAAATGTGTGTTTCTTAAGCTGTGAATTAACTTTAACTCGTTTACGTACCATCTCTAAAATGTTTGTTTGTTAAGCTGTGAATTAACTTTAACTCTTTTACGTACCATATCTAAGATGTATGTTTGTTAGGCCGTAGATGAACGTTATCTCGTTTACGTACCATCTCTAAAATGTTTGTTAGGCCGTAGATGAACGTTATCTCGTTTACGTACCATCTCTAAAATGTTTGTTTGTTAAGCCGTGAATTAACTTTAACTCGTTTACGTACCATCTCTAAAATGTGTGTTTGTTAAGCTGTGAATTAACTTTAACTCGTTTACGTACCATCTCTAAAATGTTTGTTTGTTAAGCTGTGAATTAACTTTAACTCTTTTACGTACCATATCTAAGATGTATGTTTGTTAGGCCGTAGATGAACGTTATCTCGTTTACGTACCATCTCTAAAATGTTTGTTAGGCCGTAGATGAACGTTATCTCGTTTACGTACCATCTCTAAAATGTTTGTTAGGCCGTAGATGAACGTTATCTCGTTTACGTACCATCTCTAAAATGTTTGTTTGTTAAGCCGTGAATTAACTTTAACTCGTTTACGTACCATATCTAAGATGTTTGTTTGTTAGGCCGTAGAGGAACGTTAACTCGTTTACGAACCACCTCTAAAATGTTTGTTTGTTTGTTAGGGTGTAGATGAACGTCAGTTCGTTTACGTACCTTCTCTAAAATGTTTGTTTGTTAGGCCGTAGATGAATGGGTTGATACAGCTGTTGGCCAAAAGAAACCAAACACTGGCGACGTAGTAAGGTCGGGCTATCAGACCCTGCAACAAAACATGTCTGACAATAATCATCTTAACTCATCAGAAACTTAGACAGGCTATAAAGTGAAAATAGATGTTATATGTGTGTTCTTACGCGTACGAGACAAGGGGACCTGGGGATCATCAGCCCCACCCCCATTGCTGAAGCCAGTCTTTTCATTCAGACAAAAAGGATGAAGACGTTGGAGCTATTTGAGCTGTCTTGAAAAGTTTCTCCCATGTTTTTCCCATCATTCTACTCACAATGATAGTTTGCAATCCATGTAAAAATGTAGCTGTTTGGCAGTAATGCAAATATGAATAAAAGTTGTTGTCCAGATTTGGGCATTTTTACTTTATATGGGCAAAAATCCCCCCCCCCCCCCCCCCTACCCCAACCCCCACAACAAAAAGGAAAAATAAATAAATAAAAATAAGAGACAGAGAAAAGAATATATCTGTTGCCACAAAACAGGCTATTCCTTCCAAAAAGTAGAAAGAGATCATATATATATATATATATATATATATATATATATATATATATATATATATATATATACTTAACTCCAAAAGAAACGCGAAAATTTTAAAATATTAAAAAACCCACATTTGAATAAACTATGTACAAATCGATTAAGTTGACCAATAGCCATCTTGTCGGCGTATCCAATTCCACATAACGCATGAAAAAAACGAGTAGTGTGACGTCACGCACGTGCTGAAATTGACGACCAAAATCGATCTGGAATGCAAAACGGGTGGATCATGAAAGATGCGAATTGCACGTGAAACACTACCAGGCCTGGGTATAAAAGAAACGCCAGACAGCAATGTTCAACTCATTTTACGAGTAGCGATACAACGATGCCACGACTTAACGCTGATTCCAGACATAGAGCTTTGGGGAATTTGGAGGCCGGAATGGATGCCAGGCAGGTTGCACGTGCTTTCGGTGTCCATGTCTCGACAATCTACCGTCTCATAGACCGATTTCTACAGAACAACAACGTCGTCGACCGTCCACGTAGCGGCCGTCCCAGAGTGACGTCACAGCGCCAGGACCGTTACATCGTCCGAACTCACATGCGTGATCGGTTTGTACCAGCCACCACAACAGCCCGGCAGACAGTGGGAACCCACAACCGCCCCGTTTCCTACACCACGGTACGACGTCGTCTGATCGCCATCCATCTGAACTGTCGTCGACCGTACATTGGACAACGTCTCACACAGCGACACCGCCTTGCACGACACAACTGGGCTGTTCTGCATCGACAGTGGCGGAACCGACAGTGGCAGAACATCGTCTTCTCCGACGAAAGCCGCTACTGCTTAGATAGGGCCGACGGTCGTATGAGGGTGTGGAGGCGTCGAGGTGAGCGCTTCACAGATGCGTGTGTTATGGAGAGGGACCGTTGGGGAGGGCCTTCCGTCATGCTGTGGGGGGCCATATCCTGGGGACGTCGTGTACAACCTGTCATCTTCGACAACAACGGCCGAGGACGCGGCAGGGGCGTCACAGCACAGCGCTACATCGACGAAGTGCTCACGCCTGTGGTGGTGCCTTTTTTCGCGGGTCACCGTCAGATGGTTTACCAGCACGACAACGCCAGGCCACACACGGCACGGGCCACCCAGGCATTCCTGGCACAGCACAACATCATCACAATGGACTGGCCAGCTTTAAGCCCGGATCTGAACCCCATCGAGCACTTGTTGGAAGAGGTTCAGCGCATGATGAACCAACGCCCTGCTCCCGTGGTGACACAGCAGCAGCTCCGCCAGGCCGTCGTGGACACCTACAACAACGTGTCCAGGGCCTTCATCAGGAGCCTCTTCCTCTCCATGGGTAGGAGGTGTGCGGCGGTCATGGCCAGCAATGGCGGACACACCCGCTATTAGTGGACATGTTTGAGTGGCATGTGACGCCATTGAAGAAGCGCCATGGCCTTGACATTTCAAATGACAATGCGACCTCGATTTTTAACATGTCAATAACATGAAATCTCATCTTTACGAATTGTTTAAGTTTTTCATAGAAACGATTATTTTAAGAACTTTGGGACGTATTTCAATGAGTGCACTCAAAACCTCCAATCTACGTATTCGCGTTTCTTTTGGAGTTATATATATATATATATATATATATATATATATGTATATACATGTATACATGTATCTATGTGTGTGTGTGTGTGTGTGTGTGTGTGTGTGTATGTGTGTATGTGTGTATGTATGCATGTAATACAAATGGATACAGGTATGGGACAAAATAGAGGCTGTTAAATATACTGTTAAATTACGTTACGGTAGCTGTCGTAAATGTTTTGTCAGTTGCTTTTTCGTACACACAACGTGGCTTGTTTCCTTTGATGTCCAGTGTGCAGACTGATCGTTGTTTTTTATGTGTGGAAAAAAAGTGTGCATTTGTAAAATATAGAAGAGTGCGGGAAAATAAAGAGGGGGGCACAGAAAAATAAAGGAGGGCGGCAGAACGTGAATGGACGGCGGCAAAATGTTTAATCGAGCAGCGAAAACACTGAATTGTATGTATGTATGTATGTATATGTATGTATGTATGTATGTATGTATCTATGTATCTATCTATCTATCTATCTATCTATCTATAATATATATAATATGGAGAAGTGTAAAAAAAGGAATTCACCGAGGGAAATTGATCCTGCAACTCATCTCACCTCAGGTAATCTCTTTACCACAGTTGAGCTACACCTCGCATCTACATGGGGTGGGAGGTGAAACGGTGAACGGTACTTTAACTGTCGATATGTGAACAGCATGATGGTCATAAGACCTTTATCTTTGGATATGTGAACAACATGATGTCATACGACCTTTACCTTTGGATCTGTGAACAGCATGATGTCATACGACCTTTACCTTTGGATCTGTGAACAGCATGATGGTCATAAGACCTTTACCATTGGATCTGTGAACAACATGATGTCATACGACCTTTACCTTTCCATCTGTGAACAGCATGATGGTCATACGACCTTTACCTTTACATCTGTGAACAGCGTGATGGTCATAAGACCTTTATCTTTGGATCTGTGAACAGCATGATGGTCATACGACCTTTACCTTTGGATCTGTGAACAGCATGATGGTCATACGACCTTTACCTTGGGATCTGTGAACAGCATGATGGTCATACGACCTTAACCTTTGGATCTGTGAACAGCATGGTGGTCATACGACCTTTACCTATGGATCTGTGAACAGTATGATGGTCATACGACCTTTACCTTTGGATCTGTGAACAGCATGATGGTCATACGACCTTTACCTTTGGATCTGTGAACAGTATGATGGTCATACGACCTTTACCTTTGGATCTGTGAACAGTATGATGGTCATACGAGCTTTACCTTTGGATCTGTGAACAGCATGATGGTCATAAGACCTTTACCATTGGATCTGTGAACAACGTGACGATCATAAGACCTTTACCATTGGATCTGTGAACAGTATGGTGGTCATAGGACCTTTACCATTGGATCTGTGAACAACGTGACGATCATAAGACCTTTACCATTGGATCTGTGAACAGTATGATGGTCATACGACCTTTACCTTTCCATCTGTGAACAGCACGATGGTCATAAGACCTTTATCTTTGGATCTGTGAACAACGTGACGATCATAAGACCTGTACCTTTGGATCTGTGAACAGCATGATGGTCATAAGACCTTTACCACTGGATCTGTGAACAGCATGATGGTCATACGACCTTTACCTTTGGATCTGTGAACATCATGATGGTCATAAGACCTTTACCACTGGATCTGTGAACAGCACGATGGTCATAAGACCTTTACGTTTGGATCTGTGAACAGCACGATGGTCATAAGACCTTTACCTTTGGATCTGTGAACAGCATGATGGTCATAAGACCTTTACCTTTGGATCTGTGAACAGCAGGATGGTCATAAGACCTTTACCTTTGGATCTGTGAACAGTATGATGGTCATACGACCTTTTCCTTTGGATCTGTGAACAGCACGATGGTCATACGACCTTTACCTTTAGATCTGTGAACAGCACGATGGTCATAAGACCTTTACCACTGGATCTGTGAACAGCAGGATGGTCATAAGACCTTTACGTTTGGATCTGTGAACAGCACGATGGTCATAAGACCTTTACCTTTGGATCTGTGAACAGCATGATGGTCATAAGACCTTTACCTTTGGATCTGTGAACAGCATGATCATCATACGACGTTTACCTTTGGATCTGTGAACAGCATGATGGTCATACGACCTTTACCTTTGGATCTGTGAACAGTATGATGGTCATACGAGCTTTACCTTTGGATCTGTGAACAGCATGATGGTCATAAGACCTTTACCATTGGATCTGTGAACAACGTGACGATCATAAGACCTTTACCATTGGATCTGTGAACAGTATGGTGGTCATAGGACCTTTACCATTGGATCTGTGAACAACGTGACGATCATAAGACCTTTACCATTGGATCTGTGAACAGTATGATGGTCATACGACCTTTACCTTTCCATCTGTGAACAGCACGATGGTCATAAGACCTTTATCTTTGGATCTGTGAACAACGTGACGATCATAAGACCTGTACCTTTGGATCTGTGAACAGCATGATGGTCATAAGACCTTTACCACTGGATCTGTGAACAGCATGATGGTCATACGACCTTTACCTTTGGATCTGTGAACATCATGATGGTCATAAGACCTTTACCACTGGATCTGTGAACAGCACGATGGTCATAAGACCTTTACGTTTGGATCTGTGAACAGCACGATGGTCATAAGACCTTTACCTTTGGATCTGTGAACAGCATGATGGTCATAAGACCTTTACCTTTGGATCTGTGAACAGCAGGATGGTCATAAGACCTTTACCTTTGGATCTGTGAACAGTATGATGGTCATACGACCTTTTCCTTTGGATCTGTGAACAGCACGATGGTCATACGACCTTTACCTTTAGATCTGTGAACAGCACGATGGTCATAAGACCTTTACCACTGGATCTGTGAACAGCAGGATGGTCATAAGACCTTTACGTTTGGATCTGTGAACAGCACGATGGTCATAAGACCTTTACCTTTGGATCTGTGAACAGCATGATGGTCATAAGACCTTTACCTTTGGATCTGTGAACAGCATGATCATCATACGACGTTTACCTTTGGATCTGTGAACAGCATGATGGTCATACGACCTTTACCTTTGGATCGGAGAACAGGATGATTGTCATATGATCTTTACCTTTGGATCGGGGAACAGGATGATTTTCATACGACCTTTACCTTTGGATCGGAGAACAGGATGATTGTCATACGACCTTTACCTTTGGATCGGAGAACAGGATGATTGTCATACGACCTTTACCTTTGGATCGGAGAACAGGATGATTGTCATACGACCTTTACCTTTGGATCGGAGAACAGGATGATTGTCATACGATTTTTACCTTTGGATCGGAGAACAGGATGATTGTCATACGATCTTTACATTTGGATCGGAGAACAGAATGATGGTCATACGACCTTTACCTTTGGATTGGAGAACAGAATGATGGTCATACGACCTTTACCTTTGGATCTGTTAATAGCATGATGGTCATGGGCGCCCAGCACACGAAGAAGGCCACCCAGATTATGAAGAGGTTCTTGGTGAGTTTGACTTCCTCCCTGGAGAAGTTTGTACCACCAATATTCTGATCATTAGACAGCTGGCGCAGGATTGTTCGGTTACTCACGAATATAGCCCAGATCTAGAATAGGTAATGGAAAATTGTTTACAAAATAAAACCAATACAAAAAAATAAAATAAACAGATGTTGGAAGTTCTAGTATTTGTACAATTTTAAACTCTAATGCTTAAACGTTTTTGTTATAACGATAACAAATACCGTTTAAACGAAACTATGTTGTTGTTTTGTTTTTCTTTATTATTATTACCGACGCCATATAACCGTAAATAAAATGTGTTGAGTGCGTCGTTAAATAAACCATTTCCTTCCTTGTTGTTGTTGAGGGTTTTTTTGTTGTTGGTGGTGGTTGTTAATATGTTACGTTTTGTTGTTCTTGGTTTGCTTCATTTTTTAACTGATACCTTTTGTTTGCTTGGCATGTACTCACCCACATATATGATGCGGCACAAACCAGTATTGGAATTGAAATCCCGATGATGGCCATAAAAATGGAATACGATGGGGCCGCCTTTCGATCGAAGAGACAATTATCCCGAGTTGTGTCGAACTTGTACCGACCCCATCCGATCATCGGCGCAAGCGCACTGAGCACCGCCAGGCCCCACAGTGCGAGATAGATGACGAAACTGGATGTCGGGGTGAAGATGGTGTGATAATACTTCGGGAATCGAATCATAGTCAGTCTGAAATAGAGTATAGTGTATTTAATTTCATTTTATTTCATTTCGTGCTTATATCCAATTAAGGTTCAAGCACGCTGCCCTGGGCACACAGCTCAGCTATCTGGGCTGTCTGTCCAGGACAGTGGGTTAGGGGTTAGTGGTTAGTGAGAGAGAGAGAGAGAGAGAGAGAGAGAGAGAGAGAGAGAGAGAGAGAGAGAGAGAGAGAGAGAGAGAGAGAGAGAGAGAGAGAGAGAGAGATGTTTAATTTAACGACGCACTCAACACATTTTATTTAGTTATATGGCGTCAGACATATGGTTAAGGACCACACAGATTTTGAGAGGAAACCCACTGTCGCCACTACATGGGCTACTCTTTCCGATTAGCAGCAAGGGATCTTTTATTTGCGCTTCCCACAGGCAGGGTAGCATAAACCATGGCCTTTGTTGAACCAGTTATGGATCACTGGTCGGTGCAAGTGGTTTACACCTACCCATTGAGCCTTGCGGAGCACTCACTCAGGGTTTGGAGTCGGTATCTGGATTAAAAAACCCATGCCTCGACTGGGATCCGAACCCAGTACCTACCAGCCTGTAGACCGATGGCCTAACCACGACGCCACCGAGGCCGGTGGAATACAGAGAAGTACTATAGAGAAAGGCGGGCTTTAAATTCCGTTTAACATAATATGGGAGTGGGAGTGGGCGAGACGTAGCCTAGTGGTAAAACCCTCGCTTGATGCGCGGTCGGTCTGAGATCGATCCCCGTCGGTGGGTCCATTAGGCTATTTCTCGAACCAACCAGTGCACCACTACTGGTATATCAAAGGCCGTGATATGTGTTATCCTGTCTGCGGGAAAATTCATATATAAGATCCCTTGCTACTAATGGAAAAATGTAACGGGTTTCCTCTCTAAAACCAGGGCTCGAACTTAATAATTTATCACCCACGGCAATTAAAAAAACAAATTGCCGTCGGTAAAAGGGTCCACCGACGGCAATTTTGAGTATGCCGACGGCAATTTTTTAAATGTAAATGTTTCGGGTTTCCTTTCATAGACTATGTAAAGTTTTAGTATAAATTTTGACGTTTTGGCTGTATATGTAACCTGTTGACATTCACTTTTATACAGCACAAATACCCCCCTTGTTTTTTTGAAATTTTGAGTGTCAGTATCTATCTGTGATATTTGTATTTTTGAACAGTTCTTTACACTGTTTTTATTTAAATTTTGAATTTTTATATTGATGTTGATCATCACTTTATTTGTTTGCATTACCATAGTTTGACACCCAATGGCCGATGTATTTTTTCGTGCTGGGGTGTTGTTAAACATTCATTCATACATTGACGTGTGGTGGCCGTGCATAGGGATTTCCCCACAATAATACGGCCGTCGTGTATACAGCCTCTTCTATGTTAAGTGACAATGGCGCCTTCCAATGCCGTTGAATTTGTGGAATTTGTTTCTGTACGCAATATTTAACACGACTGGACTTGAGCGCAAAATGATCCTTGCAAAGTGCGACATCGAGTAACCCCAACGAAAGCGGTCGGTGGTACAACGTAAAAGATAAGACCCGGTCAGAACGATTGAAAACTGTTACGATTGCTTTGTGTATTATATAAAATAATGGGTCGTGCTAATAGTCGTCGAGTCAGTTTAATAGTAATACCGGATAAGTCAGTTTAATCATCCAAAATATTATATCCGACGTCATATAACTGTAAATAAAATGTGTTGAGTGAGTCGTTAAATAAACCATTTTCTTCCTTCCAAAATATTATTAGTACCTGTTGATTGCAATGGCTGAGAGGAAAAACAAAGAAGAATACATTGTAACCATGTTGAAGAAGCCTTGTATCACACACAGGTCGTCCCCAAACAGCCATTTCCGGTGTATACGGGAAGGAATGAGCATGGGCACCACCACTGTACACACTAACAGATCAGCGATCCTGAAACAATCATAATAATAGTAATAATGTGTTTATTGCTGTGATTATTATTATTAATATTATTATTATTATTATTATTATCAATAAAATAAGTACACTTCACCATTCTAAATATGCACACTTCATTAAAGCCTTGTCGCACGCCCGTACATGATTTTCTCACGCATTTTAATAAACATTATAGCAAAAAAATTAAAAAAATTATACATATATATATATTTTGTTGGCCATTCGATCCCGATGACCGACAAACAAGCCTGCGACTGGCCTCAGGTTACAGTTATCTTCCCATTTGGTTGTCCAAAATCCGGAAATTTTACCGCGCAAGTAGTCTGCTGTTTGACTGTGATTATTTCATGGCAGACAGCTATAAAGTGGCAGGGGAGATCATGTAGTTTGTAAACATGTGTAACTTGTTGACATTGAATATTTGTTTGTGGTAATTCCGGCCCATGCAAAAGTAGTGCTTTTTGTGTAAAATGGGTGTACTCCGGCCTGGTTTAGAGGGTGTGTTTGTTTAAACCAATATGCTGGGAGAAAGAGCTGGACAACAGGGGTTGTCCTTTACAGGGTATGTGTCCTCCAGGCAGGCAAAGGTACATACAAAAATCCACGGGCCTGCTGATATTAATAAAAATGTTATAGCCACTAAGGCTATATAGAAACATATAGCGAAATTAATTGTGGTCTGAGGCCGACTACCGTCCGGCCCGGTTAAACATCGTAAGGCGTTGTTTATTGGTGAGAATCTCGAACCTTGACCAATTGTCAGCGCTCTTACTTCCTGCGCCGGTTTATTCAGATTCACGATGTCCGACTCCGACTGGTCATACCGGCCTCGGTGGCCTCGTGGTTAGGCCATCGGTCAACAGGCTGGTAGGTACTGGGTTCGGAACACAGTCGAGGAATGGGATTTTTAATCCAGGGACCGACTCCAAAACCTGAGTGAGTGTTCCACAAGGCTCGGTGGGTAGGTGTAAACCACTTGCACCGACCAGTGATCCATAACTGGTTCAACAAAGGCCATGGTTTGGGTTTCCTCTCAAAATATGTGTGGTCCTTAACCATGTGTCTGACGCCATATAACCGTAAATAAAATGTGTTGAGTGCGTCGTTAAATAAAACATTTCTTTCTTTCTTTCCGATCGGACATAATCTCACTCCTTGCTAAAGTTCCGATTTTAGATGCAGCCCAATATACAGTGTACGAGACAAAGGGCGATGGGAGAGGGGGGGGGGGGGGGGGGGGGCAAATCCTCAAATTCGAGGGGAAATGATACAGATATTCGGGCCAAATGTGCTAAACTGAGACCTTTTTAACATGTAATTTCATCATTCTACCCTCAGAATTAGTTGTATTCCATGTAATAATGCGTAGTGATTCGTTTACAACACTATATAGCTGTTTGGTAGTAATGCTAATATAAATAAATGTCTTCGTTTAATTCGGGCAAAAACCAGGCTGCCCCCCCCCCCCCCCACCTTACACAGTATACGTACGCATACAATCTAATTTTAATAATGAACCAATAGCTATTGTTAGAACAGCATTTCATTACTGAAATTACATCTATTCTCCCCTTCTGTTTAAGGACTGCTTTTTATTATTATTATTATTATTATATTATATGGTGTTTATGAATCTGTCTCTGTCTCCCTCTCTCTCTCTCTCTGTGTGTCTCTCTCTCTCTCTCTCTCTCTCTCTCTCTCTCTCTCTCTCTCTCTCTCTCTCTCTCTCTCTCTCTCTCTCTCTCTCTCTCTCTCTGTGTCTTCCTTTGACTATATGTCATAATTACAAAAGCTGATTATTAATAGATCAATGTGCTGGGGTTGATCTGGTCCAGTTGGTAAAGTGCTAGAATGAGGTGTTTGGATCACAGGATCGTATCCCCTCTGTGGTCCGATTCTCTGGGGGGTTTTCCATCCCAACTAGTGCCACTCAACTGTTATAGCCAAGGGTTGTGGTATATGCTGTCCTGCCTGAGGGAAAGTGCTTATAAAAGATCCCTTAGTGCTAATGAAAACAATGCAAGACTAAATGTCAGAATTACCAAATGTTAGACGTGCAATAGACGATGATTAATAAACATACAAATAAATGTGCTCTCGTGGTGTCGTTAAATAAACCAAACTTGAACTTTTAACTTTAATCGTGGCTTTAACATGTTTCCTCTCTCAGTCGCTAGACCACGCTTGATGCGCGATCAGTCCCCGTCGGTGGGCCCATTGGGCTATTTCTCGTTATAGGCAGTGCACCACGACTGGTATATCGAAGACCGTGGTATGTGCTGTCTGTCTGTGGGATGGTGCATGTAAAAGATCCCTTGCTGCTAATCGAAAAGAGTAGCCCATGAAGTGGCGACAGCGGGTTTCATCTCTCAACATCTGTGTGGTCCTTAACCATGTGTCCGACGCCATATAACCGTAAATTAAAAATGTGTTGAGTGCGTCGTTAAATAAAACATTTCCTTCCTTCCTTCCTTCTCTAGACCAAAATATCACATATTAGACACGTGGTTCGAACCCGGTACCCACCAGCCCCAAAGAGGCAGATGAGTTCATCATCACCACGCGACCAAATAAAAGCCGGCAGTACATCGACTGCCAGCCTTTGACAGTATTAATTAGTAGAACGGTAATAAACAAACCTTTATATATATATATATATATATATATATATATATATAGAGAGAGAGAGAGAGAGAGAGAGAGAGAGAGAGAGAGAGAGAGAGAGAGGGGAGAGGAGAGAGAGAGAGAGGAGGAGAGAGGGGGGGAGAGAGGGGAGGAGAGAGAGGGGGAGGGAGGGGGAGAGGGAGAGAGAGAGAGAGAGAGAGAGAGAGAGAGGGGAGAGGGAGAGAGAGAGGGAGGGAGAGAGAGGGGGGGGAGGGAGGGAGGAAGAGAGAGAGGGAGGGGAGGGAGAGGAGGAGGGGAGAGAGAGGGAGGGAGAGAGAGTGAGTGAGTGAGTGAGTGAGTGAGTGAGTGAGTGAGTGAGTGAGTGAGTGAGTGAGAGAGAGAGAGTATATATGTGTATATGTATATAATATTACATGCCAAAGGCTGGGAAGCAACCAATACTATGCACTTAATTAAAGATTTCTAATACATAAAACCCCGCTATTTCATATACACTGCATTTTGCATTTGACGTTAATTATATTTGCATTGTAACTAAAAGCAGATTGTGACGTCTTATTAACCACTCTCTACAGCCAGTGCACCACAACTGGTATGTCAAAGGCCGTGGTAATTTCTGTTCTGTCTATTGGATGGTGCATATAAAATATCCCTTGTTGCTAATCGAAAAGAGTAGCCTTTGGAGTGGCAACAGCGGTTTCCTACCTCAAATCTGTGTGGTCCTTAACTATATGTCCGGCTTCATATAACCGTAATTAAAATGTGTTGAGTGCGTCGTTAAAGAAACCATTTCCTTTCCTTTCTTATTACCCACTATATATACTTCAGCAGTCCAAATAATTTAACGTTTTAGTACTATCAAGTAACAGATATAAGGGGATCGATAGTGTCGGAACCTGACTTATACTAATCCCATGTAGTGTCCGTAACAACCGTATGCTGACAGGGTGTATACTACCAAATCAAATCCCATACACGACAATAGTAACATATGTGGCTAAAACTCCTACCTGCAGCGTATCAATCGACATACACGCGACGGATATAAATACTACCATCCTTCACCCTTCAAGTGAATCAGAAAAAAATGGGTGTCAAGCTGCTAATTTCTGAGATAACGGGTAGCGTCTATGACTACCCTAGTTCCGCACGAAATTTGAGTATTTTTGTTACAGATACCCCATACATGTTTCAAACACAAGGCTACTTGACACAGTGGTACTAAATGAAATAAAATTGCATACATTTTTTGCCCAGATAAAACTATTTCTTTTTTACAACCAACACACTCACATTTATCACCAATCACAGGACGTATGGTGTTCACTTCTCTATCAAAAGTTGGGTCCACTTCGAACTTTGACCTAGCCGGAAGTTATTTGGTTTAGTACTACCGGCAGATGAAAAATATCCGTAACGTTTTTTAATAAAATAAAAAAAATACTCAACGAAATTTAGATTTGCTATCATAAACATTCTACATCAACAAAATGCCATATGCATAGACATACGGGCTCTCATTTTTGTAGGGGGAAGGCTGGTTTTTGCACAAATTGAATGAAAATACCTGAATCTGGATAACATTTATTCATATTAACACTAAACCAAACAGCTATAAAGGGGTGAAAACTAGTCACTACGCATTTGTACATGGATTGCAACTAATTTTGCTGGTAGAGTGACAAAATACATGTTAAACGGTCTTAGGTTATCACATTTTGCCCGAGTATCTTAGGGGTACAAAACAACTGAGAGAGCTTTTGTTGCAATGTGTGTGAGGTCATAGTACATAATGCCTGTACTACTATCGTTTTTGTTCGAATGGCCAGTTGCCTCTTCCCTCCCCCCCCCCCCCCCCTCCGTCTCGTATGTTTATGTAAACTTTATTTTGGCATTCAAATATTTGAACGGTGTCCGTTATCGTGAATAATAATAATAATAATAATAATAATTAAATTAAATTAAATTAAATTAAATTAAATTAAATTAAATTAAATTAAATTAATAAATAAAATAAATGAATAAATAAATGAAATGAAATGAATAAATAAATAAAATTTTAAAGCCGATGTAGGCCTACTATAATAATATATAACATTTTCAATCCTGCTACTCTTCTAAAATACAAAGTGACTTGTAATTAATTAATTTATTTATAGAATCACAATTAATATTGACATCGCTGAATGTTATTAACCGTGATAACGTTCGTTATAAAGCAAACTTTGAGAATAATAAATAAATTATAACATTCGTGGGAATGCCATACGAAATGTATGAAACTCGTTTGGAAATTCTTTTATACTTCTCGCTTGGGAAATAAAAAACTCCCAAACTCGTTTCATAAATTCCATGTGGCACTCCCGCTCATGCAATAATCTATCTTTCTTGCACCCCAGTTGGTGAGAACATCATTCGTTAGTTTTAATAACACACACTTGTTATCACATGCACATTTGTTAACAATTTCAAGACATACGACTAGCTGCTCGTAGGTGATGACCAGGTCACCAATGTCATACATCCAATGAAAATACAGCACGGTCGAAAACCATTACACTATGATGCGTAAGTGCTGTAAATAAGTTTTCGTCGAACAAGATGTTAAAATTTGCTCGTTAGATACATTTTAAAACAACTTGTTGTAAGACAAATAGTATCTAACGGGCACGCATATAAACGCTAACGCGATAGGCGCATGTTACATTAAAGGTAGACTAAACTCCAACAAGAGCCTTATGTGTTGGAAAGATTCATACCCGGACCACCAACATATACTGACACTTTAACAAATGAAAAACGCGTAATTTTAGAGTTAATAAAAAAAAACATGATTATTCATGCTAACTGGGGGCAGCCATTTTGTTTCGTTTTTGTGACGTCCGGTGGTATAGCTTGGGGCGAAGTGACGTCAGCTCAGGTCCAACTTCTCTATTATGCACAATGTAAACAAATGCCCTAATTTACGACCCGGCGCTTCGCTTTCATCAACCTGACTTGTAAAACAACATAAATGACTTGATAATATAATAAACTATTTAACTAAATATATTTCAATTTGCATCTATATAACGAAATGGAGTTATAGTATTTTTTTCTTTTAAAAAATCCAATGAAAAAATGCATATGATTAGGCCTATTGGTAGGATACGTTCGAGCAAAAACGACCACTCACGATACCCAAGTGATACTTTTCTTTTCTTTGGGACGAAGTAATTGGTCAGTTTTGTGATTTTAGATGGGAAAGTCTACTTAATCAAGGGTTTTACAGAATTACTTACAGTAATAAAGCTGGTAAAATCCATTACGATTTGAGGTTATCACACAATACCCTGTGATCTTAATAAAAGAGGCATGTCTTTTTAGTGTGTCTAGACACAGTGTCTAGGGGCCGTCTAAATATGCACCTGCCAATCAAGAACCACAGGTACAGGCCACGGAAAGAAAAGAAAAGACCAATTAACCAAGAAAACACTCCGACTATTATTTCAGTACGTGGGTTAATATATACTCTTCAAAAAAAGAAACGCAAAAGGGTACAAATGGGTTATAACTCCGATTGTATGTTTCCTACCGGTTCATGCTTTGTGAATATAAGGTCATTGCATGTCCCAAACACATTCCCACGGTTACATATATATACAAAATATAATGCAGTTATTTCAACACTTTGACAATGGTGGTTTATTTTATACTGAAAATAAACCACATATATATGTTGCTGTGTTACTGGGATGATTATTATTACAGAACATTGCGATGCATCCGCAAAAATCAGGTATATTTTGTTTCTTCAGTTCGAAGACTAATTCCTGACGTGACACGTTAGGTATTACGTAACCACCAGATCGCCAGAGGGCGTATTCACTGGGATGGTACAAAATGGCTTCGCCCGTTATATATAATAGCCGTCACACTTAACCGTTTTATTAATTAACTGTACGATTATACTTGTTGATATTAAGTAATAATGTGCATTATGTATCGTTGAATATGCACACCAGTCCAAAAGCCTTGCTTTAGCATTCCTTTACGTGAGAATGGGGTCAACACAATGTGACGTACCATTTATTACATTTCTTATTGAAAGCAGTGCTGAGTTCAGCCAGACCGAGCAGAAAAAACGTCCGCCTGACTGGTTTATGCGCTTCGTGTTAAAAAGAGAAACCACTTCGGAATCCAGTCAAAATAGTTCGCAAACGTTAGTGAAAAACGGCTGGCTGAACTGAGGTCTGATTTTACTCTCAGTAACACGAAGTAGTTTTAAAACCGCCGTCGAATAAACCATTTGGTATCACACGAACTATTCGATTTGTTCTCGATGTGGCCATTTGGTTTAACGGGTAGCACATAAGCCAGTCTAGCGGACGTTCAAGGCTACGTTCAACCAGACCGAGCAGAAAAACGTACACTAGACTGGTTTATGCGCTCAACATGAAACCAAATGGCCCCATTGAGAACCAATCTAATAGTTCGCGAACGTTAGCCAAACGTTTGCTGGATTAACTTGGGGTGTCCGAGTGTCAGCCATCGAGGTTAATGACCCAGATATGGAAACCGATGAATTGATATTTAACTTCGTAATGAATAAAGTTAAAATTCATATAAAAAACATGTTATTTAGTTTAAAGGGACATACCCTAGTTTTTAAACACTGCGACATCAATCTAATTAAAATTAGCTCCACTATTACATGTGGATCTAACACCAGCCAGTTGGAGCTCATGTCCACCAATCAAAACCTTACTTGCAGAATCCTGCCAGTGATTTAAAAATAATTTGAAAACATTCCGAATTATCCTGAGGGTATACGACATGTTTCGTGTGAATTACGAATGCCTTAAAACATGTTTTATTTTATAAAATAAATAATTTGTAATGTAAAACTGAAGACTGATTTTTTTTTTTTTTTTTTTTTTTTTTTTTTTTTTTTTTTTTAAATAAATAAATAATTTGTAATGTAAAATTGAAGACTGATAACCAACCTCGTACGTATTGGTATGGTTCGCTGTACTGCGGCCACTAAAATAGACTCGCCCGATATTTTTAAAATTTGTATACTCCCAAATAACGTTATAAAAGGCGAAGTGTGATTGGTCAATATTTAAATTATTATTTACAGACGAAATGTTACCTGGACATTGGGGACTACGCAGTGTTGTTAGTTTTAAATCACTGGCAGGATTCTGCAAGTAAGGTTTTGATTGGTGGACATGAGCTCCAACTGGCTGTCTTTAGATCCACATGTAATAGTGGAGCTAATTTTAATTAGATTGCTGCGACATATTTTTCAATGTTAGAACGGTATATGATCACTGAAGTCAAACATTACTTATATTTTATTGTTTAGGTTATCCATTTCCGTACAACCGAAGTGTTTCTGGTTGTCCTGGTGTTTCTAATACCAAAACATTTATTTTGCATATTTTTAAAAACGCACGTGCAGCTGAGAAGTAACGGTTATGGAGTCGCGTTTTAGTCTATTGTTCAGGGTATTTCAACGTCACAGACTCTTGTTTCACTCTGTTGTATCCAAATTTGTTACAGGTTTGTAAATTAACCAAACGTAGTATCTATTTTTAGGGGTTGAAACTTGGGTCTAGGTGGAAAATATGCCTTAGTGTTTACAAACTAGGGTCTGTCACTTTAAAACCCATACCAACTTAAATAACATTTAAAAACAGAAGAAGAAAGAATTCTAGTATAAATAAACATGTTTCTTACCAAATTATCATTAAATTATACAGAATAAATCTCATTTTTAATGTACTGGTTAAAGGGACATTCCCCAGTTTGCTGCATTGTAAGATGTTTTCGACTAATAAAATATTTCTACGATTAAACTAACATATTAAATATATTTTCTTGTTTAGAATATTAGGGTCTACATATTCAATGTGTTTCTGGTCGTCTTAATATTTGTTAGGAAATAAAATGAAATTTAACCTGGTACAAATATTAGAACAATCAGAAACACATTTAATATACACCCACTAATATTTTATACAGAAACATGTATTTGATATGTATTTACAATCGTTAAAAAGTCTCTGTTAGTCAATAATATCTTAAAAATCGCAGCAAACTCAGGAATGTCCCTTTAAGTTACATGACAATTCATCGGTTCCCTTTTGATGCAAACGGTAAATAGCCTAAATATTTATATTTTCTAACAGTTCATTCCAATAAGCCGACGACTTCCACATTTTAAAGATACATGCAGTGTCTGCAATATGATTTCAGCTCTATTTTTAGACAGACTCGGCCGACCGCGGAGCCCCCTGAAGCGCGGGGCCCTAACACGTTGCGTGTGCTACTAGCATAATCACGCTCTGCTTGCCAGACCCTAAAGTCGATGGTATAATTTTTGCCCGAATTTGAGGTTTTGGTCCAGCAGCAGTTGCCCCCCCCCCCCCCCCTCCGGGCTCGCCCCCCCCCCCCCTCCCGGCTCGCCCCCTTGTCTCGTACGCTCATGGATGTAGAGAAAGTGAGAACAAACCAACGGTGTGACACGATTCTAACTCAATTCGTTGATGTTCTGTCCAGTTGCATTCATTTAACGTTGGGAGGGCGGGATTTAGCTCAGTCAGTTGAGTGCTCGCATGAGGTGCTTCTGTCGCAGGATCCAACCACCTCGGTGGATCCATTAAGCTGACTGGGTTTTTCTCTCGTTCCAACCAGTGCACCGCTGGTATGTGTTTTCCTGTCTGTGGGATGGTGCATATAAAAGATCCCTTGCTGCATCACGGAAAATGTAGCGGGTTTCCTCTGATGACTACAAGTCAGAATTACCAAATGTTTGACATTTAATAGCCGATGATTAATTAATCAATGTGTTCCAGTGGTGTCGTTAAACAAAACAAACCTTTTGTTTTCATTTAACGTTATGTGCGGATTGTCGCTCAATGGTAAAGCACTTCGCCTCAGGTAGCAATAGTTGGGGGGAGGGGGGGGCGGGGAGGGGATTGCTGTCCTCCCCCGTCCCAATCAGTTCCGCCACCCGACTGTTATACCAAATGCCATGGTATGCACTGTCCTGTCAAAATATCTTGCTGATTTATCAGTAAAAGTAGCCTCAGTGCTTATGTGTTTGTCAAGCATGCATTACTTTGCATTCCTTTAAAATGCAACAGCGAGCGCTCGGTGTTTGAACATTCTCGTTTCGTCGGTCTGGGATCGATCCCAGTCGGTGGACCCATTAGGATAAAATTCGTTATAACCAGTGCACCACGACTGGTATATAAAACTTAAACGGATGTGGTATGTGTTATCCTGTCTGTGGGATGGTGCATATTATAAAAGATCTCTTGCTCCTAATGGAAAAATGTATCGCGTTTTCTCTACCAAATTGCCAAATGTTTGACATCCAATAGCTGATGATTAGTAAATCAGTGTGTTCTAGTGGTGTCGTTAAACAAAACAAAACAAACTTTATTCCCGTTTCCCCAGCATTATGTTGTTACTATTATCAACAAAGTTTATACTAGTATACAATCCAGAGTTTATTACTGCACTTTTCCCCCTATTTTTTAATGTTCAAATAGACCAACAAGTTCGCCTACTGCATAAATAGTCTCGCCCGATATTTTTAGAATTTGTATGCTCCCGAATAACGCTATGAAAGGCGAAGTGTAATTGGTCAATATTTAAATTATTATTTACAGACGAAATGTTACCTGGACATTGGGGACTACGCAGTGTTGTTAGTTTTAAATCACTGGCAGGATTCTGCAAGTAAGGTTTTGATTGGTGGACATGAGCTCCAACTGGCTGTCTTTAGATCCACATGTAATAGTGGAGCTAATTTTAATTAGATTGCTGCGACATATTGTTCAATGTTAGAACGGTATATGATCACTGAAATCAAACATTACTTATATTTTATTGTTTAGGTTATCCATTTCCGTACAACCGAAGTGTTTCTGGTTGTCCTGGTGTTTCTAATACCAAAACATTTATTTTGCATATTTTTAAAAACGCACGTGCAGCTGAGAAGTAACGGTTACGGAGTCGCGTTTTAGTCTATTGTTCAGGGTATTTCAACGTCACAGACTCTTGTTTCACTCAGTTGTATCCAAATTTGTTACAGGTTTGTAAATTAACCAAACTTAGTATCTATTTTTAGGGGTTGAAACTTGGGTCTAGGTGGAAAATATGCCTTAGTGTTTACAAACTAGGGTCTGTCACTTTAAAACCCATACCAACTTAAATAACATTTAAAAACAGAAGAAGAAAGAATTCTAGTATAAATAAACATGTTTCTTACCAAATTATCATTAAATTATACAGAATAAATCTCATTTTTAATGTACTGGTTAAAGGGACATTCCCCAGTTTGCTGCATTGTAAGATGTTTTCGACTAATAAAATATTTCTACGATTAAACTTACATATTAAATATATTTTCTTGTTTAGAATATTAGGGTCTACATATTCAATGTGTTTCTGGTCGTCTTAATATTTGTTAGGAAATAAAATGAAATTTAACCTGGTACAAATATTAGAACAATCAGAAACACATTTAATATACACCCACTAATATTTTATACAGAAACATATATTTGATATGTATTTACAATCGTTAAAAAGTCTCTGTTAGTCAATAATATCTTAAAAATCGCAGCAAACTCAGGAATGTCCCTTTAAGTTACATGACAATTCATCGGCTCCCTGTTGATGCAAACGGTAAATAGCCTAAATATTTATATTTTCTAACAGTTCATTCCAATAAGCCGACGACTTCCACATTTTAAAGATACATGCAGTGTCTGCTATATGTTTTCAGCTCTATTTTTAGACAGACTCGGCCCACCGCGGAGCCCCCTGAAGCGCGGGGCCCTAACACGTTGCGTGTGCTACTAGCATAATCACGCTCTGCTTGCCAGACCCTAAAGTCGATGGTCGCCCAACGGACTACCTTTGTGAAATTCTTAGTCGCCCTTAGCTGCCTTGAATGTTTACTGTTGCTACTTTTTGATGCAATCTAAGCAATAATTATAGGAAGGTAATAAAATGCTACACTCATTTCAGTTTAGTGCCATTTTTATGAACGCGTACATTAGGAAATGGTATTTAATGTACGCGTTCATAAAAATGGTATTAAACTGAAATGAGTGCGGTATTTCCTATGTATCCATTCTTCCAGGTGCAGGATCCTCGATGTATGGATTTTTTTTTTTGATTTTAGTGTCCCCAGAAACATAAGCAAGGTCATGGTTGGGGCCTTGAATCATTGCTGTACATGGTATTATTGTATATACATAAACGATACATAATTAAATCTATACACTCGTATATAATGCACTTATTAAATAATATATGTATACATATGCATGTTCATGTGCGCGTGTGTGTGTGTGTGTGTGAGAGAGAGGAGAGAGAGAGAGAGAGAGAGAGAGAGAGAGAGGAGAGAGAGAGAGAGAGAGAGAGAGAGAGAGAGAGAGAAATATATACACACACACATACACACACACAGAGAGAGAGAGAGAGAGAGAGAGAGAGAGAGAGAGAGAGAGAGAGAGAGAGAGAGAAATATATATACACACACACATACACAGAGAGAGAGAGAGAGAGAGAGAGAGAGAGAGAGAGAGAGAGAGAGAGAGAGAGAGCGAGAGAGACAGAGAGAGACAGAGACAGAGACAGAGAGACAGAGAGAGACAGACAGACAGACACGGATGTGTGGAGTAACAGGGATGAAGCCGAAGATAGACGAAAGGGAACACAAAGTGCGCGAGACGTATGCACACATGCCTAGTATTCAATATTAAGATGAAACAGATAGGCTTAACATGATAATGTAAAACGGGATATTAGCAATGCAAAAGCCTTACATAACTGAAGGGGAAATGTTCTGGAGACTAGGAAAAAAAGTACTAGAAACAGAAATAAAGAGGGGTATATGTGGAAATAAAGGGGGAAAAAACTTTCTTCAAAGATAAATAAGATCAATGAAATCTTTAAAAAAAAAACATATTATAGAAAGTTGAGATACGTTTTCCGAACTGGCGATATTTTGCATAAAAGTATGCTTATTAGAATATTCGTATATTTTGTTATTAATTTGGATTGGTCCAAGTTACAAGGAAATTTGTTCACGTTCTTATTATCACAGTGGAAGATTTACAACTACATGTGTATATTCAAATATACTTTAAATATTTTTAGCGTTCATATACGATTCAATTCATTGTTAGGGTGCCACCTGTCGATTATGCAATAACTTAGACTTTACTTACTTAGGGGCTAACAATCAGACCAATACATAACTGCAATCAAGATACTTCGGATTTTTAATTGATGCCCCCAGCTAATACCCGGTCTGCCAACAATTAAGTATTACTTCTTATGTCGGCATTTAACTATTGTCACTGAATGAAACACGATTGTCCAAATATCTCTCCTAACTGTATATCTATTAGATCTCTCTGTAACGGGCGGTTATACCCTAATGTGGCTCGTCTAGGTATGATCAGAGATACGATCTTATATAAAGTATATATTATTATAGCATGTTTAGTTCACTAGAAAACACAACAAAAACACAATACACCCCCACCTCAAAAAGGATATTTCCCATACTCTAGGAATAGGGAAATATACTACATTAAAACAAAAAGGTGCGTTAACCGACGCATACGGGCATTTATAACACATGTAATAATAAGGTGACTACCAGTAATCACACTGAGTCTCTGAGTCCCTGGTATACAAATAAAATATATAAAAACAAAACAGAAATCAAGAATGTCAACACATTATCATAACGTTCAACTTCGGGACAGGGCATCAGCGATTACATTGGATGTGCCCTTGATATGTTCAATGGTAATTGGGTATTCTTGCAGAAGAAGACTCCACCTCAAAACTCTCTGATTGGTGGCTTTCATTCTGTGAATGAAGGTAAGCGGATTATGATCAGTAAAGACCACCACTTGATGCACTGCCGATTTCACGTAGATCTAAAAATGCTTCAGAGCTTGTACCATGGCCAAAGCTTCCTTCTCTATAGTGGAATAGTTCACCTGGTGTTTGTCAACTTACAGGATGGTCCAGTCCATTTTCGTCTTCCTGGAACAGCACAGCTCCAGCTCCCACGTCACTGGCATCCACAGCTAGCTTGAACGGCATTCGGTAGTCTGGTGCTGCCATCACGGGAGACGAGTAGTGCATCTGCTTGAGACGGTTCGCGCATTCATCTGACCACTGGAACTTCGTTTCCTTCTTTTTCAGTGTCGCATGTTTTCCAGGTTTTCTCAGATAGGCATGCTGTCGAATCGGTGTAGCGTTGGGTTCCAGGCGCACATCCTGGCTTAAGGTATTAGTAACCGTTGGAAACATTGTCTTGTTTCAACGTAGTCAACTTTGCTCGCTGGGGGTTCATGTCTGCTAGAATCTGGCGGTTGGTTAATTTGATCTCTGCAATCTTGACGTCATCACAGGAAATTGAGTGTCTCTCAATTTGGACAGGTAGTACTGGAACTATCGGCAGTCTGTCAAAATAACCTTTTAGCAAATTGATGTGACAATACCTACTTTTCCTAACCCTATCAGGAGTGTTTATCACATACCCTGTCTCATTAACCCGTTTGTGCACAACATAGGGACCGAAATACCTGTTCTGTACAGAACCCCGTTTAATGGGAAGGTACAGCAGCACCTTATCCCCTGGTTTAAATTCCCGACTCCTAGTCTTCCTATCAAACACTGATTTTATTTTGCTCTGAGCATGGCTCAGTTGCTTCCTAGCCTTCCTATCAAACACTGATTTTATTTTGTTCTGAGCATGGTTCAGTTGCTTCCTAGCCTTCCTATCTCTAACTCTCTTATTCATTAATACTCACTCTGTTAACAATGTAGTGCGAGCTGCCAACAAATTTGAATCAGCCCCCTGCTCTAGGATTAACTCTTGTCTATTACAAGGTCAGTCCCCTCTATCAAACACAACTGGTTCAATTCCCCTCTGCGGGAGATCAACAGGTTCCACCACATTTAATTCCTCAGTTGACTTATCTACCATTTTACTGATAACCTCATCCACTCCAATTTCATGGTTCACACACGTATCAGACAAATCACAAATATCCTCTGGGTATCGTGTTACCCTACTGGCCATAGCCCTAGTCTTTACAGACGCAGAATATCTAATCTCATCAACCTCCCACTCTTTTATTGGTAAAGGGCTGTCTTCAATTAACAATTGGTCACATTTCGGCTGACAACACTGACTAGTCAAAACATTACCCAACAAAACTCCTGTTTTCAACAGGCAAGTCCTTTACAACACCCATAATGACTGGTCCCGTCACAAACTTCGAACACAAGAAAACGTTCTGTAACTGGACAACCATTTTTTCTCCAGTAACCGAGGTTAAGGCCAAACTACGTCCTGTATCTGAATTCTTAATACCAGCTAAACACTTTGACGTCATAAGCGACAGGTTACACCCAGTATCTCGATAGATTGATATTGCCTTAGGACTCAATTCTTGTTTCACATCACAAACCATACCAGTGGACACATACGGGTTTACTTTCTCTGCCATGGGACTAACCATTAACTCTCTCGCTAACGGAGCTGACCTCACTAAACCGACCACTTGCGCATTATCGCGTTTCCTTTTAAAACGGTCCCCGATAAGATGGTTATCCTTTTTACAGTAACTGCAATGTGGACGAAAAGTTCGTGCATTGGCTGATAATGCAGGCGTATCCTTACTTTGCCCACCAGGTGCATTCCTTGCCTGACTAGCTGACCAACTAGATGACTCTCCCCGATAGTTACTTTCCCGGGAAAAACCTGGCTGAAATTTCTTCTTATCACCCTGTTGTAAAGAGCTACCCTGTACTGCCTGAGCTTTGTGTATTAACACGTAATCATCTGCCACTATGCCTGCCTCCTCTATCTTTTTGACATCACGATCCTCTAAATGAATACGTAAGCTAACTGGTAATCCATTTTTAATGTCCTGTAAGATCAACAACTCCCGTAACTCGGTATATGACTCTACCTGATGAGACACCACCCATTTATCAAACATCCCTGCCTTCTTAAGACTGACCCTGCGTTTTTCTCAACTCGCTATACCGTAAACGATAATCCTGAGGTCGTAATTCATACGCCCTCAACACTGCCGCCTTAACTAGGTCGTACTGACTTGCTCGCTCATCACTCATTGAATTATAAGCTACACTAGCCTTCCCCTTAAACTTAGACACGGCTAACAATGTCCACTTAGACTGCGGCCAATTTAGCTGCTTAGCGGCCCGTTCAAAAAGTTGGAAGAACATATCTACCTCCTGGTCATCAAATACAGGCACTGATCTATAAGCCTCCGACATGTTAAACCCATTTCCTGCCTCTCGTCTAACTTCTTCAGTATTCAACTTTAACTCATGTTCCACTTTTAATTTTTCAAACTGGTATTCTCTATCCCTCTCTTCTCTCTCTCTATCCCTCTCTTCTCTCTCTCTCTCCCTCTCTTCTCTCTCTCTCTCTCTCTCTCTCTCTCTCTCTCTCTCTCTCTCTCTCTCTCTCTCTCTCTCTCACTCTCTCTCTCTCTATCTTCCCTATCTCTATCTCTATTTTCTCTATCTCTAGCTCTATCTTCTCTATCCCTATCTTCTTTCTCTCTCTCTCTCTCTCTCTCTCTCTCTCTCTCTCTCTCTCTCTCTCTCTCTCTCTCTCTCTCTCTCTCTCTCTCTCTATCTAATGCACGTTCTTCTCTTTCGTACTCAAGCTTTTTAAAAGCTAATTGTTGTTCCACACTTAACTCATTTATCTCTATCTCTGGAACAATCTCACTGTCTTCCATAAAAGGACTAAGGTTTTAGCTGATGTTAAATCAATTTCTCGCTCACCCGTGATTTCAACTAACTCGGCCTTACGTGCTCGCTTAATCTCCACTACACTGAGCGTAGGCCTATCCAGCAAATTCTTATCCATGTTTAGATATGACGCACTTATTATTAATTAATTTTCTAGTGAACAACGTTGCTACTTCTAGTTATTTGTGAAAATAATTTATAAAGCCCCCATTTACAAACAATACTTTTTTAAATATGCATGTCCCGTTTCAGATCCGGGACGAGCGCCCCAATTTTCTACTCCTGTCACGGGGATTCTATAATACCCGTAACTGAATGAAACACGATTGTCCAAATATCTCTCCTAACTGTATATCTATTAGATCTCTCTGTAACGGGTGGTTATACCCTAATGTGGCTCGTCTAGGTATGATCAGAGATACGATCTTATATAAAGTATATATTATTATAGCACGTTTAGTTCACTAGAAAACACAACAAAAACACAATACACTTTGGAATCTGTATTAACCTACGCTGACAAATGTACTGCCGCCGTAGTTAATTAATAAGAACAATAATAGCAACCCAGAACTGATCACTTAATTAGTTAATCTCTAGGTGTCTAGTTTACACAATATGCTAATCACTTCACCGTGACACAACACTCACACGTGTGATAATTGAGAAACGCTAACACACACACGTGCGATAATGGAGAAACGCTTCCAGGGGAACTTAATTAATAAAAGAATTACAACACTATTCCTAACTGGTTAATTTTTAATTAACCCTAACTACTCATTCAATAACCTTGTAATACAGAATTAATACTGGTACCTATCACAATAAAGACAATAACCTACAATTTACCTAGGTCATCTAGGATGACTGGCTAAGCTTTATATAATTATTTAGGACAGTGAGCCTACAGATTACTGCGTCAGATGACCGGCAGCACCGTCTAAGTAATATTGGTATAATACAGTATTAAAATATTTAAAGTCACATCAATCACATCAAGGTTATATACAGAGCAGAAAATATATATTTACCAAAGTCCCGTCTGAACTAATATAGATCGTTCAGTGGACGACGTCCGTGCCCCTGGATACTTCCAAATGTTTCTCCCCGATATATCTAAAATCCTAGCTGTTTATTCAAAACTCTCAGAGACAGCGAATATCGCCTGGGGGTACAAGGCGGTACCTCACCTATCATCTGATATTTCCACCTCTCCCAGAGTCGGTATATTTTCTCTGATCTTCAGACTGCTGTCGCCATTCGCCAAATCACGGTTGTAAAAACCGCACTCGCAGAGGTATTACGTAACTACTGGCCACATGGCCTCCACAGCTGGACTAAGTGCATATTGGAATGCAAGATCGCGCGAAGGTATTACGTAACAAATTGCCCATCTGGGCTAAGTGCATTTGGAACTGCACACGGCCTTCTAAAACAATTAATATCGCCACAGACGAAGAGAAATTAAGAGCATGTACCGTCACAACTATTATAATTGATCATGTGACACAATTCACAAAGAGGTCTTACTCTGGGTATGTGCCTAGGGAAAAGCTATTGACGGGAAATAAATACCCAAGGAACATTAAGAAATAACCATTTTAGACGAGTCTTATAAAAGAAAGAAAACAGAAAGAGACAGAGAATCACCAGAGAATCACCACACTACTTAGGAACCAGGAGCAGAACTTGAACTTAGGAAGTACGCTCGCCTAATGGTCCAAGCCAGCCAACCACGACCCAGAATAACCACATGTATATATCGCACATTTCATGTAATCGCACCATGCACTTTATTAATGATGAATAAAACTAGCAGACACGGTAAGTCACTTAGGGCACAGAAGGACAACTGGAAAACAGAAAACAGAAGATTGACCAAGTAAGACCAATATAGTATACGGGCGCAAGCCCAACCGAGTTTGGTATATACAGTTACCAACATATAGATATAAATTATTTCATTAATCTTTTGCGGGGGCGGGAACATACAAATTTAATAGTACGCTGGAGTGGCTGACAGTTATGTTATGTGACTATTCATTACTAATAAGCTAACTATCTTTCTGCCTCCTTTCTCTACTCTCTCTTTCATTGACTGGTAAAATAAATACTTTAAGCACTAGGCTTTTTTTACCAATACGAATACACTACAAGGGCTCGCCCTTCAAATTAGATATTTAGAATAGACTAATCCCCCCCCCCCTCCCCACGCCATTGTGTTAACAAAACTACGCAAGGGCGGGGGGGGGGGGAGAGGGGTGGTCATGATGACCGTTGGAAACATTAGAATAGGGACGTAAGACAATAGGTACAACCTAAACACCAAACTAGGATTACACACAGACAACATTGCCTTACCGCAACATAGCACACAGGATGCATTGACTAATGATAAACAATGCATCCGCCCCACATTTTAATGGCCCAGCACGTGCTCTAATAAGGAACCGGACAAAAGAATACCGGTTCCGAGTACACAATTGCAATGCACCCGGGGGAGGCCTAACAAAAGAATATCGGCCGCCCCTACCCAATCCCCAAATACTTGCTGCTGGGAAATGTACTTGGTGTCACTGAGGAGGAAACTGAAGACCAAACCAACATCAGCGCTTCGATCACCCCGGAACAAATCGCCTTGCCTGCCAGTGTCTACACAATTGCACGAGTCTCCTCTGGGTTGTCATGCCACGACCAGAAGAGGTCAGGTCCTTATCAGGACCCTACGGACAACCTAGGGAGACAACCAGCATCATAAAGGTCGATAAGTAACGATCTATTCTCGACTCACTAACGAGCTACACTCGATTCAAAACCTATACTAGCTCAATCATTTACCTTTCGACCGACCGTTCAAAATTGCGCCAAAATTACTCAACAAAAACTGCGCACCATTTTCTCTTTGGCTTTAAAATGGCTCCACTCAAAATTCCATAGCACCACCACCACCCCCACCCGCCTGCTACCGATTCAATCGGACTGCTGGTGCTCTCTTGCACCTGCCAGTGCAGGCGGTCCCCCCCCCCCCCCCCCCACACACACACACCTTTCCTGTCTTGGACAAAGGGGCCGGCCAAGGCCGGCTCTTGTGCCCACGACAGGCGTGCGCTACAACAGCTTGTTCTGAATGTGCACGTAAAACCCTATGACATGACATGACAAGACAGAGAATATGTAGAGACCCAGAGATAACCGGGAAGGTTGGACCCAAAGGGAGAACCTTGAGGTCTCAGTAACAATATCATACTCTATCGGGAGACCTGTGTGTCATTCACCCAAGAGCTCTGACGTGTATATTATCTGTATCACCATGTTGTTAACTTGTTAATCATGTTTCATTACTTGAGACTTCTATTCATTCATTAACATTCATAAGAAAAGTTATGCTGTGTTATTATTTTGCGTGTCTGTATTAATTTACTCTGTAATTAACAAAACTGCAACGGGTTACCGGATAGCGTCTTTGATAACTGCATAAAGAACTGCAACCAGTCTGTACAAATGGGATCTGGCAACCAGTCTGTACAAATGGGATCTGGCATCCAATCTGTACAAATGGGATCTGGCAACCAGTCTGTACAAATGGGATCTGGCATCCAGTCTGTAGAAATGGGATCTGGCATCCAGTCTGTAGAAATGGGACCTCGCATCCAATCTGTACAAATCGGACCTCGCATCCAATCTGTACAAATGGGATCTGACATCCAGTCTGTACAAATGGGATCTGGCATCCAATCTGTACAAATGGGATCTGGCAACCAGTCTGTACAAATGGGATCTGGCATCCAGTCTGTAGAAATGGGATCTGGCATCCAGTCTGTAGAAATGGGACCTCGCATCCAATCTGTACAAATGGGATCTGGCATCCAGTCTGTAGAAATGGGACCTCGCATCCAATCTGTACAAATCGGACCTCGCATCCAATCTGTACAAATCGGACCTCGCATCCAATCTGTACAAATGAGATCTGGCATCCAATCTCTACAAATGGGATCTGACATCGAATCTCTACAAATGGGATCTGACTTCCAATCTCTACAAATGGGATCTGGCATTCAATCTGTGCAAATGGGATCGGACGCCTGAAAGATTGGATACAACATACTACCCGTTCCCAATGTTGGTGCAAATCTTTCAAATTCGGCAAAACTAATGGAAAAAAAACCGGGCTTCAAACCTTTTCACAATGTATTTTCATTATTCAGTTATTATCATTCTATTTTTGGGGTGGGGTTTTATGTAATGCATTTAAAAATGAGTAGTGTTTCGTTTGCAGCCCTAGTTTGGAAGTAATGCTAAATACACGTTGTTATTTAGATTCGGGCATTTTCGTTTTATTCAGAGATGGGACATGGCCCAGTGGTAACGCACTCGCTTCTGCCTGGTTCGTCTGGGATCGATCCCCATCGATGGGCCAGTTCATCACGACTGGTACATCAAAAGCCGTGGTATATGCTGTCCTGTCTATGGGTGGTGCATATAAAAGATCTGTTGCTACTAATGGAAAATGTAGCGGGTTTCCTCTCTAAGACTATTATTACCATATAATATAATTACCATATTATGTTTTACATCTAATAGCCGATGAGTAATAAATCAATGTGTTCTATTTAGTGGTGTCGATAAACAAAACAAACTTTAAAGGGACATTCCCGAGTTTGCTACATTATAAGATGTTTCCGAAAAATTAAATATTTGTACGATTAAACTTACATATTAAATATAGTTTCTTGTTTAGAATATCGGTGTCTGTATATTCAATTTGTTTCTGGTCGTCTTAATATTTGTAAGAAGCTTAAACTGGATTTTGTCTTCAAATAATTTCGTACGTACGAAAAACAAAACAATTTAGGAAATAAAATGAAATTTAACCTATTACAAATATTAGAACGATCAGAAACACGTTTAATATACAGTCACTAATGTTTTATGCAGAAAAACATAGTTGATATGTAATTACAATCGTTAAAATGTCTCTGTTAGTCGATAACATCTTAAAAACTGCATCAAACTCAGAAATGTCCCTTTAACTTAATCTTGTGAATCGTAATATACCTGAGGTAATACGCATTCTTAGTGTCAAACCGGCCTCGGTGGCGTCGTGGTTAGGTCATCGGTCTACAGGCTGGTAGGTACTGGGTTCGGATCCCAGTCGAGGCATGGGATTTTTAATCCAGATACCTACTCCAAACCCTGAGTGAGTGCTCCGCAAGGCTCAATGGGTAGGTGTAAACCATTTGCACCGATCAGTGATCCATGACTGGTTCAACAAAGGCCATGGTTTGTGCTATCCTGCCTGTGGGAAGCGCAAATAAAAGATCCCTTGCTGCTAATCGGAAGAGTAGCCCATATAGTGGCGACAGCGGGTTTCCTCTCAAAATCTGGGTGGTCCTTAACCATATGTCCTACGCCATATAACCGTAAATAAAATGTGTTGAGTGCGTCGTTAAATAAAACATTCCTTTCTTTTTAGTGTCAAACTATCAAGGCAGGTCTCTGGTCAGACCAAAGTTCCAGAATCGGTGCGGCTTTTTTTTTTCAAAGCATGCATAGAAAAGGTGGGCATATTCGATATCAAAATAAGGGACATATTTATATTGAAATCAGGATACACGTGATGCTCCAAATGCGGTTTTACGTCATAGCAAGAAAAGCCCGGCAAAAACAGACGTATTACCGCGGGAAATTATCAATAAATATAAAAATGTCGACGCGCGCTGACCAGAGACCAGAAATGTATTTTGTTTTTCCTTAATGTAAGAGAAAATGTAACTTACGCAAGATTAAATACAAAGCCATTAGCCACGGTCCGGATCTTCTTGTAAAGGAAAATAGCACTTAGTACCAGCAGGTTGCCGGGAACTCCAAGAACACTGACCAAAACCAGGGAACCAGTCTCAAAACCCAGCTCCACTGGTGTCCGGTCGTCGACTATCTGTGAAGAATTGGACATCATCACTCCTTGAAAACACCGACTGCGCTCAACATCTGTCGTTGGTTTTAAATCCTTTTCATGCCAAGATTCCAGAAACCTCATGGACAGAAATTCTCCAAATCCATTCTTGCAGTGAATCCAACTCAATCCTTGTTCCCAGACATTTTACATAACAAGGGTTGAGTTCAGCAACACCGAGCAGAAAAACGCCGCGAAAAAAAAATAAAAAAAAATGTATGCGCTTCACGGTAAACCAAATGGTTCGCGAACGTTAGTGATACGTTTGCTGGCTGAACTTGCCCATGCAAGGTAATAGCCGAATTTCTTCACAGGCGTTGTCTTATGGAGTTGCTTTAATAATATGCCGTTATTTGTTACTACACAACGGCAGAGCTCCGTCGTTATCTTACTGGTTTTCGCCCATTGTGACAGACATATATCATCCACCAACCATAATAAATTACATTTTACCTGTAATCGATAGTAGATAATTAAAGGTGAAAAACGAACTGGTCGCACCACGGGATATTCGGTTTAACAAACCCCAGCACATTGTTTAATTAGCGCTTATCACGCGTTTCCAGCGCAAATAATATTAATTACCATTTGGTGTCGAGATTGGCGTACGGGTTCACGTTTTTGTAGGTGTGTATGGGGGGGGGGGGGGGGGGGGGGGGGGGGGCAGGCTGGCGTTTGTCCGAATTAAACAAAAGGCACGAATAACATTTATTCATATTAACATTACTGTCGAACAGGGTTGCAAACGAATGGCTATGCTATATGCATTGCTACTAATTTTTATTTCATTTCAACTTATTTTCGTGTTTATACAGGGGCCTAGCTAGGGATTTTCAGGTGGTACGCAGGCCTTTTCTGCGATGGAATAAAACGCTATTGGCTGTGCCCCCCACCCCCCCCCCCCCCCCAAAAAAAAAAAAAAAAAAAAAAAACCCAATAATAATAATAATTTTAAAAAATCAATCAATCAATCAACCAATCAATCAATAAAAAAATAAAATAAAAATAAAAATGTGTAATCTCGGGTGGTACGCAGCTGTGTACCTGCGTATATATCCAATCACGCTGTCCTGGGCACACACCTCAGCTATCTGGGCTGTCTGTTCAGGACAATGGGCTAGTTATTAATTCTTAGTGGTTAGAGAGAGAGAGAGAGAGAGAGAGAGAGAGAGAGAGAGAGAGAGAGAGAGAGAGAGAGAGAGAGAGAGAGAGAGAGAGAGATGAATGTGTAGTGGACTTACACCTATCCATTGAGACGTTAAAACTCGCTCTGAGTGGGAGCCGGTACCAGGTTGCGAACCCTGTATCTACCAGCCTTGTGTCCGATGGCTTAACCACGACGCCAACGAGGCCGGTACAACTAATTGTGAGGGTAGAATGATCAAAATACATGATAAAGAAGTCCTAGGTTAGCACATTTTGCCCGAATATCTGTATAATTTTTGCCCGAATTTGAGGTTTTGGTCCAGCAGCAGTTGCCCCCCCCCCCCGGGCTCGCCCCCCCCCCCCCCCCCCCGGCTCGCCCCCTTGTCTCGTACGCTCATGGATGTAGAGAAAGTGAGAACAAACCAACGGTGTGACACGATTCTAACTCAATTCGTTGATGTTCTGTCCAGTTGCATTCATTTAACGTTGGGAGGGCGGGATTTAGCTCAGTCAGTTGAGTGCTCGCATGAGGTGCTTCCGTCGCAGGATCCAACCACCTCGGTGGATCCATTAAGCTGACTGGGTTTTTTTCTCGTTCCAACCAGTGCACCGCTGGTATGTGTTTTCCTGTCTGTGGGATGGCGCATATAAAAGATCCCTTGCTGCATCACGGAAAATGTAGCGGGTTTCCTCTGATGACTACAAGTCAGAATTACCAAATGTTTGACATCCAATAGCCGATGATTAATTAATCAATGTGTTCCAGTGGTGTCGTTAAACAAAACAAACCTTTTGTTTTCATTTAACGTTATGTGCGAATTGTCGCTCAATGGTAAAGCACTTCGCCTCAGGTAGCAATAGTTGGGGGGAGGGGGGGGGGGGGGGGGGGAGGGGATTGCTGTCCTCCCCCGTCCCAATCAGTTCCGCCACCCGACTGTTATACCAAATGCCATGGTATGCACTGTCCTGTCAAAATATCTTGCTGATTTATCAGTAAAAGTAGCCTCAGTGCTTATGTGTTTGTCAAGCATGCATTACTTTGCATTCCTTTAAAATGCAACAGCGAGCGCTCGGTGTTTGAACATTCTCGTTTCGTCGGTCTGGGATCGATCCCAGTCGGTGGACCCATTAGGATAAATTTCGTTATAACCAGTGCACCACGACTGGTATATAAAACTTAAACGGATGTGGTATGTGTTATCCTGTCTGTGGGATGGTGCATATTATAAAAGATCTCTTGCTCCTAATGGAAAAATGTATCGCGTTTTCTCTACCAAATTGCCAAATGTTTGACATCCAATAGCTGATGATTAGTAAATCAGTGTGTTCTAGTGGTGTCGTTAAACAAAACAAAACAAACTTTATTCCCGTTTCCCCAGCATTATGTTGTTACTATTATCAACAAAGTTTATACTAGTATACAATCCAGAGTTTATTACTGCACTTTTCCCCCTGTTTTTTAATGTTCAAATAGACCAACAAGTTCGCCTACTGCATAAATAGTCTCGCCCGATATTTTTAGAATTTGTATACTCCCGAATAACGCTATAAAAGGCGAAGTGTAATTGGTCAATATTTAAATTGTTATTTATAGATAAAATGTCACCTGGACATGGGAGGGCTATGGACACAAACCAGATTTTTTTACATTTATACAAAGTCTTAAAAAATCCAAAGTAGTGGGGTATGTGGCACAACCTCCCCCCCCCCCCCCCCCATCAAACCCCCTGTCCTACGGGCCTTCAACCCCCCCCCCCCCCTCATAACTGTGTGAGAACGAATCTGAACAACAAAAACCACAATACATGGCCAGAGAGGATTTCCTTTCTAAGCCCGTTTCAGAAGTACCAAATGTTTCACATCACATAGCCAATGATGAATAAATGAGTTCTCTGGTGGTGACCCTAGTGTAAACATCGTTTCGTAAAACGGGGCCGTATAATGTCCGTTACGACTTCAATCATATACTCTCCACATTTGTGGCATCCATCACTAGATTCCTATCAAACTGGTGGCAGATATAGACCTGCCTAAATAGGTCCGGGCAACGGGCAGAGTAGGACACACACCTACGCATGTGCTCAATGGCTGGATAGGCGACACACCAAGTTCAAGGTCACGAAAAAAAAAGAGATCATTTAGTCATACAGGCTTGCTTGCTACTAAATATATAGGCTTTATGAAGCCATCCTTCGGCTATTTCAGGATGCCCAGCGCCCCCGAACAATTTCACTGACAACATTGCCTTCTATCCCATTAGATTCATCTGAGATTTGACGCAAACAAAACCGTCCACCAAGCAACCTTGACTGCTCGACCACCTTAACATGCCTCACTTCATTTAAACTATTTTCGTGCTTATATCCATTAAGGTCCAAGCATGGTGTCCTGGGCCCACACCTCAGCTATCTGTCCAAGACAGTGAGTTATTTGTTGAGACAGAAGAGGGTGTAGTGGTCTTACACCTACTCACCGAGTCGTCAACACTCCCTCCGGGTGGGAACCCAGTACCTACCAGCCTTATGTCCGATGGCTTAAACACGGCACCACCGAGACCGGCCATGCCTCGCGTTTGTTGTCGCTCTGTTAGGTTTGGATGGAGTGGGTGACATCAAACTGAGACACGGAAACAAATGACAGAGAAATAGGTAAGTTGTGGTCAGTTATTTAGTTTCTTATAGCATGGAGACACAATATATTCAGGTGCAGCTATAAACCAAGTTTCACTTGTTGAGAAACGCGAAAACAGAGCATTGAAGCATGTAACTAACCATAAAGCCATTGTCAACGAAACAAAACCACGCCCAAAAAACACAAGTACAATAACAACTTTTATTAATGCCTTTCTGTACACAATAAAATAATACGACAAATATACAGATAACGAAATTAACAGCATAAGAAAAGTCTAACACAATCACCCAGCAAATCACCCTCAATTACAGCATGTAGAAAATACAATTTTCACCAAGCCTTTATCAAAGTTGAATGTGAAAATAGACATCCATATAAAAACTGTTTGTTGGCTTGTCTGCCAAATAAAGCTGTTTATAGGCATCCCTATAAAACTGTTGGTTGGCTTGTCTAAGTACAGCTGTTTATAGGCATCCATATAAAACAGTTTATTGGCTTGTCTAAGTACAGCTGTTTATGGGCATCCTTATAAAACTGCTGGTGTCTTGTCTAAGTACAGCTGTTTATAGGCATCTCTATAAAACTGTTGGTTGGCTTGTCTAAGTACAGCTGTTTATAGGCATCCATATAAAAGTTTATTGGCTTGTCTAAGTACAGCTGTTTATGGGCATCCTTATAAAACTGCTGGTGTCTTGTCTAAGTACAGCTGTTTATAGGCACCCCTACAAAACTGTTGGTTGGCTTGGTTAAGTACAGCTGGTTTAAGCATCCCTATAAAGCTGTTTATTGGCTTGTCTAAGAACAGCTGTTTATAGGCATCCCTATAAAACTTTGGGATGGCTTTTTATATAAATACTGTAAGCTTCTGAAATGAACAAACGTTTTTGTAAACTTCCATACAAAAACAGTTTGGAGGCTTTTCCACTAGACAAACATATTTGTAGGCCACTATGGCATACAAAACTGAACAATACAAAAAACATTTAACTTTTATACAAATACATGAATTCGACATCATTTTAATTCCTCTAGGAATGTTACGGCTACAAAAAAATCATCAACTGTGTACAATGTCATAGTTAAATCATTGTGTCTGGTGTTCCACAAACACAATATCATTATATTATTCCACAAAAATGGGCGATACTTTTCCTGGTACTGATCTGACTACGGATCCGAACATGTGCAATAACGCCACCATCAGTCGCTGTACCCTTCCAATGAATGAATTCATGTACATTTTCATAATGGTACTTTGCATGATGAATATTAGTCGTTTTTAAACAATTAAAAATCCCCAACAGGCTATAAAAAAATTCTGAAAAAATCTACTAAGTCTAAACAAACAAAAAATGCTTCCGTCCAACATTATTGATAAATTCCAAAATAATTTCACCTCCTGTAGTTTATTGATCTAGTACTCTGTGTATTATACATCAATCGATAAATAATTACAAATGGCAACAAAAGTAGTGTTCATTAAGTATGTTAATTTTGGAATTAGCTCTTTGGCCATTATTATATTTATATTCATGAATCTTACTGGCGATGACTATGTGTTTCAGATGAAATAAATTTTCAAACAATGCTTATGAAGTTACTTAAATACAGAATTACACAATGCAACCCCATTCCACCCAACAATCACAGACGTATTAATATCCTGCCTGTATCAACATGATGACCACTCAAGAACTGAGCTGATCCCCAACAATCACAGACGTATTGACATTCTGCCTGTATCAACATGATGACCACTCAAGGACTGATCTGATCACACGACTGTTGTGACGGACTCTAGCTCAGTAGGTAGAGCGTTCTCCCCCGGTCTAGCTCTGGATGTGCAGAAACGTTTGCCAAATCATCTATTTCACTTCAAAAATTGCAGAAACCCACTATTATTTTAAAAAAAATTAAATACCAGTCATTACATATAATTATTTTGCCAAATTAAAATAAACTTTGCCAGTTGAGTTTTAAATTCGCAACTGGCGATTTTGTTGAGCGGCAGATCTAGCCCTGTGTGACCTGTGATGCACAGTATGGTGGTGTTTTTTCTCTCAAGTCCTATTTATGTTGAATACACTAGCAACAGCTAATCACAGACCTCTGAAAATTGCAACAATGATTGTTTCACTCAAGCGTTGCTCACGCAAATCTAATTTTGTGTAATCTATTTTGTATTGGATCATGGATGTAACGAATGATGCAAAAAATGAAATGATTAAGGTACCTAAATATATTTTTGGGCAACGATTTCCGATAAATGGGTTACGAAATGTTCAATTGCCAGAGGTCTGAATTACAAATGAACACAAATGCATGCGATGAAGTAATGCTAACAAAGTACTGAACGGTTGATATGCATAGAAAGCTGTGAAAATTACCGTATTTTAAAATGTGATGAGAGAACAATGAACACTCAGTCTGAACATGCAGGCATATACTAGCCCATATATCACTCATACCGCTACCCATTCACAAGCTGTCACAATTTACAAAAGTTGATTAAATAAAAATTGAAATCCTATAAATAAATAATCCACTAAAAAGCCATATATGAGTTTACAGTGTCTTGCCCATTTCCCAAGCTTTGGCATAGGGCTTGAAAATCATGTCTAATCCAAGGATATTTCCATTGCACTAGCTTTGGCATAGGGCTGGAAAGTCCTCTAATCCAAGGATATTTCCATTGCACTAGCGTTGGCATAGGGCTTGAAAGTCCTCTCTAATCCAAGGATATTTCCATTGCACTAGCTTTGGCATAGGGCTTGAAAGTACTCTCTAATCCAAGGATAGACTATTTCTAAATATACTGGGTTAGGTGACTGATGTCATAACTGTTGAATTACTATTTGCCAAGATGCCATCCACTGGGTTGTGACACCATTTTAAAAATAAAAGCTGAAATGATACTTAAAAAGCTGAACTCTCTATTCTATACCTAAATAAGTCATTTTTCAGCATTTCAGACCAAATTCAGTCTACTTTGTGAAAATCATTTTACACAGAAACAAAAGGTTGAAATCAGGTTGAATAGTTTTAAAAATATATAAACAAATTAAACATTTTCAACTTTATATATTATGGTGGTTGTTACATCTGTATGTAATTGCAGAATCTGGACTATAGGTTTTGTACCATCATTTTATAAACTTTAATTAGTGTAAAGTTACAACACTATCAACTTGGTCTTACCAGACTTTATTACATTTTGATTTTGTAACTGTCAAAACAGACTGTTTTCAAATATAACTTCATTTCCAATTTCTTGTTCTGGTGTGTTACAAATATTAACTGATATTATCAATATTTACTCATGGTCTGCCTTCGCATAACCTCCCCAAGAACGTCAACACCAGATCATTTATTAATTTTAATATCTTTTCATCTTAATCTCCAATTAAGTTTCTAGTGTGATAAAGTTTCTAGTGTGTTGTCCTCCACACACACCTCAACTACTTGGACGATCTGTTCATAACAGGAGTAAATGGTCAGTGAGAGAGAAATTGGTGAAAATGTCTACGAACTGAGTGTCTACCACCAGCCTGGCATGAAATAATCAAACCACTACACCGATAAGGCAAGTCTCAAACCTTTCATAATAACAGATGAAGTAAATTATACAACAGGATTATTAAAGTCTGAACTCTGGACTCCAGGCTACAGTCTTTCGAAGCTGTCTTAGAGTCATGATATCGCAAAACCGTCGCAAGCTATGATGTCACAATGACGCATGAAATAGCCTACGGCAGTTTTACGATATCAAAATGCTAAGATAGCTTCGAAAATCTGGGTCCAGGTTTTGAAAACAGTATTGCTCATGAAAATACCATATAGTTAAAGTTTGTGAAGACTTCAGTCTGCTAAATGATCAAGTCTCGACTTTAAAGGGACATTCCTGTGTTTGCTGCAATTTTTAAGATGTTATCCACTAACAGAGACTTTTTAACGACTGTAATTACACATCAAATATATGTTTCTGCATAAAATATTAGTGGCTGTATATTAAACATGTTTTTGATCGTTCTAATATTTGTACTAGGTTAAATTTAATTTATTTTCCTAAAAAAACAACAATTTCGTACATTATTTGATGACAAAATCCATTGTAGCCTTCTTACAAATATTAAGACGACTGTAAACACATTAAATATACAAACAATGATATTCTAAACAAGAAAATATAAATAATATGTAAGTTTAATTGTAGAAATATTTTATTAGTCGGAAACATCTTACAATGCAACAAACTCAAGAATGTCCCTTTAAACTTTTAAAAAGCACAGGCCATTACAAAACAAATGTGAAGAAGCAATATTACATGCATTAAAAGCTAACTTCCAAATGAATATCATATGAAATGTTTATGCAACATAACAAACAGCTATAGGATAACTCCAAATAAGAGGATATAAATTGCTTTGAATGTTTTGAGATGATCTGAAAATAAATAATGAGATGGTTTCCAACATTTACAAAAAGTCTGAATTCTAGTATAACTGGGGTATTAAGTAAACATGAATGCATATCAAACACTAACCTGCACTTATACATATATGTCATGGATGGGATGTAGCCCAGTGCAGGGTGTCTGCCAGAGGATAACGAGCATGGTGCCGTACCCAAAATATTTAGCAGATTTTGGTGGGTTTTTTAAAGTTAACCTTTTGACAAAATTAATTACTCTTTATCATTACTGTATGATTTTCTTAACCTTAACCCTACACTTAACCCTTTTTTTTATTTATTGGGGAGGCCTCCCATACTGTGGTTTCATTTAGTTACATAGTGCCATACCCCAAAATTTCTTTCTGGCAGAAACACTGCAGTGGTAAAGCCTGATGCATGGTTCATCTAAGATTGATCCCCATCACAGAGTCAGTGGGCTCTTTCTCACTCCAACCAGTACACCACGACTGGTATATCAAAGGCCATGGTATGTGCTATCCTGTCTGTGGGATGGTGCATATAAAAGACCCCCTTACTACTGATGGAAAAATGTAGCACGTTTCCTCTACTAAGACTAAATGTCAAAATTACCAAATGTTCGACATCCAATAGCCAATTTCAGATTTTTCTTTAGTTTTCTAACTTAAATTTAGTTTTTCTGAAAACCATGATTTTGCTGATCTCTAAATCATGATTGAAAAAGATGGACTCGTCGATCGAGTTCAAGAATCAAACTTCTGACACCCATCATTGACATAGGTCCAGACACTTTTTGGTTAATCCGTATTTCAATGTTTACCTGTGTTAGGGACCTATTATTACTATCTGCTTTACCTTGAAATATCTATTTCAACATCATTGGTGTGACTTTTAATGAAGACTATGATGCCACTGTGTATAAACATTTGTTTGCATATTTTAAAATAATAAAACCCTGACTAACAAAGCTAACTGAAGGACACAAAAATTACATGTTTTTTTTATTTTTTAAAATATTTTTATTTCTACAACGAGCATTAATATGCACACCATGATGCTTCAACAAATCGAACCATGTAGCACAATACATTTCTACTTACTTGTGCTAAAATTGTCTGATTCCACATAATTGGTTACATATGGAAATCTGACTTTGATACAGATTCAGTCAAAACCCAGCTATATGCATCATAAAAATGAATATAAACACCAGTTTTAAATATATTCTTTATTTACATTAATGTTTGGGCTTTTTTGGGGGGGGGGGGGGGGTAACTTGTTTGGAATTTGTTAGGGGTCGGGGCTGTCCTAGGAGATTAATGCAACTTTTTCCTATCTCTTTGTATATCCAGGGAATATTTTAGACAAAATTAAAACAAAATTACCGTTAATTAATTTTGTCTTAAATTGCAAGTGACCGAGTTACAACTGCAATATTTAACTATTTTTACATTTACTTGTAATAAATAACAATCAATTAATACATCCTAAACATAATCGTTGCCTAAATAGCTTGGGAATATCGAAATTGTAAAATGTTACATAAATAGTTGCATTCAATACAAGTAGATTTGTTTTTTCAAATAACAAATGTTATGAAAAACGGTTAATCCACACAATCTGGAAGTTAACTGTCGGTAGCTAGATAGGCTGTCAGAAACAGATGAATTGCACAAAGACAGCAAACTTATCAGAAATATCATTCCAGCATGTTACGAGTTCGCCTCGAAGTTACTCACATAAAGATTTTCCCCAATAACTTTTTTTCTACTAGTAAATTAATTTATTTGGTTGTAATGTTTTATGGGAAAATAGTTTTAGGTATGTTTATATTTCAAAGAAAGGTTAATAAATAATTTTGGCAGGAGACCGCCATTATGCAACTTACTTTTTGGGGGCATTATTTTGATACTGTTAGTATCAATACAGAGCACAAAACATAGTTCTGTGTCATGAAGAGGGATGAAAACGTCGGGGTATAGAACTGGTTTTGCGTAACATTGAAATCCGGAATTCTGGGAAAATGTATAGATTTTATGTTGGCATGATAAACGAATAAAATTTACATATTTATTTATGAACAAGTTTTAAAACTTGGTTCGACTTGAAATATTATCATGAATCTTGAACAGCACCATTTGCTTCGAATGACTGAAAAAAAAATGTATTAAAAATCTGATTCAAGACAGCAGGACTGCCGGTTAAAAAAACAACAGAACTGGTTAATGATGTAGCAATGATGAAATTTACAAAGCACAAAACCTCTCTTCCCATAACAGGATAAAGTCAATAACCATTGGGTTAAAGAGACTGTCCCAAGTTGGTTGCTGTAGTAACATGTTTCTGACTAATGAAACCTTTCAGACAACTAACATTACATATCAAATATATTTTCCTGTTACGAACATCAGTGTCTGTATTCACGGTGTCTTTCAGGCTGTCTTAATGTCTGTAATAACCCAATCTAGATTTCACAATCCAATAATCAATAATTTCATACACTGTAAATCTTTCAATAGAGTAGAAGCCTGCCTTGATTAGAGGCCGGGTCTCCGAGTGTCACGAAATAAATAGAAGCTTCCTGTCTAGTTCTGCTATTCTAGCTTTGTCAGGTGAAATTACCGCATTATATTCGCGTCACTTCCATTGCATGATGTCACATTTTTAACCACATGGAGAGAACAGCAGGACAGGAAAATTATTTTGAAAAAAATTTAAAAGCCTGCCTTGTAGAGACCTGAGCCCAATTTCACAAAACATCGGAAGCCGGTTTTGCACGTAAACGTAAATTTACGTCTAAACCACAATTCTTAATACTACTAATAGTAAAACTAATATAGTTTGAAACACACATATTTCAATTTCTTTAGTCCTTGAAATGTTCCATCTTCCGTAACGATGTAAGTTTCTGCATGAAATAGATGGCAAACAGATGTAAACAATTGGCCGGTATAACTGCTAGTCACTTACATAAAGTTACGATGTTTTGTAAAATGGGCCCTTGCCTTGAATAGATGCCGGGTCTCGGAGTGTCGCAAAAAAAAATAGAAGCCTAGGCTTCTTATTCAAGGATGTATGGTATATCAAACACAATTCAGGGTTAGGATTAACTTTTAATTAAAATATGATTACAAATGCTCAATTCTAAGAAATGACAAATGGTATATCAACGTGCATTTCTCCCGAATCTCAATGTTATAACCCATGGGGCACAACGATTAATTGCAGTTCTCAATATTCATAATTTCAGGCCCTGGTTCGATCCACTGTTTTTTTAATTTTACAGTTTATTTAGATTTTTTTTTTTTTTTAGCTTGCACTCTGCTGAAAAGCCCCAAAACACTGTAAGGCATTTTGGCCAATCAGTGCTAGATTCCACGGCATATAACTTGTCTGCATGGATTATCCCAGACCCAACACACTATCATGGAGCGGTAAAACGGTCCTTTAGTTTTTCTTTTTATGATACATTTATTTACAATTAATGACCATTAAAAATACTTTGCTGCTCTTAAAATGCTTTACTAAAATGTAGAGGTGGAACGGAGCCCAGCGATCGGTTTGGGATCGATCTCCGTCGGTGGACCCATTGGGCTATCTCTCATTCCAGCCAGTGCACCATGATGGCTATCCTGTCTGTAAGATGGTGCATATGAAAGATCCCTTGCTACTAGTGGAAAAATGTAGTGGGTTTCCTCTCTAAGACTATATTTCAAAATGACCAAATGTTTGACATCCAGTAGCCAATGATTAACATATCAATGTGCTCTAGTGATGTTGTTAAACAAAACAAACTTGTACTAAAATATATGTGGAAAGTATTGTGAATAAATCGAACTGTGGACAAACATTAGAACTATCAGAAACACCATGAATATACAGACTCATATTCTAAACAAGAAAATAAATATATTCAACATGTAATTTTAGTCTTTAAATGGCTAAGTCCGAAACATCTTAACAACGGCAGTCAACTCTTAATTAAGGCGTTCTCCACATCCCGCCTTTGGGAATAAAGAACGAAAAGCTCTTACCACAGAAAATAACACATTCGTTTTCCTATCCCCCAATACACCACCCTCCCCTCCATAACACACTTATTAAAAAACAATCAATACAAAGAATTTTACAAATGAAGGGGTTTTTTTTGTAATACAATGTACAGTTTACTGTTTCTTTGATTTCTTCACGCCTTTTTTCACCTTCGGCTTATACTTTATAGAGCCAGGTTTCCGTTTGTTGGACTGAAAAAGAAAAGTGCATGACAGATAAGTACTAAAAATCAATATATTTTTATCAAGATATCCTAATGGTAGTACTAAACCAAATAACTTCCGGCTGGGTCAAAGTTCGAGGTGCACCCAACTTTTGATAGAGAAGTGAACACCACAAGTCCTGTGATTGGTTATAAATGTGAGTGTGTTGGTTGTAAAAAATAATATTTTCATCTGGGTAAAAAAAAAAATTCAATTTTATTTCATCTAGTACCAATGTGTCAAGTAGCCTTGTGCTTGAAACATGTATGGGGTACCTGTAAAAAAAAGTACTCGAATTTTGTGTGGAACTAGGGTAGTCATAGACGCTACACGTTATCTCAGAAACAAGCAGCTTGACCCCCAATTGTTTTCTGATTCACTTTAAGTGTGAGGGGTGGTAGTATTTATATCCGTGGCGTTTATGTCGATTGATATGCTGCAGGTAGGAGTTTTAGCCATATGTTACTATTGTCGTCTATGGGATTTGAATATTCCCCAACTTATGTATGATTTTTTTTTCGATTTTTTTTAAAATAGAAATTCCACATTTTAACACTCCTTGTTTGATGTAAAATACATCAATTATTTGTATGGGAGAGCGAAAAAAAATCCACAATAAAACATATGGTAATTAAAAAGTAAATATGCAAAATGTAATACCGGTATACAGATAAATTGTCAATTTGTCAAACAATTCCCCTAAATTTTCCTAAATATTTCAGCTTAGGTAGAATGTAAAATATTCACATTTCTGGTCCGTACAAAATTATTTGAAGATAAAATCAAGTTTGGGCTTCTTGCAAATATTAAGACGACCAGCAACACATTGAATATACAGACACTGATATTCTAAACAAGAAAATATATTTAATATGTAAGTTTAATCAAAGAAACATCTTACAATGCAGCAAATTCAGGAATGTCTCTTTAATCGTTTATGATTCCAGTCTGTAAATACTGTTTTTGTTATAAATGCTTGGATTTGTCTATCAGAGACCATTGTATGTACGGTCCAGTCTGAGAAAACGTATATGAAATAAACTTGCTGCTAATGGAAATATGCTTTAGTGTGTGTGTGTGACTTTTAATCATGCTCATATATACCACAAGGGTTTCAAGCATGCCTGTCCCGGGTTCCGTATCTGGATCTGGTTTCAAAAATAGAGAAAGCAGGCTAGCTCTGTCACTCGCCAAATTCACCAACTGCAAATTTTAAAAACAATTGGCGAATCTTATTTTAATTTGGCGAAAGAATTTCATGCATTAATAGATAGATTTTATTACAAAATAATAATTGGGCGTTTATAAAATTTGGAAGTTTAATAAATAATTCTGCTGACCCAGAGGCTAGCCCTGGAAGGACAAGGACAAGATTTTTTAACATGCACACTCAGAGCAAGCTGTTGTAGTGCACGCCTGCCCTGGGCGCAAGCGTCGGCCTTGGCCGGCTCCTCTGGCCAGGACAGAAAAGGTGTGGGGTGGGTAGATGGGGGGGGGGACCGCCTGCACTGGCAGATGCAAGAGAGCACCAGCAGTCCGACCGTAGCCGGTAACAGGCAGAGGGTGTTATGGAATTTGGAGTGTCCCGTAGGATTAAGCCAAAGAGAATGGGTGCACATTTCTTGATGGAAGGAAACTAGGTGCAATTTTGAACGGTCGGCCTAAATGGAAAGGTAAGCCTTGGAAAGTGATCTAACCTTTTTATACTTCTTTCGTGGTGATTTTTTGAATGGTTTGTTGGGTTTCTTGACGACGTTGCGGTTGCCGGGTTTGAGGACGCGGTAGATCCTGACGAGCCAGTGTTCCGTGGTGTACGCCTCCTCCAGGTGCTCTAGCTCAAACTCCTTCCTCCCGATCTCCACGCCACGCGTCCGATCGAAGCCAGCCGGCGTCCGGAAGTCCAGCTGAAATACGCATTAAAAGTAAAGTTTGTTGTATTTAACGACACCACTAGAACACATGGATTTTTTATCTTATCATCAGCTAATGGACGTCAAACATATGGTCATTCTGACACTGTTTTTAAGAGGAAACCCGCTGTTGCCACATAGGCTACTCTTTTATGACAGGCAGCAAGGAATCGTTTATTTGCGCTTCCCACAGGCAGGATAGCACAAACCATGGCCCTTGTTGAACCAGTTATGGATCACTGGTCGGTGCAAGTGATTTACACCTATCCATTGAGCCTTGCGGAGCACTCACTCAGGGTTTGGAGTCGGTATCTCGATTAAAGATCCCATGCCTCGACTGGGATCCGAACCCACTACCTACCAGCCTGTAGACTGATGGCCTAACCACGATGCCACCAAGGCCGGTGAAATACACATTAAACCAATATTTACACAAGCATTATGAGAGTACTGCTAAAGCAATACATGTCTCCTACTGAACAAAAGATAAATAAATTCATATCTCCTAAGATTTTCAGCCCTGTATCACTTGAGGCCTTCTAAAATAAAAAGTCCGGAAATAGTTTTTTTCACATCTCCTAAGTACAAGGGCCATAACTCTGTCAAAAATGGGTAAATCGCAATAAAAGTCGAACTTAGTCTGTAACACTACATTATAAAGCTATACACAAAATTTCAGGTCAATATCTCAAGGCCTTCTGAAAAAAAGTTCAGAAAACACGTTCAAGGGCCATAACTCCATCACAAATGGGTAAATTGCCATGAAAGTCAAACTTGATCTGTAACAGAACATGATAAAGCTATACAACACATTTCCGCTCAGTATCGCGAGACATTCTAAAACAAACATCTGGAAAACATGTGGGACAGACGGACAGACAGACAGACAGACAGACAGACGGACAGAGATGAAACCTCTATAGTCCGGTAGGTGACTAATAAGACGCTTTTCTCTCTTAAATGTTTTTTTAATAATGTATAGCAGACAAGGGGTGGGATGTGGCCCAGTGGTAAAGCACAAGCTTAATGCGCAGTCAGACTAGGATCGATTCCTGTCAGTAGGCCAGTTGGGCTATTTCTCGTTCCGGCCAGTGCATCACAAATGGTAGATCAAAGGCCATGGTATGTGCTATCCTGTCTGGGAAGGTACATATAAAAGATCCCTTGCTACAATTGAAAAATGTAGCGGGTTTCCTCTCTAAGACTATATGTTAAAACTGACATCCAATAGCCAATGATTAATTAACCGGTGTGCTCCAGTGGTGTCGATAAAGAAAACAAACTGTTTTTTATGTATGTATAACAGTCACAACTTGTATAAAATCATGTAGCTCTTACTGCTGTACTTTGATAAAATCAAATGACAAACAATTGTTATAATTACACAAAAAAAAACAAAAAAAAAAAACCCACAAATTTTTTACTTAAAAATATGATCATGTTGGTAAAGTGATCATTGTATTTAAAGATTACACCCAAATAATTAAGAGTCCATAATTTCCATATGCTCACCATCTAATGAATCAGTTTCTAAAATCCTTTCCATGACCTGTCTTACATAAAAACTTCACATTTGACATAATGACATCAAATTTGACATAATGACGTCACATTTGACATGACGTCATTTTCTGAGGTATATTGAACAAAAACATTAATAATTTTAGTGTCGTCATCCTATCAGATATGCAGTATATGGAATAACAGCATAAAGTTTGTAATTATATATATATATATATATATACATACATGAAACTGAAATAAAGTAGAAAAACAATATTTATATACAGCCAACTAAAGAAAGTAAAGTATTAAAACAATATTTATGATTTTTAAACAAACGTAGAACACCAAAAACAAGGAACAAGTTTGTCTGGAATGTATTATAACCTGTGTCAGACTCCACTGAAAGTGTTTTTCTCCCAATGATTTTACATCGGTTTCACCAAAAAAAAAAAAAAAAAAAAAAAAAAAAATTAAATAAAAACTTACAATAAAATATATATTTATCGTATCCCAAGCCAACACAATAGCGCCAGAATGAACCATCATCAACTTAGGTTTAAATATAGTTGCTTGTAGAAAAGTTGTGTAAGTGGGGTGGGGGAAGGAGGCGTGGCTTAAATTTCTGGTTTATTGAATTATGAACCCAAAATATCCAGCTCTCATTGGTCAAACAGATTTCCATAAAATTAATACCGTATATCGCTGTGTATTAGCCGACTTTTTGATACAAAATTTATCAAGTCAAAGGCTGGGGTCGGCTTATCTAAGGAGTCAACATTTTATTGGAAATGTAAAGTTAGAATAGTGACGTCACGGCTCGACTCGATCTATTGTCATTATTGTGCTCTGCATTTCCGCTTTCATAAAGGTTTAATATTGCATTTTAACACAAGCTATTACAAATAAAAGATATTAAAATTGTATATATATGTTCATCTTTAATAAATGTTGGTGTTTAAAAGTTATTTAGTAATATTTATCTGTTTAAACAACAATAAATGGTGACCGATCAAAACAATTTCGGAAAACTTCGCAGGTCACGTGTCATTACAAAACTGCTTACTAAACCGGTGAACACGTTAATTGTTCCAGCTTCATTTGTTTTGTTTGTCGGCTTGGGATTAATCGACACGGGTGGTTGGGTATGGTAGGGTATAGCCGACTAGTAATGAAAAGACCGATTAGCACAATCAACAATGCAAACAGTCACTGTGTTTTTAACGTGTGGCTGCAATCAAGAATGTTTAGGTATATTTCGCTATCTTGGTACTTATATTTTACGAGAAATAAATTAACCGGACACCGTTTCTATAAATAGAAATCGGCTACTGCTTCCGGATAAGTTTGCTGTGACAAATGACGTTTGAAAGCAGATGTACTTTGTCATTTTGTAGAGACCACACAGACATCTGACTTGGTTAGTTTTATATAGGGGGGTCGGCTTATATACAAGGTCGATAATTTTAAAGCCGATTTGGAGGGTGAAACTAGGGGGTCGGCTAATGCATGGAGTCGGCTAATACACAGCGATATATGGTAATGCCAACAAAATTAGATTATATATTTTTAAACAAGTCATAAGTCTAATTGGTAGAATAATTTTATAAACAGCTTTTTCAGGAGTCTTTAATCACCAACAGGTATTTAAGAACATGCCAACACATAAATTAACCCTGTCCTGGATGGAGGAGCCAGAGGAAGTCGTCATCTGTGCCCATGACAGGCGTGTGTTACAACAGCTTGCTTTGAATATGCACATTAAAACCCTATGACCTGACCTGACCTGATAAATCAACAGATCATGTGAAAAGGCAAAAAATGTGTCAGGTGAACAGTACTTTTTGAATATGAAATCAAAGTTAATTTCTAACCCCTCCTCAGTAGAAATCGAACTAATAGAAATACCTGCAGTTGCCCGAAGCGGTAGTACGACAGTTTGTACATCAGACAGTTGAGTAACGTAGGAGAGCCGGCAGCATCAACACGGAACTCGCCTTGTTGAGTGAAGTAATCACTCTCCTAGAAAACAGAACACATATTTCATTAGTGTTTGTATCAACATGGAACTCGCCTTGTTGAGTGAAGTAATCACTCTCCTATAAAATAGAAGACATATTTTATTAGTGTTTGTATGAACACGGAACTCGCCTTGTGTGAAGTAATCACTCTCCTATAAAATAGAAGACATATTTTATTAGTGTTTGTATGAACACGGAACTCGCCTTGTGTGAAGTAATCACTCTCCTATAAAACAGAAGACATATTTCATTAGTGTTTGTATGAACACGGAACTCGCCTTGTTGTGTGAAGTAATCACTCTCCTATAAAACAGAAGACATATTTCATTAGTGTTGAGTGAAGTAATCACTCTCAGTAGTATGAAATAGAAGACAATGTCATATTTCATTGGTGTTTGTATGAACACGAAACTCGCTTTTGTTGAAGTAATCACTCTTCCATAAAATAGAAGACATATTTCATTAGTGTTTGTATCAACAAGAAACTTTCCCTGTTGAATGAAGTAAACATTCTCCTGTGAACCAGAATTTTTTTTAATTGAAAGATATGTAACAATTTTTGTTATCAGCTATTGTAGGTGTTGCTGCATGTTACTCAAACTGAAATAAAATGTACAAGACTGAACCGTGATTTCTACAGCATGGAAATCTACAATTTATCTACAATCTACAATCAGCATGGAAATCTACAATTTATCTACAATCTACAATCAGCATGGAAATCTACAATTTATCTACAATCTACAATCAGCATGGAAATCTACAATTTATTTTATAGTGGCCTCCTAGTGGAATAAGGGGCAGGATGTATCCCAGTGGTAAAGCGTTCGATTGATGCGCGGTCGGTCTGGTATCGATCCTCATCGGTGGGCCCATTGGGCTATTTCTCGCTCCAGCCAGTGCACCACGACTGGTATATCAAAGGCCGTGGTATGTGCTATCCTGTCTGTGGGATGGTGCATATAAAAGATCCCTTGCTGCTAATCGAAAAAGAGTAGCCCATGAAGTGGCGACAACGGGTTTCCTTTCTCAACATCTGTGTTGTCCATAACTATATGTTCGACGCCATATAACCGTAAATGAAATGTGTTGAGTGTGTCGTTAAATATAACATTTCCTTCCTTGTGGAATATGGTCTTTATTGTACATGTTAACAAGTAAACTACTAGCCTAGAAATAAGTGGCTGGTCACGGACATTGTTCGATACAAATTTATCATTGTTAAACTTTGACAGTCACAAACTTAATATTAGCAGTCATTTTTCTACATTTTAACAAGTAAACTACAAGCATAAAATTGATTATTATTCTACACCATTGTAAGTAAACTACTAAGTGTAATATAGTTCTTACTCTATGCCATTGTAAGTAAACTACTAAGTGTAACATAGTTGTTATTCTACGCCATTGTAAGTAAACTACTAAGTGTAATATAGTTGTTATTCTACATAAAACAAGTAACTACTTATAAAAACATGGAGAAAACTTGGAGTGTTTTCTCTTTTATAAGATACATCACCTGTCCTCATAACTAGTGCATATTCCCTACGGTTAGTAGACTGTTCCGAACATCCCAACAGGCAATGGGATGGCCTAAAATTCTTCTACTGCGCACCCCTTCCTGTTCCAGTCATGTGACTGTAACTTCCTTCTTTTTCCTTTGTGTCTTATGGTTCGGACCGTAGGGAATAGTTTTGCACTAGTTTTGAGGACAGACGATGTTGAAAAGAAATTAATTTACTAGATCTAGAATTAAAGTGATTGCCACAAACCCGAATGTCTTTCGGATGTTCCCCTTCAGCTATTCGGACCATCCACAAGAACTTGTTGATGTCGTCCCCAGAGTAGCCGATGACACCACCGAATATAACCAACACGTAGTCGACATCCAACGTCTTCATGATGTCATACGCTGCAGTCTCGTTAGATGACATAGCCTTGCCAACCTGCAATTAGTTAACAGTGTTGAGAAATGAAACAACAGTACATCAAATTTCATGTCAGACAGATAAATATTTTTCTGCATGTAAGAAAATAACTACTAAAGTTATACTTTGTAACATGGACAACCAAATAACAACACTTTGAACCAAAAATAATTTAGTTGGTTGCTTTAATTTATATTACATTTAATTTACTGGTGTAATATGATCATTATTCTACATCATAAAAGTTACCACCTGGTGTAATATGATCATTATTGTATATTTAACAAGTTACCTACTGGTTTAATATGACCATTATTAAACATTGTAGCTAGTTACCTACTGGGGTAATATGATCATTATTCGATATTGTAACAAGTTACTTACTGGTGTAATATGACCATTATTTATCATTGTAACAAGTTACCTACTGATGTATTATGATCATTATTCAACATTGTAACAAGTTACTTACTGATGTAATATGATCATTATTCTACTAGTGTAATATGATCATTATTCAACATTGTAACAAGTTACCTACTGGTGTAATATGACCATCATTCAATATTTAACAAGTTACTTACTGGTGTAATATGATCATTATTCGACATTGTAACAAGTTACCTACTAGTGCTATATGACTGTTATTCCACGTGTTGTTATCCACTAGCGTTGTCCGGTTGCCCATACCAGCGATCTGATAGCCATAGTCCCACCAAGACATGACTCGCGCATCATCATCCGTGTTCTGTCGCAACCAGTAATAGGCTTCTCGGAAATCGTCAAGTATTGTCCGGCTTCTAAAATAGAACATTGCACTTAGAACACTCCAGTATAAAAGAAATGTCAGCCACCTTGTATCACGGTAAATAAAATAGCAACAGAAAGAAAGAAAGAAATGTTTTATTTAACGACGCACTCCACATTTTATTTACGGTTATATGGCGTCAGACATAAGGTTAAGGACCACACAGATTTTGAGAGGAAACCCGCTGTCGCCACTTCATGGGCTACTCTTTCCGATTAGCAGCAAGGGATCTTTTATTTGTGCTTCCCACAGGCGGGATAGCACAAACCATGGCCTTTGTTGAACCAGTTATGGATCACTGGTCGGTGCAAGTGGTTTACACCTACCCATTGAGCCTTGCGGAGCACTCACTCAGGGTTTGGAGTCGGTATCTGGATTAAAAATCCCATGCCTCGACTGGGATCCTAACCCAGTACCTACCAGCCTATTGACCGATGGCCTAACCACGACGCCACCGAGGCCGGACCACGACGCCACCGAGGCCGGTAAAAAAAAAAAAATAGCAACAGATTAAATTGCTTCAATTAAACTTTTAAATAGAGACCTATCAGCCCACAGAGCTCGGCTATTTAAATTTCAATTTGGTCATGTTAAATTTTTATTTCAATCTTAAAAGTTTATTAAAAACTATGAAATTACTTAATATGTCTCTCTATTAGTTTGTGAAGACTCCCCCAGAGAATCATAGTACCAGGTTTCAAAACTATCCTATCAAAACTGTAGAAGATAAACGTTTAAATTTTCTATTTAAATTTTAGAAGATTTAACAAAATATTTTAACTTCTGAAATATATCTCTATTAGTTGCTGAAGACTGCTCCAGAGAATCATAGTACAAAGTTTCGGATCTATTCCATCAAAACTCTAAGAGTAGATAGATTTCAATTTTTTTATTCAAATGAAACAAAATTAAAAACTTCCAAAATCTCTCTCTATTAGTTTGGGGAGAGTACATAGTACATAGATTCAGAACAATACAATCGAAACTATATAAGATAACAGATTTGACAAATCGGTATTAGAAAAGCTCCACTGACGAATGTCACAGCGGAGGTAAAATTTCTATTTAATCTGTTAAATTTAAAACTCAGAAAACAGACATTGAAATATTAAATTTTATTTAAATTTAATTAAAATTTCAAGATGTCTTTCCATTAGTTCATAGTACCAAGTTTCAGAAGTATCGATTCAAAACTCTAGAACAAGTTAGACTTTCAAATTTTGCGCACTTGAACCTTAACTGGATATAAGCACGAAAATAAGTTGAAATGAAATGAGCAGGTTTCAATGGTTTTAAATGTTAGTACGATATTTTGGAGACTGATTTAAATCTGGATTGGATGACGGGTATTTCACCGAGCATCAACTAAAAAAAATTGGGCAGCATGTACAGACAAGTGAAAATCTACGCTTGTAAGCAGTTGAAAAATAAAACATTTTAGTGCAGTTTCATTTTGAGCAATCACAAACATCATTCTGGTGCTTGAATAAAACAATCCCTTTATTTGGACAAGTGAAAATATTGGTTGACAAACCAGATTTCTAGATGTTTTTGTCCGGTGGACTAGTAAAAAAATGTTTTGCTTATTTCTATCACTGCCTACGTACCCTCCCTGTCCGTACGAGGCTAGTACGATACTCGGACTGGAGTAAGCGCTACTCGTCACCCACGTGCAGTGAACCGCGAACAGCATGAGCAGCATGAGCAGGGCTATCACTATGACACTCTTGATGTTCATGCCCAGACCCTCCTCATCTTTAGGTTTGTCGTCTTTCGTCTTTTTCGTTTTACCAACCTGACGAAAAGGAAGGAAGGAAGGAAATGTTTTATTTAATGACACACTCAACACGTTTTATTTACGGTTATATGGCGTCGGACATAGGGTTAAGGACCACACAGATATTGAGAGGGGAAACCCGCTGTCGCCACTTCATGGGCTACTCTTTTCGATTAGCAGCAAGGGATCTTTTATATGCACCATCCCACAGATGGGATAATACATACCACGGCTTTTGTTACACCAGTTGTGGAGCACTGGCTGGAACGAGAAAATGCCAAATGGACCCACCGACGAGAATCAATCCTAGATCGATAGCGAATCAGGCGAGCACTGTACCACTGAGCTACATACCCCCCCCCCCCAACCTGACGAAGAGAGACACCAGTGAAATAAGTTCAACTGACATTAACTCATTCATGTACATGTATGTCTAAAAAAAAAAAAATAACACAGTTTACAAGATTTGAAAGCAACAGCGACTGCTGTTTAAAACACAAAATATGCCTTCTGATAAACGTTTGCTTGTACAACTACTTGAATGATGAATTCCGATAAACATTTGCTTTCTATTTTTAAGTAAGGTACAACTACTTGAATGAAGAATTCTGATAAACGTTTGCTTTCTATTTTTAAGTAAGGTACAACTACTTGAATTAAGAATTCCGATAAACGTTTGCTTTCTATTTGTAAGTAAGGTACAACTACCTGAATTAAGAATTCTGATAAACGTTTGCTTTCTATCTGTAAATAAGGTACAACTATTTGAATGAAGAATTCTGATAAACGTTTGCTTTCTATTTGTAATTAAGGTACAACTACTTGAATGAAGAAATTACTAAAGTACTAAATACTATGACGGAACCACTAACATTAAGTTAGATAATTGCCCATAAGCATACAGGCTCCCATTTTTTTTTTTTTTTTTGTGGGGGGGGGGGGGCATTTGCCTGAATTAAACGAAAATGCCCGAATCTGAATTAAAAAAAAATTCATATTAGCATTACTACCAAAGAGCTATATAGACTTGCAAACGAATCATTACGCATTTTTACATGGATTACAACTAAGTTTGAGGGTAGAATGATGGAAATACATGGTAAAACGTTCTCAGGTTAGCACATTTTGCCCGAATATCTACAAGTGTATATCATTTTTGCCCGAATTTAGCTCTGACACTCACCAAATTCACCAATTGTGAATTTTGAAAGCAGTTGGCAAATTTTAGTTTAGTTTTGCGAAATAATTTCATGTAATAATTGACATTTTTTAAAGAAAATAACTGTTGATTTCTGTAATGTTTTAAGTTTAATAGACAATTTGGCGAACTGTTTTGCTTACCCAGAGCTAGCCCTGCATATACTAAGTGTAAAGTTCACTGTCCTGCTAACTTAAGTTAAAACAAAACACACATCTTTTCAATAATGAATCTCCCATGTCGTAAAACGTGAAACAAAAAACTTAAGAATTGGATTTATGAAATGCATCATCACACATGTATTATAAATTTGTTAAAGCAATCAAAACAAAAACCTGTGTTTATTATAAATTATTAAATATACATGGCTGTTTAGGAAAGTAACATGAACCTTTTCGAAAAATGTGTGGATTAGAAAAGAAACAAAGAATTTACACACAAATTACATTCACACACACTGTGTCATAGTTTCAACCAACAGAATTACACAGAAGGTAAACAACAAGCTCAAACCTTGTCATAAAGTCGATCATTCTTATTCTCCTGGTTTTCATCTGTACTTTTTTGATTATTTTTTGGCATGTCATCTTTGAGATAGTTTTCAAACGTCCTTGAAAATGCAATGGCAGCAAGCACACACACTATCGGGGTCAAGGTCAGCATCAGCCTCACCATGACACCAGCAAAATAGCTGGCAAATATTGCATATAGCACCACTGAAAGAAAACAAAACAGAGATTAAATACAGACAGCACCACTGAAAGAAAAAAGCATTCTGAGAGTACTGATAAGGAAGGAAGGAAATGTTTTATTTAACGACGCACTCAACACATTTTATTTACGGTTATATGGCGTCGGACATATCATTAAGGACCACACATATACTGGGAGAAGAAACCCGCTGTCTCCACTTCATGGGCTACTCTTTTCGATTAGCAGCAAGGGATGTTTTATATGCACCATCCTACAGACAGGATAGTACATACCACAGCCTTTGATATACCAGTCATGGTGCACTGGATGGAACGAGAAATAGCCCAATGGGCCCACCGATGGGGATCGATCTTAAACCGACTGCGCATCAAGCGAGCACTTTAATACTGGGCTATGTCTCGTCCCGAGAGTATAGATAAAGCAATACATTTCCCCTTACTGAGCCCAAAACAATTTCATATCTCAAGTTCAAGGGCAATAACTCTGTAAAAAAAAAAGAAGGGTAAATCGCCATGAAATTTAAATCTGATCTGTACTAGTACATGATAAACTTCTGTACAAAATTTCATCTCAATATCTACATTGGACAACAAATCCAGAGATCAGGGCCATAACTCAATGAGAATTGGGTTACGAAAGTCAACCAATCTGTAACAGAACATGTCAGTGTTGGAGATTACAAATTTTGGGCAGTGTCCCAGATGGATAATAAAATTTCAAATCCCACCTGAGAATTTAGTATCCCACTTAAATGAAAATCATAAATATCATCTTAAGAAACTTGGACGACATTGTTCTCGTTCCCAGTCTATTGCTACGCTGCAATCAAAATCGCGGAATTCGTGAAATTCATATTCAACGGAATCAACAAAAATATTTCCTGCATCTATTTTTGTGTAATACTGACATAAATTAATATTTAGCAATAATCTATAAGTGTTTCTGACATTACTAATGATCAACCTACCTGTATCAATTTTCTGCAGAAGTGGAATCAATAGCTCAAATAAAATTTGAAGGCAGGAAACATCCAACAAAAACAATAGTGACTTAGCAGTTCCCAGTCTCTTGTCGTTAATATGCTTACTGCAGGTGTCACTATGTACCGACCACTCTATTATTGTTAATATGCTTACTGCGGGCGTCACTACGTACCGACCACTCTCTTATCGTTAATACGCTTACTGCGGGCATCACTATGTACCGACCACTCTCTTATCGTTAATATGCTTACTGCGGGCGTCACTAAGTACCGACCACTCTCTTATCGCTAATACGCTTACTGCGGGCGTCACTACGTACCGAACACTCTCTTATTGTTAATATGCTTACTGCGGGCGTCAATACGTACCGACCACTCTCTTATCGTTAATACGCTTACTGCGGGCGTCACTACGTACCGACCACTCTCTTATTGTTAATATGCTTACTGCGGGTGTCACTACGTACCGACCACTCTCTTATCGTTAATATGCTTACTGCGGGTGTCACTACGTACCGAACACTCTCTTATCGTTAATATGCTTACTGCGGGTGTCACTACGTACCGAACACTCTCTTATCGTTAATATGCTTACTGTGGGCGTCACTACGTACCGAACACTCTCTTATCGTTAATATGCTTACTGCGGGTGTCACTACGTACCGAACACTCTCTTATCGTTAATATGCTTACTGTGGGTGTCACTATGTACCGAACACTCTCTTATCGTTCATATGCGTACTGCGGGTGTCACTACGTACCGACCACTCTCTTATAGTTGATTTGCTTACTGCGGTTGTCACTACGTACCGACCACTCTCTTATCGTTGATATGCGTACTGCGGGTGTCACTACGTACCGACCACTCTCTTATTGTTGATATGCTTACTGCGGGCGTCACTACGTACCGACCACTCTCTTATTGTTAATATGCTTACTGCGGGCGTCACTACGTACCGACCACTCTCTTATTGTTAATATGCTTACTGCGGGCGTCACTACGTACCGAACACTCTCTTATCGTTAATATCCTTACTGCGGGCGTCACTACGTACCGACCACTCTCTTATCGTTAATATGCTTACTGTGGGCGTCACTACGTACCGACCACTCTCTTATCGTTAATATGCTTACTGCGGGCGTCACTACGTACCGACCACTCTTATCGTTAATATGCTTACTGCGGGTGTCACTACGTACCGACCACTCTCTTATTGTTAATATGCTTACTGCGGGTGTCACTACGTACCGAACACTCTCTTATCGTTAATATGCTTACTGCGGGTGTCACTACGTACCGACCACTCTCTTATCGTTAATATGCTTACTGCGGGTGTCGCTACGTACCGACCACTCTCTTATCGTTAATATGCTTACTGCGGGTGTCGCTACGTACCGACCACTCTCTTATCGTTAATATGCTTACTGCGGGTGTCGCTACGTACCGACCACTCTCTTATCGTTAATATGCTTACTGTGGGTGTCGCTACGTACCGACCACTCTCTTATCGTTAATATGCTTACTGCGGGTGTCGCTATGTACCGACCACTCTCTTATCGTTAATATGCTTACTGCGGGTGTCGCTATGTACCGACCACTCTCTTATTGTTAATATGCTTACTGCGGGTGTCGCTATGTACCGACCACTCTCTTATTGTTAATATGCTTACTGCGGGTGTCACTATGTACCGAACACTCTCTTATTGTTAATATGCTTACTGCGGGTGTCACTATGTACCGAACACTCTCTTATCGTTAATATGCTTACTGCGGGCGTCACTACGTACCGAACACACTCTTATCGTTAATATGCTTACTGCGGGCGTCACTACGTACCGAACACTCTCTTATTGTTAATATGCTTACTGCGAGTGTCACTACGTAAAGACCACTCTCTTATTATTAATATGCTTACTGCGAGTGTCACTATGTACCGACCACTCTCTTATTGTTAATATGCTTACTGCGGGCGTCACTACCTACCAACCACTCTCTTATCGTTAATATGCTTACTGCAGGTGTTAATATGCTTACTGCGGGTGTCACTATGTACCGACCACTCTCTTATTGTTAATATGCTTACTGCGGGCGTCACTACGTACCGACCACTCTCTTATTGTTAATATGCTTACTGTGGGTGTCACTATGTACCGACCACTCTCTTATTGTTAATATGCTTACTGCGGGTGTCACTACGTACCGACCACTCTCTTATTGTTGATATGCTTACTGCGGGTGTCACTACGTACCGACCACTCTCTTATAGTTGATATGCTTACTGCGGGCGTCACTACGTACCGACCACTCTCTTATTGTTAATATGCTTACTGCGGGTGTCACTACGTACCGACCACTCTCTTGTTAATATGCTTACTGCAGGCGTCACTATGTACCGACCACTCTCTTATTGTTAATATGCTTACTGCGAGTGACACTACGTAAAAACCACTCTCTTATTGTTAATATGCTTACTGCGGGCGTCACTATGTACCGACCACTCTCTTATTGTTAATATGCTTACTGCGAGTGACACTACGTAAAAACCACTCTCTTATTGTTAATATGCTTACTGTGAGTGTCACTATGTACCGACCACTCTCTCATCATTAACAGAACCCCTGCTATTGCCCAATAGCAATCAGTAATGCTGTTGAGTTCTTCATTCTCAGCGACATGTTTTTTTTGCCGTGGACTATATTGGATATTTTTTTCAATATGTATTTTTTCCGTATTGTTAAAAATGAAACATTCTTTGTGAACTGAAAACCAATTAAAAGTAAATATTAAAACAGTAACTGAACCGTTAATACTAAGTATCTGAATCTAAGCGACATCGGGAATGGGCAAAAATACATGTGAATTATCACCATTAAACAAGTTCCAACTAGGTCATTGACCTGGTATAAATGAATCTTATAGCATATTGGCAAACAAAACAAATAACAAACCATCATTCAGATTTACTTACAACCCAGAGTTGCAAACATGTTAACGGGAAAATTGCTGTGGAAAATAGTTTTCCACGACATGTTTTTGACTTTGGTAATTTTTTTAATTGCAGGGGTTACTGACTTGTGCATGTGTGTGTGTGACTACGTACCGAAGACTCTCTCATCGTTAATATGCTTGATGCAGTACCATACGCCAGCGGGAAACGCACAGATGAGAATGTGCAGGTCAAAGAAGAATGACACCCAGGTCGTGGGCTGGTGCTCGGACACTGAGGCGATGATCGGAATGTGAATCTTTGCGTACCCCGTGTCCCACAGCGAGTAGAAACGACCGCTCCACGGGGCGATATAACCTGAGATAAAGGAAACATTTAAATACTTATTAGTGTCAATCACAAAACATTTAAATACTTATTAATGTCAATCACAAGACATTTAATTACTTACTAATGGCAATCACAAAACATTGAAATACTTATTAATGTCAATCACAAAACATTTAAATACTTACTAATGGAAATCACAAAACATTGAAATACTTATTAATGTCAATCACAAAACATTTTAATACTTATTAATGTCAATCACAAAACATTTTAATACTTATTAATGTCAATCACAAAACAAACATTCTGAGAGTACTACTAAAGCAATGAATGTCCCCTACCGGGCCCAAAATAATTTTCTTATCTCCAACCGTAAGTTCAAAGGCCATAACTCTGTCAAAAATGTGTAAATCGCCATAAAAGTCAAACTTCATCTGTAACAGTACATGATAAAGCCACATAAAAATTTCAGTTCTGGGATTGGCCAACAGGCATAAGCATATACAAGAGACTCTCCCTGCATTTTACAAATAAGATATATGAACAAACGAATGAATGAACCACCGAACAAATGAAAGAATGAACGAACAAATTTAATGTCCAATGACACTCCTACACACATACTGTATTTGATGACAGAAATGTTACTTAGTAACTATTGTTTAACAATTTAACACACCTTTGGGGGAAATTTTAAGTGACAAGCATGAATGATCTCATGACAGGGACCGAGATGTATAGCTGGATGATAAGGAATGTTCAACGACACCTCAGCACATTGTATAATCAGCTGATATTAGGTTTTAAATGCATATATATAATACTAGATTAAGTATCATTTGGTCTAGAGCTCAAACTTTATTTTATTTCTCGATATATTTATATATGTAAACAATTATTATGAGATAAAATATAGCTTGGACTACATCAACAGGGTTTTTGCCAAAGGGTAAAACATGTATCGCACCATACCCAGATTTTTTTTTTTAAAGTTAACCTTTTCACAAAATTAATTACTCTTATCATTACTGTATGATTTTTTTAACCTTAACCCTAAACTTAACCCATTTTCTTTCTGAGGAAGGCCCCCTCATACACCCTGTTGACTGTGGTTGAATTCCAATTCCCTAGCACCATACCCAAAAATTTCTTTCTGGCAGAAACACTGATCAATCATCAGGACACATTGAAACTGGTCAATATTTTAAACAAGCATTCTGAGAGTAATGTCCCTGGACGGATGCCACAAATCTGCTAAGTTCCAGGGCCAAAACTCTGTCAAACATGGATAAATTGCATGTTTGACAGAGTTATGGCCCTTGAAAGTTAAACCTGATCACCGGCCTCAATGGTGCAGTGGTTAAGCCATCGAACTACAGGCTGGTAGGTACAGGGTTCGCAGCCCGGTACCAGCTCCAACCCAGAGCGAGTTCTTAAGGGCTCAATAGGTAGGTGTAAGGCCACTACACCCTCTTCTCTCTCACTAACAACTAACCCACTGTCCTGGACAGACAGTCCAGATAACTGAGGCGTGTCCAGGACAGTGTGCTTTAAACTTAATTGGATATAAGCATGAAAATAAGTTGAAATGAAAAAATATATACAAACTTGATCTGTAACTCTGATCTGATAAACCATTACACATCATTTCAGCTCAATATCTTGTGAAAACAAAGTCTGAAAAACTGTATGTAGGACAGACGAACTGACAGACGGACAGACAGAAGGACAGAGACAAACCTATAGTCCCCTCCGGTTGAATCTTTTATATGCACCATCCAGACAGGATAGCACATACCACAGCCGTTGATATACCAGTCGTGGTGCACTGGCTGGAACAAGAAATAGCCCAATGTGCCTATCGACGGGAACTGATCCCAGACTGACCACGCATCAGGCGAACGAACACTCTACTACTGGGCTATGTCCCGCCCTCTCCACAGAAGGAAATCAAGCAAAGGTGTACACAGAAAACCTCGTTAACATACCTGCCCAGGTGAGTCCTATGACGGACATAAACACCACACCAGCAGCCCCTCCCACTGCCATCATAAAGACGTATTTAAACTCTTCTTTTGTCATAAACGTCTGCACATACTTCAACACTGCATAGGCATTAACCAGCGCGAACACACCTGAAATAAAGAGAAAATGTATTTCTTATTTCTGTAGCAACTTAAATAGCTCAAAGAAACGTGTGGGAAGACAAACATGAAAGAAAAAGGCAGATTAAAATGGAGAAAACCTGGACCCGATAGCGAAGAGAAAAAGAAGGAAGTTACAGTCACGTGACTGGAACTAGAGGGAGTATGCAGTAAAAGAATTTAGCCCATCCCATTGGCTGTTGGGATGTTCGGACCAGATTGGCTGTTGGGATGTTCGGACCAGACTACTAGCTGTAGGGTGGGAGTGCACTTGTTTTGAGGGCAGGTAATGTGAAAAGAAAACATTTTTGTTGGACTACAATAAATAGAGGATATTTTCCCCCAGTAACATCAACTGGAGATGACTAGCATTACTTCCCCCTTTTCCCCATTCCAAGCAGTTTACAAGAAGTGCTTCACAATTGGTAGTTTAAAAAAGTCACCGACCCAAGTTCTAAGGCAATACCAGCCTCGGTGGTGTTGTGGTTAAGCCATCGGACATAAGGCTAGTAAATACTGGGTTCGAAGCCCAGTATTGGTTCCCACCTAGAGTGAGTTTTAACAACTCAATGGGTAGGTGCAAGACCACTACACCCTCTTCTCTCTCACTAACAACTAACCTACTGTCCCGGACAGACAGCCCAGATAGCTGAGCTGTGTGCCCAGGACAGTGTGCTTGAATATTAATTGGATATAAGCACGAAAATAAATTGAAATGCAATAAAAATTCAGAAATATAAAATATTTCAGGCTAGTACAGCTTTTATTGTCATTAAATGACTAATTTCTTAGAACTTCTTGTTCTAATTATCTATTTTAGCTAAACAGTCCTAAACAAAAATTTTAACTTTACAGAACAGGGTATGAACTCTCTCGTTTTCCACTTTCAGACTATACCGTAAACTTCCAATTCATGTTCTGTTTTTGTTGGGGGGGGGTTTGACAATCACTTTGTCATGTATGTTTTCACAGCAGTATTATTAAATAGTTATTAATTTAATAATTAAATAAAGGTAATTTACTTTTTTTTTTTTTTTTTTTTTAAAGGTCCCTGATCATGTAACTTTTCCTCAAACAGGTCGTGGCATTACAGTGGAACAAACAGATCATGGCATTACAATGGAACAAAATGACCGTGGTATTACGGTGGAACAAACAGATCGTGGCATTACGGTGGAACAAACAGATCATGGCATTACGGTGGAACAAACTGATCATGGCATTACGGTGGAACAAATTGATCATGGCATTACGGTGGAACAAACTGATCATGGCATTATGTATTTAAAGAGGATAAGTGAAAGATAACAAACAGTGAAATATATTGTCAAAAATTAAAAAAGATGTATATAGACAATTTTATGGTGTTTTTTCAAATACAATTTTTATGTCAACTTATGATATGTGAAAACCTTATTTTCACTCAGGAATTGCTTTGCAATTCGTGAAAACCACATAACACTTGTTGACATAAAAATCACATTACAAAAAACACATGAAATAGCCTCTATATATCGTGGCACAGTAAAAGCTTACCTACTGCAGCCATATGTTCACTCGTTCTGATTGGCTGAAATCCCACGAAAGGGATCTGCATGGACAATATAAGACCAACTATGAAGAAACTTGAGTAAGCTGAAAGAAATATAAACTGGGAGTTTTACAATCATACAAGAACATCAAATGCAATAACAATATCCATTCTTATCAAACTCCAGAGATTTTTCCAAATGGTAAATCCACATTTTTTTTAAATTATTGATGTATAACCATCACAAATTGTATAAAATTGCAGATTTTATACTAAATTTGTGACGGTTATACATCGATAAATTCGCACAAAGAGCATAATTTATTTAGTTAAATTAACTACACATAATTCATAAATCAACTTCTAACGTTCTTCTCACGATCTGCTTTATGTAATGACGTCCCATTTCACGTAATGAGGTAATTTTCTGAGGATTTTAGTTTAAAAACATTCACTGACCTGCACAATTTTATGCAGTTTGTGACAGTTATACATCAATAAATCTATTAGAAAATGACACAGTTCTTATATAATTACACACACAGTAATAAGAATGTAGAGGCGATATCATCTGTGAATAAAGGCAGTATGTACCAGTGTATATTCTCGTGGAGTACCTCCCCATTAGCAGAAGGACAAAGACATGAAGAGGGATAAGGATGATGATTTATGTATTCTAAATAGTTAAGTAATAAGAATGTAGTGGCGATGTCAGCTGTGAATAAAGGCAGTATGTACCAGTGTATATTCTCGTGGAGTACCTCCCCATTAGCATAAGGACGAAGACATGAAGAGGGATGAGGTTGATGATGAAGACGTAACCTCCCCATGCCGACACCTGAAAATAAAACAAGTTGTGACAAGTAGTGAACAGAAATATTTCAACCCTCCCCCACCACTCCATCCAGTCACCAACATATTTGATTAGCTGTTCTCATGTGCACATGCGGCACTCAAAATTGACATCAGAATTCAGCAATTTTCATGTAAAAGCTAAAGTTAAATAATTTAAAATCAACATTTATTTACTTATGTATATTATTTGGAGAAAACTAAATTTTAGGCATTTGAAATACAAATGCCAAGGAGCAAACCAGAGCTGGGCGGTATTGAAATTTGAGGTTCTAGTTTGGGGGAGATTTACCTCAGTATCGATTCGGTATTCGGTACTGACACGATACCGATATCGAGCGCTATTTTCGGTATACTCTTCTTTCAATGCATGCCTGTGTTATGGCTCACCCGCTAGTTTCATCTAAATACAATTAAATTCCATACACAAGGCTCTCATCTGATTTATACTCAACCCATTTTGCGTTCAACAGATATATTAGTGCTTTCTGGGAAATATTTTTCAATACCGAATTTTCGGTATTTTGAAATCTGCTCGGTACAGTAAATCGGCATTGACATAATACCTATACCAAATACCATATACGGTATACCGCCCAGCTCTAGAGCAAACTATTTTTGCTGAGACTATTTTGTGAATTTCAAAGATAGAGAACACTGTACAATTAACATACTTCAGATGTTAGTCAGGACAGAGGTAATGTGTGCTTAGTGCAACCAGCCTTGGTGACGAAGTGGTTAAGCCATCAGACATAAGGATGGTAGGTACTGGGTTCACAGCCTGGTACCGGCTCCCACACAGAGCAAGTTTTAACGACTCAATGGGTAGGTGTAAGACAACTACACCAACTTCTCTCTTATTAACCATTAACCCAATGTCCTGGACAGACAATCAAAGTAGCTGGGATGTGTGCCCAGGACAGCATGCTTGAACCTTAATTGGATATAAGCACGAAAATAAGTTGAAATGAAATAAATGAATGCTTAGTGCACTATATCTAGGTGAGAATAATTAATGGGATAGGAACCCGGTATCTACCCACTTAAAACCAAAAGCAGAGATGATTTTCGAAAGAGAAAAACAAACCAGCATTGTTAAATAAAGATAATTTTTCAGCTTCCAGTTAAATTTATGTTCTCATATCAAATATAAAATGAATTGTCAACTTACCATGTAAAAATATGACAGAGCTGAACATATGCCCCAGAACAATGCTCCTGTTTTGACAGCTTTTATCTGCAAATAAAGTATTAATTCCTACAGTTAAAGGCATACTGTCACGGATTTAAGAACCTTATTTCTCTAAAAATGGATAATCAATAAAAATTACTTTAATTGTTGGAAACCAAATCTAGCTATCGCATCACCTTAACTCTGAACCATGATCGAGTGAAATCCATGTCAACCCTCTCGGCAATTTTAGTTTTTGAATTATGGACCATTGCCATAATTCAATTATTTTTACAAAATATCATTAATAAATGGAGTATGGTGGTTATGAAGATGGTTGAATAAAGTACATTTAGGAACAAATCAAATTATTTTTGTTCAGGTCATACTTTGTTAGACCATTAAATAGGTCAGTGGTCTGTGACAATATGCCTTTAAATAGGTCAGTGGTCTGTGACAATATGCCTTTAAGGATTGTCTGTTATTTCTTTTACATTCATCGGGGTATGAACCAAAAACATTCTCCGCAAACTGTATGAATCGGCGAAGCCAATGATTTTTTTTTGTTCATACCCAGATGAATGTAAAAGAAATAACAGACAATACGTATAATTAAATTTGAAAAATACTTTTGAATAATTGTTTTTGGTTAAAACAATAATGCTCAATAAGACAAATTACCAATATAAAATGATGTCATCAGATATGACTTCCCTGACGACGTAGTTTTTATATTCATCGAGAAATTAACAAACTCCCATTGCTACGGCTGGACCAATGGGATGACGTTATATTGCAATGAATGTAACGGAAATTGAATTATTATATACATAATAAACAAGAAAATATTGTCTAAAACACTAAAATACAGATATCACTAAGCCATGCTGACATGACATGTTGCAATTTAGGACAATTTAATATTTATAATAAATATTTTGATACATTTTTATTTTATTAACACAGAGCATTTTTGTCAACCACTCCAGAACTTAAATATATTGCAAGCACATTTTTTGTTTGTTTAATGACAACACTAGAGCACATTGATTAATTAATCATTGGCTACTGGATGTCAAACATTAATGTAAATTGGAGAAACCTTGAGGTGTTTTCTCTTTTATGGATACATTAACTGTCCTAAAACAAGTGCACTCCCCGCCCCTACGGCTAGTAGCCTTGTCCGAACATCCCAAAAGCCAATGTATGAACTTCTTTTTACAAATTTAAATAAAATTTGCTAGTTGCTTTTAAATTTCCCAGTTGGTGATTTGACGAGTGTATGCGCTAGCCATGAGTATACCCGTAAAATGTGCAAGCCTGTGTGTCTGTGCTGTTGCAGTGAATTGCGTCCATACTCACCCACAAAAAGTATGTAAACATGAGAGCAAATATGGCGATGCCCTCATTATCATAACTTCCTGCAACGGACCTACTGATATAACCGGGCACTAAAAGAATAAAAGAAAAAAAGAAAGATTTGTGAAGTAAGCACATATAGGTAAGATACATTCAATAACTTAAAACAATAGCAAACAAAGGCACTACATGAAATCACCAAAAAAAATTGTTCTATAGGACAAGTGCCCCTTCTTTTAAATACATGTACTTCACCCTGGGCTTCTAGTTTATGGTAGCCCCACTCCCATGTCTAGTGATATTCAATGTTAGGCAAGTAAATAACTACTACTGCCATGCCAGACGGCTAGTGAAAAACATTTGTCAAATGTTGCAGTTAATTCTATTTTGTAAACATGAATATCCTGCCCCCTACCCCCACTATTAGTGTTTTAAAGCTATATCTCTCTCTTTAGGTGATTTACCCGATTTTTATTATTATAAATTTAGTAAAATTGTATTAACTTAAAGTAAAGTTAGGCTAGTGAATTTTTAATCGTGGCTATTAAATGTTTTAAATCACTGATCCCATGGCTAGTGAATTTTATAAAAATTCTAGAAGCCGTTGACCCATCTATATGTTTCTGTTAAAGGAGTGTTAGCTAAACAGCTATTCGCATCTGGATCCATACATAAAATTTATATTTTTCACAGATAGAAATGATTCACTTTAATGTCATGTTCATGGTTAAAATACACAATTTTGAATTTTGTAAAAATAATAATTACATACATGTACATGCCAAATATACAAGTTCTAATTTTATTAATAATTATGTGAGTAGTTGCTAAACAAACTAATACATATGATATACAAAGCTGATGTTTATTTTATAAAATCTCAGCTTTTGAAATAAGCATAATTTGTCTCTTTGTCTTGACAAGACAAATACATGTAGCTGCTTGAACGAGCAAAACGTACCTCAATGGTTGTCTAGTGTAGGACTTCTAGATTATGGCAGCCCCACTCCCATGGCTAGTGATATTCAGTGTTGGGCTTAGCTTAGCTTAGTAACTGGCTTAACATGTCCATATACCACTAGGGTTTCGAACACGCCTATCCCGAGTCCGGCCTCCGATAGGATCGGGGGTCTGACTCGGGACAGGGATAACCTAACAAATAGGGTCAAATTTGAAATTTTGAATATTAACGCCAAAAGTATAAAAAAGGGGAAAACTGGGGTTAATAAGTTTTGGCTGCACCCTTAAAAAAAATATATTAGCATTCCTTACCTATATAAATTATTAATATAATATAATTTTGGCGCAAATTTAGATGGGCTGGTCTAAAATTAATAATAATTATTAACCTATATTCATTAAGCCCATGGGAGGTTAAGAGGAAAGGGCTGCCAATCATATTTTAAACATTGGTGTGACCAGGTGAGGGTCGGTCGGGAGGGGAGGCCGGCCCTACACAAAACCTAAGGCCGAACCGCCTACGTCTGTAGCCCCAAAGAATGTCCTAACTCCCGGCATCCCATCACACACCCCCCCCCCCCCCCCCCCCCCCCCCCCCCCCCCCCCCACCGTGTCCAACCGCAGTTCAGTCCAATCCTGGCAGCCTACTAGTTGTTTAGGAAGTTATTATAACTTCCCAAACCGGTGTCACATGAAGATTGACTCCAAAGGGTTGTAAGAGTTTAATCGCTGGTGCCACTAGGGGAGTGGCGCAAAAAATCCAGCGATGGTTAATTTAATATTTCGTTTCAAGTACCAAGCCTGCCAGGAGAGAGGTGAACCCGGCCGATCCATGGAAAAACAGGCGACTCCTCAGTTGTCCTCTAAAACAACATGATTAGGTCATTTAGAAGATGCGGCGAACACTTTAATCTATAATACCTAGGGCAGTAGACGAGGTAATATTAACCAAGCCACTACCAAAGGCACAGACCAGACACCTGCCCTGTTAGTGTTGGGCTAGTAAATTACTACTACTGACATGCCCGACGGCTAGTGAATTTTATTTTGTCAAATGTTGCATTTAAGTCTATTTTGTAAATATGATTAGGAATATCCTGATCCACCCCCCCCCCCCCCCCCCCACCCCCATGTTAAGTGTTTTAAAGCTGTATCTCCCTCTGTAGGTGACATATATATAAATATTACTATCATTCAGTAAAATTGTATTAACTTAAAGTAGGGCTAGTGAATTTTTAATTTTGGCTAGTGAATTTTAAAAATCACTGATCCCATGGCCAGTGCATTTTATAAAAATTCTAGAAGCCCTGCTAGTGTACAAGTGAAACATTTGAAATGCTCTTTCATTTTGAGCAACATTGTCCTTACCCTTGAATAAAAGTAACAATTTATTTGGACAAGTGAAATTTGAAAATATTGATGGACAATATAAGTTGTAGAAGCATCACGAGGGGTATATGGCTTTTTATGTACCCTCTGTGTGTTCTTTTACCCCGAGCCGAAGGCGAGGGGGTAAAAGAGCACACAGAGGGTACATAAAAAGCCATATACCCCGAGAGATGCTTCTACAACGAATTTATCTTGCCGACATGTTAAACCATATAGCCAAATAATCAAAATAACGCCACGACAATAATTGATTTAACAATTTATAAAAGCCGTACCAACGGACGCGAACGAAACCATTCCAGTGACTGATAAAATAGTTCCATCGATAAACGAGTTTTTAACTTCAAATGTTTGTAATACGAAATTGTCTGAAACAGATATTAATGAAAAAAGAATACCAAAAAACCAGATTTTTTTAATGATAAATGTATGTAGTAAAAAAAAAAAAAATAAAAAAAAATGATAAAAACTTAACAAAAAAAAAATGTTGCTAATCGCGCATTAATAAATAACACCACGACCGTAATTAGGTGGCCGAGTTAACATTGCAGCTTTTAAAAGTATTGAAATATTGTATTTTATAGTAAAAATAAAATTAATTATGTATACTTGATTGATTATCAATGTTATTTATAATCTAATTATTGCTTTAGCATTAACTGGGGGGGCTGGAAACTGTTGGAAATTACAGACGGGGTATAAGAGAATTTGGCTCCGCCCACAGGGGGATAAGGGAGTTGTCCAACGGCAAACAACCAATGAGATCAAAGAATTTTACATGAAGGCGAGATAAGTTGATTTGTAGAATCTGATATACTTACTCATGATTTAAAGATCTTGCCAATAGCAATAAAGATTTTATAAACTGAGAAAGTCTTAACAATGGCAATACAAATTTTATTAACTGATAAAAGTCTTAGCAACGGCAATAAAGATTCTATTAACTGATAAAAGTCTTACCAACGGCAATAAAGATTTTATAAACTAATAAATAGTCTTACCAACGGCAATAAAGATTTTACAAAGTGATAAAGTGTTACTAACGCCAATAAAGATTTTACAAAGTGATAAAGTCTTACCAATGGCAATAAAGATTTTACAAAGTGATAAAGTCTTACCAACGCCAATAAAGATTTTATAAACTAATACAGTCTTACTAATGGAAATAAAGATTTTATAAACAGATAAAGTCTTACCAATGGCAATAAAGATTTTATAAAGTGATAAAGTCTTACCAGTGCAAATAAAGTCTTAAAAATGGTAATTAAAGATTTTATAAACAGATAAAGTCTTACCAATGGCGATAAAGCAAGCAGCAAACAGCCCAGCTCCTGGACTCCAGATTTCTTTTGTAAAAAAATAAACTGCTAAAGACGTGAGACCACTGAAAAACAGACGTAACATTCAGCAGTTAGTGCAGAGTTACACTTTTCATTGTATTTTGTTCTCTACCACCCATCCCACGCTGCTTTCTGCCAGAAAATAATTTGAAGTTATACCTAATAAAAACAAAAGACCATAAGCACCCAAACTAGGTGGTTACACACGTAGATTTGAAATGCAGCCCTCTACATTGCGAAAAAAAATTTCATTTGGTGACTAAAACATTAAATACTGTCTCTATAAAAATACAAGTCAGCACCATCTGGCTCCTAGATGTAGATGGAAAAGTTAATGTACAGGGCTGAAAAATGTTTTGAAATTTGACACTGCATTTCATGTGCTTTGACCAATTTTAAACTGCAGTTTTCTTCCTATAATATGTCTAAGCAAATTACAAAAATACTATTTAACCTGTGACAATAGGAGAGTATTTCGGACAAATTAAAAGGTTGAGTTCACTGAACAGACTACAGGGTTTCGGCTAGAGGGTATGGAGGGTAAAATAACATACCCTCAAATCGTAGAAATCACTAGATTTATTTTACTAATTTTTAGACGACGATAGATAGAGAACTACCGTTTTACTAAATGCAGTATCCAATTTCATTTCAAACCCATAATCACCTACATACACATGTATAGTAGAGGCACTTATGGTGTGGTTTGTTTATTACAAACCTTCAAATTATTTTCAAGCAGAAAACCTGGAATGATGCCCACTTACTTCAAAGTCAGCTTTTTAGTAGAATTTTTATTCAACTACACAATTACTGAAAAACAGGAACAAGAAATATGCAGATATCCCAAATATGAATGGGTATATAAATATAGAATATTAGATTACTACGTTTTGATATCGTGGTTATTTGGCGAGGTTTAGATAACAGTGTAACAGTTATAGGCGAGCTTCAGCGAGCGTGTTACACCATTATCGAACTGAGCCAAATAACCACGATATCATAACGTAGTGACCTGATTTTTTTTTTTTTTATTATCATGCAACCCCTTTCAAGTTATATTTTGTAATATGTTTCAATCAAACGCGAAATAGAAACTATTACTTTTATCGTGTAGAAACTACTTCCAGAAGTCAGACAATAGCAGGTGCCCAAAAGCATCTTGGGAATGGCATAACCAGCCTAAAAGTTATGTGTTTCCAAATTTTAAATAAAATACTTTGATTATATTTCAAAGTCTGTTGTGTCATATTACAATTTTTGTACCTTTTTCTGTGAAAATAAACTCAAGTTTATGTGTGACCTGAAGAAGATCTACATCACTCGCTGCTATTGACTGTGACATCAGACGCTGTTCCCAATGTAAACATTCTTCTTTCAAAATGATTAATTAAAAATGCTGGCTAGTTCCAAATGGGAGCGAATAATGAAGAATTGAAAAATAAGAGGTAATTTCATGTTACAGGAAGTGTAAATGTTATATTTATTTATGCAGTTCAACAATTATGGCTGTAAATGGATGTTTGAAAAATGAGTAAATTATCTCCCTGAAAACTGAGCAAACATTCGTCATGTGCACAACTCATTTCCTAGTAACATGATAACACTTCCTAGTTACATAACACTTCAAAATATCAGGTAGGGGTTATCAGGTCAATAGGAAACAAGGATGCATGATAAAGCTGACTAAAGAATAGGTTTAAATTTCCTGTCATGGACGGAAGAGCCGGCTCTTGCGCCCACGACAGGCGTGCGCTACATCAGCTTGCTCTGAATGTGCACGTAAAACCCTATGACATGACATGACATAGGTTTAAATAATACTTTTACTAGGTTATTTAATGTAACTCTTTAATTACCTAAAAACTGGAGCAAGAAATACGCAGATGTCCCGAATGTGCACGGGTATATTGAGCTGATTGAGAATCCAGTGTATAGACCCGGACGTGACCATCAGACCTGGATACACCTGGAAAACACGAGATTAAACAAGAATAATTCTCAGAGTACTGCTAAAACAATACATGTTTTTCAATAGATCAAGAAATCTTCCCACCAAATTTAGTTGTGAAGAAATATCAGTTTAAATGCATTTCTCTATACAATTCTAGTAAACTTCACCTCTCCTAGAGCACAAACAAGGGACACACAGGGGACAATATTTCAAAATCTTAGCAGCGTTCATACACCTTGGAAACAAAATAATTCCAGATTTTTTTCAGACTTTTTTAAAGATAAAAAAATATTTTTCAAGACTCACGGTATATATTTTCCAAAAATTTGACAAAATGGACTATCTTTTTGTCATATGCATTGCGCAAGTGCGTACTTCAAATCTTTGGCAGATTTCGGCAATTGTTAGTCTCAATTTCCCAAATGTACGTCAGTGCTGACATTGGAAAACGTCACCAGATTCCGCCGGTTTCACTGAACAGAAATTTTCTACATGAGTCCTAAAGACGAATTTCCATACGTTTTCCAAACCAACTCACAAAAAAGGTATTTTTCCATACTTTTCCCAGGTCTGGATTTTCAAAGTTTTCCAGACACCGTACGAACCCTGTCTTAGGTAAATGGAGTCATGTGAGTATTCATGTGAATATAGTTCTCGTAACCGATGAGTTAGACCTACGGTTCAAAAACATAAACTGATTTTGACTTTCATTACTAGTACAATACATGGTACTGTTAATTTTAGAATACATTTGTTCATAACGTAACCGATTGGCGGTTGTCGTGATTTTAAAGTTGCGTAACCGACACAGGGTTCGAAACTAGCAAAAAAATATGGTGGCCCAAAATATAATAATGGATGTTGGCAAAACCACGAGCAAAATTTTAATGTGGAAAACAAATATTAATAGTGGTTCATATACATGTATGTTATAGCTCTAAAGATAATATTATTTGGGCGACTAATGGCTGTAATGCCATTATTTTTTAATATTTAAGTTGCCCAAACGGCTACCTGGCCACAGGCCATTTCGAGCCCTGCCGACACGCGAACAGAACGGTTCCCATGAAATATCGTGCCCTGGACCCAACATTAATGAAATCCAGAACTGCGATAAATCACCTTATGACTTTCGTTAAGTTTTAAATGTACAATGTATATGAAGGCAGGGAGCATTTTATTTTCTAAATCTTGATTAGAGATATATCTAGGCAATTGAACATTGATTATCAACTGATTATTAATGTTTAAAATTGGGTAACGATCTCTGAAACTTAAGTAGAGAATCGTGACGCAATACTGAACAAAATGTTCCCTTGAAGAAAAAATTTGTTTAAATTATCCTAAGCAACAACATAAAAAAATTATTTTATCATATATTATGTACTTACTGTGCCCCCAACAGTTTTTACACATCATTATACATACAAGTACTATGTCTAATAGAGCTGGACGGTATATTGTATATATACTACTCAAAAGAATTTAAGGGTCAGACGATATTTCGACATTATTTTCTGAATGTCAGTTATATTAGCTAGACCATAATGTCACGCATGGTATTGTTCCATTTGACGAAAGTGGGTCTAAGCACCCATAAATGAATTAAAATCCACTGTCATTGACACTGTCGACTAGTTCTAATGGCGAAAACATGCTTACATTTGCAAGTAAATTAGGGCGAAAGCGAAAGGTCTGCTAAGTGCCCATAACTTGCTTTTTCACAAAGCGCTTCATTTGCACGCTTTGCATGTGTATTCCATGTTCCCAATGCTGAATTTCCGTATAATTGGAGCTTGCGTTCGTGTACGGTGCACACTCCAAATTCGACAATGGTACGACGTCAACTGACTATCGAAGATCGAGGAAGGGCTATTATTAGGATGGCAATATGCAAAGAAATGTTGCTCTGAGACTTGGTGTCAGTCAGAGTGTCGTTGGCCGACTGTGGCAACGGTACCAAGCAACGAATTCTGTTCGAAATCGTCCACGTTCGGGAAGACCCCGAAGCACTACAAATAGAGAGGACCGCTACATCACCAATATGGCTCTACGTCAACGCACAACCACTGCACGCCGATTACGTGACAATCTGCGGACTGTGACTGGAACTCGAGTGTCTGATCAAACCATACGCAATCGTCTGAGAGCCAATAATTTACGCTGCCACCGCCAGGCTATTCGACCACCACTCCTACCATGTCACAGAACGGCCAGACGTCACTGGTGCACACTTCATCTGCGGTGGCAACGTGTTCAGTGGGGTCGAGTGATGTTCACTGATGAGTCCAGGTTTAGTCTCCAGTTCAACGACGGTCGGGTTCGTGTCTACAGACGTCCTGGGGAGCGCTTCGCTGACGTTAACGTTAGACAACGTCACCGGTTCGGTGGTGGCAGCGTCATGGTGTGGGGCGGCATCTCTATCCACCACAGGACCCCCCTCTATGTGGTGGATGGCAATCTGAATGGAATCCACTATCTGAATGAGATTATCCGGCCGTTGGTTCTCCTAGGCCTTCAGCAGATTGGCAGCGGGGCAGTTCTGCAGGATGACAATGCCAGACCCCACCGCGCCAGGGTGGTAACGGACTTTCTCAGACAACAAGGTATCGCCAGGATGGATTGGCCAGCATATTCGCCTGACTTGGCCCCAATAGAGAACACCTGGGACGAATTAGGCAGGAGAGTTCGGGATAACCATGCCCCTCCGGCCAACCTTCATGATCTGGGTCAACTTCTTATGGCAGAGTGGCAGGCCATTCCCCAAGAGTTCTTCAGACGTCTGATCAACAGCATGAGGCAACGATGTGTCGAGTGTATTCGCGCCAGGGGTGGATTCACACACTATTAAACGAATGTTCTAATGTGTAAAATCCATGTTTGACAACCTTCAACTTTGACAGCATGTCATGTGACTTTCTTGTATACAGTGACGTTTATTTGTGTTTTTTTGTAAATATGGAACAATAAATTAAATTTTTGGTGTAGTTTACATCATCAATCTAATACACTCTGAAACTTATTTGGTTATAAATTTTTGACCCTTAAATTCTTTTGAGTAGTATATAACATTTGGTATCCGTATCATGTCAATACCAATTTAATTTTACCGTACTGAGCTGATTTCAAAATAACAAAATTTCGGTATTGAAAAATGTTATCCGCCATTTAGTAAAGCATTAACAATATATCTGATCAAGGTTTTTGCCCGAGGGTAAAACGGGTATGGCGCCATACCCAATTTGTTTTTTTTTTAAGTTAACTTTTTGACAAAATTAATTACTTTTATCATTACACTATAATTTTCTTAACTCTAACCCTAAACTTAACCTATTTTCATTCTGGGGGAGGTCCCCCATACCCCCTGTTGACAGTGGTTGCATTCAATTCCATAGCGCCATACCCAAAAATTTCTTTCTGGCAGAAACACTGCTGATGAACGCAAAATAGCTGAAAAGAAGAGAGACGAGGGCCTTGTGTATGGAATTTAATTTTATTTAGATGAAATTAGCGAGTGAGAGGGAATGCATTTAAAACCGAGAAACTGAAAATACTCCTCCATATCGTTATCGTATCAATACCGAGTACTGTACCGATATTGAGGTAAATTACCCCCCAAAAAGCTACTGATACAGAACCTGAAATACCGCCCAGCTCTTGACCGTAACCATTTTTAAACATCATACTCAGTGTTCGAATTTGACGGTATCCCAATATCCCAGAATTTAATTTTGGATACCAGACTTCAAGAACCCAGTATTCCACTGGGATGCCATATAATGTTCTTGGCTTTTTTTAATCCTGCGTTTTCAGTTTTCACAAAAAAATGTAAGTTGTCATTTTCTGGTAAGTAAAGTAAAAGTATTTTCGAACTCGTACCCAGTCTAATGCTATGCCATAACAATACACCCCACCTCCCAACTTGTACCCAGTCTAATGCTACACTGGAGCAATAGCGGCGTAGAAACAGACTGGGAACCGCTAAGTCGCTATTGTTTTTGTTGGATGTTTTCTCACTTCAAATTTTATTTGAGGTATCGATTCCACATCTGCAGAAAATTGATACAGGTAGGTTTATCATCAGTAATATCAGAAACACTTATAGATTACTGCTAAATATTAATTTATGTCCAAATTACTCAAAAATAAATGCAGCAAATCTTTTTGCTAATTCCGTTTGATGCTAATATCACAAATTCCGTGATTTTGATTGCAATGTAGCAATAGACTGGGAACGAAGGACATTGTTGTGCAACTTTGTTATGATGCTATTTATGAATTTCATTTAAGTGGCATACTAAATTCTCAGGTGGGTTACCAGATTTTGAAATGTTAGTATCCAACTGGGATACTGCCCAAAATGTTTAATCTCAAACACTGATACTTACTGTGCCCCCAACAATTCTTCCCAAAGGGTACCAGGCTCGGTCATCGAACCAGTTGAGAAAATTGTAGAAGCCATGGGATACCATATAATGTGTTGCTCGGTAGTTGAACCTGAAATATTCAAAGATAAAATTCCTCAAACTCAAATACTAAAATTTTAGTTCTGTGCGTCAAGGTTCTTGATTCACTCACTGCATGGTCAGAACCAGCCCAGTACCAAGTGAATTTTAATGGCTTAATGTGGTGGGATAAGGCAATTTCAGTTCAATTTTCAGGACATTGGTACCTGCCTGTATATGCAAACCCTGCAAATGACTACAGCAATTAGCAAAACATGTTTGTTTTGTTTAATGATACCACTAGAGCACATTGATTTATTAATGATCGCCTATATTGGATGTCAAACATTTAATATTTTTTACATATAGTCTTAGAGACAAAACCTGCAAGTAGCGAAGGATCTTTTATATGCACCACATCACAGACAGGATAGCACATACCACGCCTTTGGTATACCAGTTGTGGTGCACTGGCTGGAATGAGAAATAGCACAATGGGCCCACCGACAGGGATCAACCTTAGACGGCAATCAGAAGTGGCGTGGAGATTGTCGTAGAGTTTTTCTACAAAGTAGCTACAATAATTTAGTCGGTTAATATAATTTTCCTTACATAAACCACATTTAAATTTCTTTTTATGAAATACTTAAACATCTGAAAATTGGCTAAACTTAAATTAATTCCAGTGTAACCCAGGTGGGACGTAGCCCAGTGGTACAGCGCGCGCTCAACGCGTGGTCTTGTCTGGGATTGATCCCCGTCGGTGGGCCCATTAGGTTATTTCTCATTCCAGCCAGTGCTCCACAACTGGTATATCAAAGGCCGTGGTATGTACTACCCTGTCTGTGGGATGGTGCATATAAAAGATCCCTTGCTGCTAATCAAAAAGAGTAGCCCATGAAGTGGTGACAGCGGGTCTCCTCTCTCACTATTTGTGTGGTCTATAACCATATGTTTGATGCCATATACCGTAAATAAAATGTGTTGAGTGCGTTGTTAAATAAAACATTTCTTTTCCAGTGTGACCCTTGCAATAATGTTTTGATGACCAGGGCCTAAACCAACCACAAACTCATATTAACAAATTCACATTTAAGAGCACACCAGTCATGAATCAAGTATAGATGAAGGAAGGAAATGTTTTATTTAACGACACATTGTATTTACAGTTATATGGCATCAAACATATGGTTAACCAACACACAGGTGTTAAGAGGAAACCAGCTGTCGCCACTTCATGAACTACTCTTTTTGATTAGCAGCAAGGGATCTTTTATAAATATGCACCATCCCACAGACAGGATAGTACTTACCACAGCCTTTGTTACACCAGTTGTGGATTATAGATGTCTGAATTCACTGAATTAATAATTTGTTGCCTTTTATTTATTTTTTTAAACTTCACAGAGCATAAATTGGATAAATAAGCAGTCAAATGTCTGGTGTTAGCAACAATGATATTAAAACTATGGACAATAGCCAAAGTTTCTATTATAAACGCGCTCTGTCACGGATGGTTGACCTAATTACTGACCCAACAAAATATTATATGACAATATATACATTTGATTTGTACCTAAAAGTACTTTATTGAACCATCTACATAACCACCATATCACACTTATTATTGCTATTTTATAAAATAATTGAATTATGGGTACGGTCCATAATTCTGAGAAAAATAACGGCTATTTGGAGAGCAGAGGTGTGACATATTATTTTGAGTCATGTGACGGGCATTTCCCGAATAACCGCAGTGCCAAAACGATTTACCAAACTCGTGTAACGAGAATGCTTGACCGTCTTCTGCAACGTAGGGTAAATAGAAAAAAAACGAAAAAAAATGAAAATAAGCTATTAAAAATTAATAAAAGCATGTACTGAATGGTATTAAGCTTATACATTAATTTATTTTAGTAACAGTTCTAAGCATGTTAAACGTCGACAATCCCGACTTTGCATCTATAGGTAAATTTATCGTTAGTCGTACGCGAAAAACTCTAAACATCTGGATCACAAACACAGTCATTTTTCACCTTGTAAAATTTATTATTATACAAAATATGCCATAACAGCTGACTTGGGATAGGAATAGTTACATTTTTAAAGAACATTCTGAACTAGACAGTGTTTATATACAATGTGACTATATATACGAAGGCTGTGTCTATAGCCTCCACTAACGAGGGCTGGCTATATTCACAGCAAAAATGTATATAGGCGGTAAATAAGTACATGTATTTGATTGATCCATATTACCGAACCATCTGGAACAGGAGGAATACATACTAAGTACTGTACGAACAGTGAATTTTCTGAACAGGGGACGGGGTGGGGAAGTATATGAATTTAGCGGACCATTTTGTGCACTGTACGTTTTTCATAGATATATGAATAGCGTTATATTGTCCCTACAGTACTAACAAAAAATTAATTATAATAAATAAATAATAATAATAATAATAATAACAATAATAATGATGATGAATAAATAAAGAAATAAATAAAAATTACAAATTATTAGCTGCTGAGGTAGATCAACTGAAAGAGAAACTAACAACAGGGCTTGAACTTAATAATTTTTCACTGATTGCAATTTTGAGGCTGCTTACGTAAATTTTGTAAAAAAGTTCATTTTACCGTAAATAAATATGACTAAAAGGTTATTTTGCTGTAATTAGTCACATTTCAAATGCTCAAAATTGCAAGGGCCAATAAAACTCAAAATAAATTTTGTATAGGCTATTTGTATAGACTCCCGGGTCCCCCTCTAAATTTATGTAATGTTTCTGTAACAACCACCCCCACCCCACCCCACCCCACCGCGATGTGATTTTACCAACATTATAATACATGTAATAATAATAATAATAATAATACACATTTATTATTACTACTACTACACATACAGTAACTAGGTTTGGTATTCCAAATGAATGTAATTTCCATTTATAATGCATATTTAGAGAAACAAGGACCACTAAATCCGTGATTGAGCTCCTTTAATAAAAAAGTTTCGCAGAGCATAAATTAATAAATAAGCAGTCAATTTCAGGTGTTAGCAACAATGATATTAAAACTAAGGACAATAGCCCAAGTTTCTGTTAATAAAACACTGCACACTGAATTCACTAAATTTATCATTTGTTGTCTTTTATTTTTTCTTAATTTCACAGAGCATAAATTGATAAATAAGCAGTCAAATGTCAGGTGTTAGCAACACTGATGTTAAAACTATGGAAAATAGCCCAAGTTTCTATTAATAAAACACTGCACAATGACGTTACATACAAGTATGCTCCCATGGGTAAAACAATCAATCATCAAGTCCATGTGCACTGTCAGTATTACAATGTAGCAGAAAACCACTCCATCTAACATTTCAAATGGAAGTTTCACACAACTGATTAGGTTACACACATTTTCTTTCTTTCTGCGTTTCGTTTTTTTTTTTAAGGGTGTGGTGTCCCATGCGGCTGCCCTCCTTTAATTTTCACCCAGTGAGGACACTGTCATTATATACTCTTCAAAAAAAGAAACGCAAAAGGGTACAAATGGGTTATAACTCCGATTTTATGTTTCCTACCGGTTCATGCTTTGTGAATATAAGGTCATTGCATGTCCCAAACACATTCCCACGGTTACATTCAATAAAACGCAGCTACTGTACAATAAAGTTCCAAAATGTGAATATTCGCAAAAACGCAGCCACGTGCAAACCACGTCACCACTGCACGTGCGTTGTCTGCACGTGCAACATGAACACCGACAGTATAAAAGTGCAGGGTGTTCGCTTGCCTGGCCTCTGTATCTGGCCGACAGTTGACAATCCAGGACATGCCACGTCTCAGTGAACCGCAGAGAAACAATGCCATCGGCCGACTAGACGCAGGCGAATCCAGAACGGCCGTTGCCAGGGCATTCCATGTGTCCCCAAGCACCATCTCCAGACTGTGGGACCGTTACCAGCAACATGGATCAACACGTGACCTCCCTAGATCCGGTCGACCACGGGTCACTACCCCCGGGCAGGACCGCTACATCCGGGTACGCCACCTTCGGGAACGATTGACTACTGCCACCTCCACAGCCGCAGCAATACCAGGTTTGCGCAGGATATCCGACCAGACCGTACGGAACCGCCTACGTGAGGTAGGAATTCGTGCCAGACGTCCAGTTCGAGGTGTCATCTTAACACCACAACACCGTCGACTCCGACTGCAGTGGTGCCAGATTCATCGACAATGGCCTCAACTGCGATGGAGACAGGTGTGGTTCAGTGACGAGTCCCGATTTCTGCTCCGACGTCATGATGGAAGATGTCGCGTGTATAGGCGTCGTGGTGAACGTTATGCGGCAAACTGCGTGCAGGAAGTGGACAGATTCGGCGGGGGTAGTGTCATGGTGTGGGCAGCCATCTCACACACTGGCAGAACTGACCTGGTCCACGTGCAGGGCAACCTGAATGCACAGGGCTACATTGACCAGATCCTCCGGCCACACATCGTTCCAGTTATGGCCAACGCCAGGCCTCACACAGCACGTCTCACAACGGCTTTCCTACAGAACAACAACATTAATGTCCTTCCTTGGCCATCGATATCACCGGATTTGAACCCAATTGAGCATCTATGGGACGAGTTGGACCGACGCCTCCGACAGCGACAACCACAGCCCCAGACCCTGCCCGAGCTGGCAGCAGCCTTGCAGGCCGAGATGGCCACCATCCCCCGGGATGTCATCCGTACTCTGGTTGCTTCAATGGGCAGGTGGTGCCAGGCAGTTGTCAACACACGCGGAGGCCACACCCGGTATTGACTCCAGATGACCTTGACCTTGGTGGTGTGTCCTATCACTTACTCACAATGGACTAGAGTGAATTGTGAACAATCCTGCAACATTTGGTAATTATCGGACTCACCATTCAATAATTAAATCAATTCTCCAAATGTTACGACAATGTGGTTTTGCGTTTCTTCTTTTGAAGAGTATATATGTCCATGTATGAAGAAGTTTGTTTTGTTTAACAACACCACTAGAGCACATTGATTCATTAATCATCGGCTATTGGATGTCTAACATTTGGTAATTTTGACATATTAAGTCTTAGATGAAACCTGCTATGTGTTTTTTTCATTAGAAGCACCATCCCCCAAACAGAATAGCACATACCACGGCCTTTGATGTACCAGTCGTAAAACAATCAATCACCAAGTACATTGTCAGTATTACAATGCAGCAGAGAACCACTTCATCTGACATTTCAAATGGAAGTTTCACGCAAATCATACATTTTTTACACATTATCTTTTTTTTTTTTGCTTTTCGTTTTTTTGCTTTGTTTTTTTGAAGGGTGTGGTGTCCCGCGCGGCTGCCCTCCTTTAATTTTCACCCAGCGAGAACAGTTTCATTATATATGTCCATGTATGAAGAAGTTTGTGTTGTTTAACACCACCACTAGAGCACATTGATTTATTAATCATCAGCTATTGGATGTCTAACATTTGGTAATTTTGACAATAGTCTTAGTGAGGAAAGCTTCTATGTTTTTTTCATTAGTAGCAGGGGATCATTTATATACACCATCCCACAGACAGAATAGCACATACCACTGCCTTTGATGTACCAGTCGTTGTGCACTGACGGGAACGAGAAATAGACCAATGGGCCCACCGATGGAGATCGATCCCAGACCGACCGCACATCAAGCGAGTGCTTTACCACTGGGCTACGTCCCGCCTTCATGTATATTATGTACCATCGACGTCCCAAACTGTGTTCACCTAATGACAAAAACACGAATACGATATTTACGGAAATACCATTCTACATTTTTCAGCTACGATATGTGAAACAAAATAGATTGCAATCAGTTAACATAAAAAATCAACAATGCAAAAAAAGAAAAGAAAGAAGTGTTTTATTTAACGACGCACTCAACACATTTTATTTACGGTTATATGGCGTCAGACATATGGTTAAGGACCACACAGATTTTTTTAGAAGAAACCCGCTGTCGCCACATAGGCTACTATTTTACAACAGGCAGCAATGGAACTTTTATTTGCGCTTCCCACAGACAGGATAGCACAAACCATGGCCTTTGTTGAACCAGTTATGGAGCACTCACTCAGGGTTTGGAGTCGGTATCTGGATTAAAAATTCCATGCCTCGACTGGGATCTGAACCCAGTACCTACCAGCCTGTAGACTGATGGCCTGCCACGACGCCGCTGAGGCTGGTACGTAAAACAAATGCATTAAAACTAGTAAATAAAAGTGAAACACCCTCCAGTAAACAGAAAAGTGTGTGACGTTTCTAACTGCGTTCAGACGCATGCATTTGCAAAAAGTATTGTACCGTGCATGTGTGGTTTGTCATTTTCCATTTTTAAGGCCACTACATGAACAAAAATATGTTTCTTAACTATGCACAGTTGATGAACACCAATATTTTTTTTAAAGGAAAATTTAATTTGTCAAGCGTTCTGGTCCGGTCCCCGTTTTACCAACACCCATCACTAACACTTGATGGCAATACTGATAGGTGTTACATTCATACTAGTGAATAGTTTGTAAAATATCATTAATTGATTTTTAATCAACATATTTATACACTCAAAATTATTTACAATTGTTATGAATCGATTATGAATATTCTATTTATTACAGTAGAGACACAAAAATGTAGCATACCTTTTGCAGATCGAATATAATAACTGAAAATGAATGCTAACAACAGGAGTCTTAAAAATCACAAAAATTAAATGCTTTGTCATGTGGGAGGTCATGTGACATGCACAGAATGTTAATTCATCTTCCTCCATTTTAAGTCAATTTCTATGAGTGACTCATGTGGACCTGATATTGGTAATTTTAAGGAATAAAAAAAAATGGCTTAGTAAAATTAATGGTTTCAGGGTTTTGTAAAAAACCTTTTGTCTTTACAACTTACTTGTTTGAACTTTATTGTTAATGAAAATGTCCTAGAACTGTGAAGAAAAACCTCACAAAATTGAAATGATCGACAAGCAGACAAAATCAAATCGGATATTAATTACGCGAACCGTGCACGAGAAAACAAAGTGAATGGAGCTGGAAGCATAAGAGTTAAGACAGTTAGGAACGTTGACGATATTTATGGTAACCAGTAAAATCCGTACATGGGCCATTCTCCCAGAATGTGTCACTTAGCACAGTGGTACATGTACCTTTGAAAATATTATGTTTTTTAAATATGATGTCTTATCTCTGTGGTCAGGTAAATGTACTTCAAATTCAAGCAGCAATCTTCACAAAGGATTTTATCATTTTATTATTTTTATCAAACATTTTTCCAAAACAGGCTCTAATAGTTAGTCACCATTTTTAACAGCGTCTACAATGTGTCCCATACCAGTATCCTAATTTGTATGTTTAATACACACAATATACAGGGCTCGAAACTCGCCAAAACATATGATGGCCTAAAAAATTATAATGGATGTTGGCAAATTAAGGTAAGTGAACCATGAGCAAGATTTTAATGTGGAATAAATATCTATGCAATACAAATATTAATAGTGGCTCATGTGTTATAGCTCTAAAGAAGATATTATTTGGGCGACTAACATTATTATTTTTTAATAAATAAGTTGCCCAAACGGGACATTGGTCGCATTTGGCGACTTGGCCACAGGCCGTTTCGAGCCCTGAATATGTATTTTATTTTACCAGAATTTGTTACATTTTATTTGAGCAATAAAAACATTTTATTTTTATTGTTTTAGCAATCTCCGACTAAAAAACCCACTTATTAGGGGCCAAATTTGTTACGTGATCAGAACGTTCATTATGTCTTTTGTTTCCACTATCGTCTGATATTTCGTCCTCAACTGCAGATTTAATTGGTTGTAACTGATGATTTTTACTTACTGTCATTTGTTTACTTCAGCAATTATTTATAAAATATTAGAAATTTTTCATTTTGGTGGCGGGGGGGGGGGGGGGGGGGGGGGGGTATAACCACTTATAAAAAACATTTTATCTTGGGTGCCAATACTTTTTATCAGCTGGCGATATCAATGTGATCGATTCATTCGATGAAGATGGAAATAACATGAATAGAAAAATGTTAGATCCCACATTTGGGGATCACTTAAAAACAAATCTTTATTATTTTTCAGATATCTTGAAATTTATTTTAAATAATATTAAAACTTTGACTGGTTCAGTAACATGAATGCATGTGAATGTCAGACTGACAACATGGCAGTGCTCTACAAAGCAAGTTAAAATTTACTCTTCCCTGGCCAGTAAAGTAAAATATTTTAGTCGCCAGCCACTTATATTTAGTAGCCAGTTAATATATACTTATCATTAAATCGATTCATCTGCCATTTTACGGCACGCTACTAATGCTGTAATTGTTATTAGGACCGCATTCGAATGAACTCGTGAAGGGGTAATTCCTAGTTGTTAATTAGTAAAAATTTATAAGTTAGTTTGTGTCCGGTTCCACTAAAACAGTGAACAACTATTAACTATCATTATCAAATTCCGTAACCAATAATTGTATTAAACGAATTTAAGCGAATTACTACTTTAATGGCACTGCTAAAATATGCATTTAAATTGCAGTACTCATTAAAAGTTAAATAAAAGCATTGTGATAATATCTACCAGGCTTCAACGTGTTACTAGTAGTTACCAATCGGCTACCTTACTTTTGGTTTAAATAATATTTATTTTCGTCACATACTGCCTTGTAAATCCATAAATGCTATTTTGTAAATAGTTGTGTCTTTAAAGTCGTCTGAAGTCAAGTCATGAAAATAGAAACATGTTTTCATCCTCCACTAGTGAACATGACTTCCGATGTGATTAAAACAACATCCACGACTGGAGATGTCGTCATCGTGGAGGGACCCGTTATCACGATAAGGCTTATCGTGATAACGGGTCCCTCCACGATGACAACATCTCCAGCACGAGACGATTGGAGCACAGCATAACAGATATACAAGTCGACATTTAAAATAATTAACATTTGAGTTTCAAACAGACAAGTAAAGACATACAGTGGCTCAACAATGTCATTTTAATACATAAATAAAACCTGGCTCTAAATGGGACAGGACCGACTTGGTCCAAAACTGAACTGGGGCCAAATTATTTCCAAGCACTTGATATTCAAGTTAAGGGACATAACATCATAACGAAGTATTACAAATGTACCTCCCACTTAACGTCACTGTGTTTACTCTTGAATACTGGAAAATCGTTATTCATAGTCTGATTGGTAATCAGTCAATTCGTACCATAGTCATTTCGTACCCAATTTTACCATTTCGTACCCAAGTCATTTCGTACCATAGTTATTTGGTCATTTTAGTACCATGGTTATTTCGTACCATGTTTGTTTGGTCATTTCATACCTTGGTCATTTCGAACCTCAATCATTGTGCAGCTTAGTTGACTGATAGATAGTAAAATGTCGAATTACTGATTAAAAAAATAAACATTAGGCTAATGCAGCTATATTGAAGCCCCACCCTTAAGAAAGAAAGTAACAAACAAACAAATAAGAAGAAAAGGACTTTTATTACTTTTATCTTCAAACGTTTCCGTTCATCATTATATTAATTACCGACAAGCACTTTGTGTTAGAATAACATATCAAGATCTTCTAAGACAAGCTTATCTCAGGGCTAAGGAGGTTAGCCTATATATGATGGGGAAGGGTGTGTGTGTGTGTGTGTGGGGGGGGGGTCTCTCTCGTATCATATGAAATGATCATCAGTGGAAATATACATATGTTCATTTAAACCTATGCTCACTTTACAAGGTGTGTTTACACGTCAATGTTTATTCGTCAACAATAAAAATAAGAAGTGGCATACCATGTCAAAAATAAGATACAGACTATGAAACCACTATGGTACGAAATAACAAATTATGGTACGAGATGGTAAAAAGTAGGTATGAAATGGCTATGGTATGAAATGACTGTGGTACGAAATGACCAAAGCACTATGGTACGAAACGACTATGGTACGAAATGACCATAAACTATGGTACAAAATGACTTTGGTACGAAATGACTAGTAACCGTCTGATTAACATGTCTCAAACTTTTATTTTGCAAACAAGTTACGGATAGAAAACATGTTTTATGGAAGATAAATTGCTAGTGATCCACTGTTTTCCAATGTCTAGTTTTGTTTACAGATTAAAATAAAATTATTGGACAGTTGCCAACTGGCGAATGTGATTTTATTTTTCAGACACCAGGGAATGTCTTTAGTCGCCATGGCGAGTATTTTACTCGCTTTGTACAGCACTGTGACAATATGTCTGGTTGAACTGACTGTACATAAAAGATGAGTCAGCTTGTACATGTACATCATACCAACGTTTTTATATCAGATACTTTGAGGCAAAATAAGAGGGTAGGTTTTTCCACAAAGTCTACCAAGACACAACAATATAAGGTAAGGTCCAATTTTTCTCTTTATTTTTTTTTTTGCTTTTCGGTTGGCGTTGGGTTTTTTTGAAGGGTGGGGTGTCACGCGGCTGCCCTCCTTGAGTCGTCAACCAGTGAGAACAGTGCATTGACTGTCTATTTTTGTCCTTGTTATATTATTTTGGAGTCTACAATCTATGCATTATAATTTACAAATATGAACTTTATTTTACGTATTTATAAAACATTTAAAGGAAACATGTCACGTAAACCATATTTGGCACCAACCATGTACAATTAATTATAAATTGAATCACCTAAAAAAAAATTTTATAAAAAATTAATTACTTAAAATATCTCCATAAAAGAACCACCAGATAGCTCTTAGCGGAAATTGCCGATCTTTAATGAGCAGGGCAGTCACGAGGTCCGTGACGTCAGAGACGCGTCGCTTGATCTGAAGCCTTACACTTAAAAGCATTAGTCCGTACCACTCATAAAGAATCTAAGACTTGCACAGCTTACCAAAACAATGAGTGTTCGTTCGCAAAACGTTTTGCCGTATCAATATGAGCTGTTAGTAAATGAAGAAAGACACACATTTACTTACAACAGTGATACTGAAGAAAAAAAACGGATAGCGAGTCAGAGGGTGGAGAAACTGATGGTTGCCAGACCAACCGGTCGACAATTTACAGCCCGGAGCCCGAAAAGTAACCCGGAGACAAAACCAAAACTCGGATGCTAATGCCGAGGTTGTATATGTTCATATTTAGCATAAAGATAACACCTCGATATGATGTATTTAAATATGTAAAAAATCATAAATGTAGGACAAAACATTTTTTTTTTTTTTTTTTTTTTAAATATCGCATTTTTTATGGCGGGAGGGCCTGTACATAATGTATCAAAATCTGTATGCACAGTGTAAACAAACGCTGTCTAATTTAACGACAAGGCGCTTCACTTTCATTAACCTGGCTTGTAAAACAACATAAATGACTTGAGAGTATAATCAACTTTTAAACTAAATAATTTCCTATTTGCATCAATAGAACGAAATGGGGTTATAGTATTTTTCTCTCATAAAAAAAGTAGCATATTATTAGGGCCTATTGGTAGGGTGCGTTAGAGTAAAAACGGACCACTCACGATACCCAAGTGATAATTTTCTTTTCTTTGGTACTACGTAATTGGTCAGTTTTGTAATTTTAAATGGGAAAGTCTACTTAATCAAGGGTTTTTACAGCATTATTTACAGTAATGAAGCAGGGCGGGCTGATAATGTTCATTAACATTGTACTATAGTCGCGACAGGGTTACGCCACAATACCCTGTGATCTTAAAAAACTGGCACGTATTTTGTACGTATGTCTAGACCGTGGTAATCACTTACCTGGCGTTTTGACCCTGCAATATACACCTGCCAATCAGGAATCACATGGTGCTAGGCCACGGAAAAGAAAGGACCAATTAACTAAAAACAACACTCCGATTCTCAAGTCAGCCCGTGGATGAAACATAATAGTTATTTCGACACCGACAGTAATGGTTATTTTGTATGAACTTCGTGTTGCTTTTGGGGCTTCGGGCGATGAGGGAACGTTTTTGTGACGTATTCCGCCCGAAGATTAAAAACATTATTTAAAATTATTATTGTTTTCTACACGTTTTTTTAAAAACATATTTAAATACATCGTACTGAGATGTATCATCATGCCAAATCCCATGTTTGTATATGCTATATTTAATTACTTATTGACGTTTCCTTCTTCGGACGGTGAATACAGATTTTGTTATGTAGGCCTACAGCCCTAACATGAAAAATCTTCTCTTTTAAAAAAAAAAAACACACAAAAAACAATTCTACATTTTTGTTTTAACATATATAAAATACATCATGCTGAGGTGTATCTTTGTGCCAAATATGTACAATGTATCTCGGCATTCGCAACCGAGTACTGTTTTTGTCTCCGGGTAACGTTCGGGCTCCGGGCTGTAAAATGGGCCGACACCAAAGTACTATGCGGTGTTGGTGTCCCATCTTTTCTTTTGCGATAAAATACACGCGTCTCTTTCTTCGGATACCATCCTTTTGTGAAAACCATAAAAAGACAATCCCGATCGTTTAAACTGTTTATTTTTACACCCAAAGGCCGCGCAGTACGGCACTGTTGAACTGAAAAGATCGTAAGCCCCTTACTCCATATATAAACAGTTAACAACAATGGAAGAGTACAGCGGCTCTGACGTCACTTCCCTTTTTTTCCGAACGCTCACGAAGAAATATGCATAAATCGTACTTTGATACTGATTAGCGTAATTTCTTCATTTTAAGTTGACTACACGTATTTTATTGTTATAAAGTTATTTGTATATTATTTTTATATCATTTTTCTTTTAAAATGAGCTATAATATGGTCTCGTGTCATGTTTCCTTTAAGTAAATATACATGTAGGCGAGATAAAATTATAAACTTGTACCCACTCAACGTGATTTTTGTAAAAAATGTATCCAATAGTCTAAAAGTTAACATCTAGTTATTCCACTGTGACTGCTGATAAAATTCATCATATTCCAGGCTTGTAGGTCTATTTAAAAAAATCACAAATACTAGGCAGCCGGGTTAGTAAATATAAAAATACCCAACCCTACAGATATTATCACTAGCACAAGATTCTTTCCATCAAATTTTGTGAAAATTGTTTTTTTCCATATATGTACAACAAAAAAACGCAGTTCAAAACAAACTCAATCGGAACACCTCGGCTGAGTAAGAATCAAATGGATCAATATCGGAAGTACTCTGGTAATGTCATATAATACAAAACTAGTAAGAACGGCCGACATCATGATGTACAAGTCATTGTGTTTGTTTTTAATCCGGATTAACTGTAACAAACTTTTTATCTTAAATCTCATTTTGATACAAAGAAAAAAAAATTCTGATCGCAGTGTTAACAGTAAATCTCTCTTTGGTCTAGCAAATTAACGAAAATAGCCAATACTGAAAAACTCACTGGAAATACCATATGGGTACGAATGATAAAGTTCGGTTACAAATGAAGGGTTCAAAGAAATAATAAATATAGACGACTTTTGCAGAAGACATACGTGCATAAGAAAACATCATGTGGATGCGGTAAAATAGGCATTAATATGTTCATAGACAAACGGGGTTTTCCCAACTCTGCCTTGTTTTTGCCAAGTTAAAATGGTGACGAGTTTGCATTGCAAACGACCCCAGGCGACGTTCAAAACGTGTACATAACGAATTTGCAGATCAACATCACAAAACGCAAAAAAAAAAGTCATTCGGTAGGTTATTGACAGAAGTGGATTTTGGTATCAACTGACTTCTTTTTTTCCCTATTTCGGACGAGCTGGTCTAAAAATGGCAAATTTGGAAAATCAAAAGTAAGTTTTTTCCCTCTATCTCCACGGTTACGGTTTCGCACATTACTACGATGAACATAAATCTGAACATTCAGTCATTCCACTGTGACTGTCAATAAATATTTTTGTTGCCAGGCGGGCAACCTGGGACAGGGGTCTGACTTGCCCATCTGTATTTTCAGTCACCAGATCGAACCCTGCAATTAGACTGCTATTTTTAACGCACGTCTCTGCGTTTTGTAAGGATGGCTTGCACCCTGCTTAACTTACTACTCTAATATCGTATAAATAATAATCTCCCCTGCGCGTGCTGTAACCTCACTGTGGTGCAGGGGATTTTGTACTCTGACTGGTGTGCATATTCAACAATATTTAATGCACATTATTGCTTAAAATATTAATTAAGAAAATGGTAATGATACGAGTTGACTAAACAGTATGGGGGCGAGTTGACCAATTGTGTTGGGGGCGAGTTGACCTGCTCCCATTTTAAATACCAGCTATAGATAGATAGCTATAGATAGATAGATAGGGGGAGGAGGAGAGAGAGACAGACAGACAGACAGAGACAGAGAGAGAAGGAGAGAGAGAGAGAGAGACAGAGAGGGTGGAGTGAGTGATGCAGAGAGAGAGAATGAATGAATGAATGAAAACACAAGCAAAAACCAAATCCAAATCCATTATTATGCCCTCGTCCGTCACACTAAACCCATTGCATTATTATTTCCTCGATGTATAACAGGAACATTCAATCATTAAGTAACGTTTTGTAATGCGAAGGCCACTTCCCCTCTAAAATTAGGTAACGCTTGTCGGTACAACCTTCCCCGGCTTTCTCGGTCACACACACACACACACACAGAGAGAGAGAGAGAGAGAGAGAGAGAGAGAGAGAGAGAGAGAGAGAGAGAGAGAGAGAGAGAGAGAGAGAGAGAGAGAGAGAGAGAGAGAGAGGAGAGAGAGAGAGAGAGAGAGAGAGAGACAGACACAGAGACAGAGACAGACAGAGATGCAACTGTTTCCAGACATAGAAAGACCAACACTTTGTACGTCTGCTCACCCTACGGAGGGAATGAGCCAAAATGAGGGTAAATAAAAACAGACAACTGTTTTGAAAATGTAATCACAGTAATGTGTTGCATAACTTTTCAATGGTATCAGGTCGTTTCGCCCTTATTCCCGATCGTCCCATGTCGATTTCGCCCCCATACCGGGTCGTTTCGCCCTCTAAACAGGGTCGTTTTGCCCTCATGTTTATGTTTGTGAATGATGAATAAATTTGTTTACATGACTCTAGTTGCAAATAGATATAGATTATCAATTTGTAACCCTTTATCAACCATAAACACCATTTATATGTATATGTTATTATGTGCAATAGTTTAAAGAACCCCTCCCCTCACACCATCCCAGTTCCTACGGGCCTGATATATTTTATATTAATAAGTACAAAGACTAGCCTACACAATGATATTGTCGATAGGACATATTAGTTATAAAGTGCTTTGGTGTGTGTGTGTGTGTGGGGGGGGGGGGGGGGGGGGAGAGACCGCCTTTTTGCAAACTACATTCAACGGTTGTTAGATTAAGTCATATCCTTTCACCCCTCTTGTAGAATATTCTATAAAAAGTCAAAATGGAAGCCGGCACAAAATTACATGCTTTTTGCCCTATGCGATCTCAGCGAAGTCGATACAAGTGACATGGTTATCATCTAGTATGAGGAATCCATGCCATTGTTTTTTTCAAGATTTCTGTCTGGACAAAATGTGGGGTAAAATCTAACGAAAAATAAATTTGTTGTAGTTGTCCACATTTTGTTTCGGACCACCCCAATACATAGGGGCGAAACGACTCATAATGGAGGACGAAACGACTCATTCTAAGGGTGAAATGACTCGGGGCGAACGGGAATAAGGGCGAAACGACTCGGGGGCGAATAGGAATAAGGGCGAAACGACCCGGATTCCGTTTCAACAAAGCCTCTACCACCCCCACCCCCACCCCATCCTCCCGAGTCCCCATAACCATTCGTAATGCATCCTATGATATCCCTCCCCCTATTGCGCTAGGTAATTGTTGAACGATCCCGTTTCTATTAAAACCGGAAATTGATTACACAGGCATCAATTTTTATCAATACGGTCAAGTATTGTGCACATAAATGATAAAATTGACGACGCAAGTCAAGCGCTTACCAAGGATCGAACTCGTGGATTATGCTTTCAAATCTAATGACAGCAAAAAGTCTAGCACTGAAACCTCCCAACCATGCCAATGCAAGAATAAAAAATGTCAAAAGGCTTTTCCAGCCTCCTGGATTCCACATCGCTGACCGTATATCGGTTTTACCAGCCATGCCGGTATCCGCCATCTTTCCTGATTTACACACGTCACAAACCATTCAACCAATCAAATTCAGGCACGCTATCGAGCTAAAAGTGGAGTGCGTTCGATACCTTGGTCTGAATTAAAGAAGTATTATATAAATTCCATTTGATTCTAATTCCGTTCAAATCATTCATAATTTTGTTATGTCGATTAGTTTCTCAAAATACTGAAAACGACACAAAGCACAAGTTGATGTAAGTGTGTATGTCACATGTGTGTGTGTGTGTGTGTGTGTGTGTGTGGTGTGTGACGTATGCCCGTCTCGCTGTGCGTGCGTGCGTGTGTGTGCGCGCGCGTGTGTGTAGGCGGTTAATATACTTGTTGTTGTCGATGGTTCATTTGTTTACACGATTTTCGGTAAACAATAAGCTAACAATTATTTTTCCAAGCGTTAAATAAATTAAATTAAATGTTTGAAATAAATAATTTTGAAACAGGATTTTTGGACTGGCTATATATACATTGTGATTCCGATAGACTAATCGAATGAAAGTAAAATTAGTGTTATAGCCTTGTTTTATTTAACTACACCACTAGAACCTTTTACAATTTTTTATATTGTCGGTGTGGAGGAGCCCAAGTAAAACGTCTTACACACACACACGCGCATGCACACACGTACGCACGCGCGCACACACACACACACACACACACATCCACATACACTTTAACACGCACGCACACACGCACGTATGCACACACGCATGTACGCACACATACATGTATTCATACACACATGCATACGCATGCACACACAAACAAGAAAACATAGCCGACAAAGATGTATGTGTATGTCTGTGTATCTGTGTGTGCGCGCGTATGCATGTGTCTGTGTGTATCTGTGTGTGTGTGTCTCTGTCTCTCTCTCTCTCTCTCTCTCTCTCTCTCTCTCTCTCTCTCTCTCTCTCTCTCTCTCTCTCTCTCTCTCTCTCCCTCCCTCCTACTCTCTCTCTCTCTCTCTCTCTCTCTCTCTCTCTCTCTCTCTCTCTCTCTCTCTCTCTCTCTCTCTCTCTCTCTCTCTCTCTCTCTCTCTCTCTCTCTCTGTGTGTGTGTGTGTGTGTGTGTGTCTAATGCCGTGTCGTAAGCCTAAGTTTTATCCTATGTGTGGGAAAGTGCACATAAAAGATATCTTGCTGCCGATTGGAAAAGGCAGTGTTTTTTTCGTTTTGTGTGTGAAAACTCTGTCAGAATTATAAAGTGTTCGACATGCAGTAACCGATGAATATTAATCAATGTTCATGGTGTCATTGCTCAAAACAAACGACGTTATGAGTGTGATTTATTTTGGCATGTTGAATTGTGTAGTTTATTGGATTATTATGACCACAACATGCTATTCCAAACATATTTATGACCGTATCAAAAGCTTTCTACGGGTGTGACGGTACATGCTCTTAAATGTTTTCGCCTGTGGCGATATTAATTGTTTTAGAAGGCCGTGTGCAGTTCCAAATGCACTTAGCCCAGATGGGCAACTTGTTACGTGATACCTTTGCGCGACGGTCATCGAGCTTTTCTAATACACACCCAGCCCAGGTGCGGAGGCCATGTGGCTAGTAGTTATGTAATATCTCCGGTAGTGCTGTTTATGGCCAGGGGATTGCTCGCGGAATGGCGACAGCCAGTCTGACGATCAGAGAAAAATATGCCGGCGTGGTGGTTGTGGAAAATCCACATGATACGTGAGGTACCGCCTTGTACCCCCAGGCGATATTCGCTGTCTCTGAGAGTTTTGAATAAATAGCTAGGATTTTTGAGATATCGAGGAGAACCAAAAAGGAAGGCTCCCCGGGAACGTTAGTCCGTTTGGACTTTGGTAAATATATTATTTCTGCTCTGTTGTATAACCTTGATGTGACTGATGTGACTTTAAATATTTTAATACTGTATTATACCAATATTCTTTAGACAGTGTCTTCGGTCATCTGACGAAGTAAATCGTAGACTTTTTGTTCTAACATTATACGAGTATTTGGTAATATAAAGCTTAGCCAGTCATCCTAGAGGACCTAGGTTAACTGTAGGTTATTGTCTTTATTGTGATAGATACCAGTATTAATTCTGTGTTACAAGGTTACTGAATGAGTAGTTAGGGTTAATTAAAAATTAACAAGTTAGGAATAGTGTTGTAATTCCTTTATTAATTAAGTTTCCCTGGAAGCGTTTCTCTATTATCGCACGTGTGTGTGTTAGCGTTTCTCAATTATTACACGTGAGGGTGTTGTGTCACGGTGAAGTGATTAGCATATTGTGTAAACTAGACACCTAGAGATTAACTAATTAAGTGATCAGTTCTGGGTTGATAGTATTGTTGTTATTAATTAACTACTGCGGCAGTACATTTGTCAGCGTAGGTTAATACAGATTCCAAAGTGTATTGTGTTTTTGTTGTGTTTTCTAGTGAACTAAACGTGCTATATAATATATACTTTATATAAGATCTTATCTCTGATCATACCTAGAGACGAGCCACAGCGGGTATAACTGCCTGTTACAGAGAGATCTAATAGATATACAGTTAGGAGAGATATTTGGACAATCGTGTTTTATTCAGTTACGGGTATTATAGAATCCCCGTGACAACGGGGTTTAGCATTATTTGAATCATATCACAGCGGTTCGTCAGTGAAAAAAATAAGCAGGGTGTATCCATTAAACATATTTGTAAGATCATTGATTTTATTGCTTAAACATTTGTGTTTCCGCGCCTGTCGTTAACTTTTCAATTTAAAACTCTTATTGTAAATATATAGCTGGTCGAGTTAACATTTGTATGTCACATGATTACAGGGTGAATCACTTACATATATCTTTCAGGGCCATACCTAGTCAAAAATAACAGGGCGGAGGAAGGGGGATTGCAGTGTATACAAGAATCAGGATACACAGTTCCAGCCAATGTATCACGACTGGTATATCAAAGGCCGTGGAATTTGCTATCCTGTCTGTGGGATCCTTTGCTACTAATGGAAAAAATGATTTTTTTTTTCTAAGACTATATGTCAAGGAAAGACGGAAATGTTTTATTTAACGACGCACTCAACACATTTTATTTACGGTTATATATGGCGTCAGATATATGGTTAAGGGTCACACAGATATAGAGAGAGGAAACCCGCTATCGCCATTTCATGGGATACTTTTTTTTCGATTAGCAGCAAGGGATCTTTTATATGCACCATCCCACAGACATGATAATACATACCACGGCCTTTGTTACACCAGTTGTGGAGCACTGACTGGAACGAGAAATAGCCCAATGGGGCCAACGACGGGGATCGATCCTAAACCGACCGCGCATCAAGCGAGCGCTTTACCACTGGGCTACGTCCGGCCCGTATATGTCAAAATAACCAAATGTTTGCTATCCAGCAGCCGATGATTAATGCATCTATCTAGTGGTGTCATTTAACAAAACAAACTTTAATAATGTTGATCATTTACATATATATTTCAGGGCCATATCTAGTCAAAAATAGGAGGGGGGTGGGGGGCAGTATAAACAAGAATCAGGCACACAAGGTCAGGGTCTTTTCAAGCTAGATAACAAGGTACTTAAAGGCATACTGTCACAGATTTAAGAACCTCATTTCTCTAAAAATTGATAATAAATAAAAATTACATTAGTATTTGGAAACCAAATCTAGCTATAGCATCACCTTAATTGTACCACAGTGGAGTGAAATCCATGTCAAACCTGTTGACAATATTAATTTTTGAATTATAGACCATTGCCATAATTCAATTATTTTTACAAAATATATTTAATAAGTGGAGTATGGTTGCTACGGAGATGGTTGAATAAAGTACATTTAAGTACAAAGCAAAATTATATATTTTTAGGTAATACTTTGTTAGGTTATTTAATAGGTCTGTGGTCTGTGACAATATGCCTTTAATATATTATCTAAAAGGGCACGTTTTGTTGTTGTTCGCCGGATGGTGTGTGTGTGTGTGTGTGTGTGTGTGTGTGCGTGTGTGTGTGTGTGTGTGTGTGTGTGTGTGCGTGCGCGCTATTGTCCTCTGCCCTGTGCCAAGCAACACATGCGTGAATCGCCGAGATAATCAAATAAGAGTATTGTAGACCAAAAAAAAAGAGTTAAAGTTTGTTTTGTTTAAAGACATCACTAGAGCACATTGATTTATTAATCATCAGCTGTTGGATGTCAAACATTTGGTAATTTTGACATATAGTCTTGGAGAGGAAACCCGCTATATTTTTCTATTAGTAGCAAAGGATCTTTTATATGCACCATCCCATAGACAGGATAGTACATACCACAGCCTTTGGTGTACCAGTTGTGGTGCACTTGCTGGAGCGAGAAATAGCTTTATAGACCAAATTCAATTCGCCAAGTAGTGTACTAGCGCAGTAATGTTTGTATGTACAATACATTGATGTAACATATGGTTGAGTGTGAGTAACACGGTTAAAGGCGCAGAGCTTAACTCATTTGGATAAAGTTACAATAGAGTGAAAGAAGAGTCTGTGACGTTTGAAACAGGAAATATCCTTAAAAATAGACTAGAACTGGAATCAATAAACCGCTACTTCTCAGATGCACGTGCGATTTTTAAAAATGTTGGTACTGCAAACACCAGGATGATAAGAAACAATTCGTTTCTACGGAAATGGATAATCTAATGAATACTCTATAAGTAATGCTTGATTTCAGTGACCATAAGGGGCTCGAACTTAATGACGGCACCGAAGGGCATTGCCGTCGTTGAGATATAAATTGCCGTAGGTCGGGAGCATCACCGACGGCACAAAAATACCGTCGGTAAAGCTCCTGAACGAAAGTTTGTTAAACGTTTGTTTTGTTTAACGACACCACTAGAGCACATTGATTTATTAATCATCGGCTATTGGATGTCAAACATATGGTCATTTTTGACAGTCATAGCGAGGAAACCCGCTACATTTTTCCATTAGTATCAAAGGATCTTTTATATGCACCACCACACAGACAGGATAGCACATACCACCGCCTTTGATATACCAGTCGTGGTGCACTGGCTGTGACGTCCTGTCCCGCTCCTGAAAAAAGGACAGCAAAATAACCTTTCAGTCATGTTTATTTGCTGCAAAAGTCACTTTAAAAAAAAAAATGGCCGTATGCAGCGTCAAAATTGCCGTCAGTGGGTCATTTCACCCATTGTAATTTTTTTTTAAAACAACGTTGGAGACAAATTCTTAAGTTGGAACACAGGCGCTACCCCAACCACGCACACCTATAACCACAAACACAACGTGAGCCACTACATGATGCTGTTGTCAAGGCGACGTGTAGACTACTGACACGTTTCATAACAATTACACCTGTTGTGGGATCGATATTTGTAATGCATCGCTCTTTGTCTGACACGTTTTTGTTTTTTGAATCAGATAATATAACGTGTTAAACTGCCCGTAACGGGGAACTGGCCTCGGTGGCGCAGTGGTTATTTACGGTTATATGGCGTCAGACATATGGTTAAGGACCACACAGATTTTGAGAGGAAACCCGCTGTCGCCACTACATGGGATACTCTTTCCGATTAGCAGCAAGAGATCTTTTATTTGCGCTTCCCACAGGCAGGATAGCACAAACCATGGCCTTTGTTGAACCAGTTATGGATCACTGGTCGGTGCAAGTGGTTTACACCTACCCATTGAGCCTTGCGGAGCACTCACTCAGGGTTTGGAGTCGGTATCTGGATTAAAAAACCCCATGCCTCGACTGAGATCCGAACCCAGTACCTACCAGCCTGAAGACCGATGGCCTAACCACGACGCCACCGAGGCCTATGAGCAGTAGTTAAGCCATCGGACTAAAGGCTGATAGGTACAAGGTTCTTAAGGGATCAATGAGTAGGTGTAAGGCCACTACACCTTCTTCTCTCTCACTAACCAACTAACCAACTAACAACTAACCCACTGTCCCTGACAGACAGCCCCAAAAGGTAAAGGATGTGCGCATGACAGCGTGCTTGAACCTTAATTGGATATAAACACGAAAATAAGTTGAAATGAAAACAAACGTAACTGGGCGAAACGTAGTCCACTGGTAACGCGCTCGCCTGATGCGCGGTCCGCATAGGACCATTCCCCATCGATGGGACCATTTGACTATTTTTCGTTCCAAAAAGTGCTCCACAACTGATGTAACAAAGGTGTGGTATGTATTATCCTATCTGTGAGATGGTGCATGGTATGACACACGAAGAAGACGAAGAAGTTTGTCTTGCTTAACGACACCACTGGAGCACACTGATTAATTAATCATCGGCTATTGGATGTCAAACATTTGGTCATTCTAACAAGTAGTCATCAGAGGAAACCTGCTACATTTTTCGTAATGTAGCAAGGGATCGTTCATATGCACCATCCCACAGACACGATAGCACATACCACGGCCTTTGATATACCAGTAGTGGCGCACTGGCTGAAACGGGAAATAGCCCACCGACGCGGATCGATCCCAAACCGACCGCGAATCAAGCGAGCGCTTTACCACTGGGCTACGTCCCGTGTCTGGTATGACATATTCCTTGATGTTAATCAGAAAGAGTAACAGGTTTCCTCTCTCATTATCTGTGTGGTTCTTAACCGTATATATGTAAGACGCCATATAACCGTTTTTAAAATGTGTTGACTGTGCGTCGTTAAATAAAACAATTCTTCCTTCTTCCTTCCTGCCCGTAACTTATTTTATTATATAACATTTAGTGAAATATCTTAAAATATCAGCGAAATAAAAGTGTTATTAGTTACTTTCACTATTTCACTCTAAAATGTGTTATCGTCACTGAAGAAAGATGGAACTATTTTGCTGCTGGTATTTTAAAAATAAAGGTAAATTGCCAAAAGTTATACAATAAATAGAAAATTTCATGGGTTTTTTTTGGTGTGTTTTTTTATTTTATCAAATATGATTTATATCTCACCTCGTGAAGTTTGCAATCATATCACATTCGTCGACTCGTGACATATGATTGCAAATTTCACTCGATGAGATATAAATCAAATTTGACAACAAACATGAAATATCCTCTGTTTAGTAAGGCAGATGTAAAGGGGGGGGGGGGGGGGGGGGGGGGGTGTTAAGGGTTGGTAGTATTATAGATAACTATATTTAACCCGTTCTTAGCACAAGAACGTTTAGATTGGGTGTGCGATTCCCCCCAAAATTATGACCGTCGTGTAGACAGACACTTTTATGTTAAGTGACTAAGAGGGCGGCGTCCATTGCCGCTATATTTGTGAAATTCATCTTTGTACGCGATATTTAGCATGATGTATGTACTCTAGTCGACTGGACCTGAACGAAAAAAGATTCTCGCAAAGTGCGGCGGCATCATATAAGTACAAAGAAGGCGATCAGCAGTACTAATCAAAAGAGAAAAAACGGTCAGAACGATGGAAATAGTTAAAACTGCCTTGCGTATTATATTAAACATGTTTCAGTGGTAGAAAACTCAGAAAGATACTTTAAATACTTGTTGTTTGTAAATCTCACAAGGAGCAAGAAGGTTCTTATAACCGGAGGCGGGATGCATCACAGTCGGTTGGGTGCTCGTTGGAGGCGCTTGCGTCGCAGGATCGAACTACCTCAGTGGATCCATTCAACTATTTTATTTTTCTAATTTCAACCAGTGCACCACAACTGGTCAAAGGCCGTGGTATGTGCTTTCTTGTCTGTGAAAAAGTGCATATATATAAAAGATCCCTTGCTGCATTACGAAAAAATGTAGTGGGTTTCCTCTGATGACTACGTTTCAGAATTACCAAATGTTTGACATCCAATAGCCGATGATTGATTAATTAATCAAAATGCTCTAATGGTGTCGTTAAACAAAATACGCCCCCCTCCCCTTTTAATCGGTACCTTACGTTTTAGCCCCATAGTATATCTTTCATGGTAAACCAAATTTAAGGCCAATGGTCTTCAGGAAAGAAAATCGTGCATCTTCAATTTTAGTATTAATGTGTGCGTGCCTGTCAGAATTTGTTTGGCCTCGTTAATTTTAGTTACCATTTGGTTACGATGGCAACCACATAATGAACTAAGTTGTTGATACATCGTCATCTTCTTCTTGTTTCTAGTTATCACTGAGGGATGGAAGTTGTCAGTGTGTGTCTAAATTTCCGATATCTAGTTCAGTTGCTGTATAATATTCTTTACCAATAGGATTCAAAAAATAAAATACTCAGTATAGACACGAGGCAGTGCACTTCCAAGGGTCGTACGATCGAACACCCTCTGCGAACCCTTTTAGTTTTCCTTATCCCAACCAGTGCTTCACGACTGGTATATAAAAGCGTAGTATGTACTGTCGTGTTTTATATCCAATAACAGATGTTCACTTAATCAATATTGTCCTTAAACAAAATAAACTTTGTATGCAAAACAAAATAAATGTGTGTGTGTAAATTTTATTTTCTCTTTCATACTTATTACAATCCGTTAATAATGCTGATTATGCACATTTCATTCGCTCATGCACTATATCTGTAACACATAAACAAGTCACTTCACGCTGTTTATAATCCGTCCCATCCTCCTACAAAAATGTTTTAGAAAATAATTTCAGTTTGGTTTGATGTAAAAAGAAAAGAAAAAGGTATTTTGGAAATCCATGTATACTATTTTTGTTTGCAATTTAGAAAACAATCGGCTCAGAAATAAATAACTTGTAGTAAAATCCATGGTATGAAAAAAAAAGCATTCCCCGTGGGACAAGCTAGAAACAACAACACCAAGACGCAAATTGTTATTTTATGAGTGATCTATTGGGAACACTATTAAGTAACTATGATCAATACTCGCTTGAATCTAGTTCACTGTTTTAAAGCTTCTGGTATCTTCAAATCCAATACCCTAGTCTGTAGTAAAAGCAAACCACCATAAGCTTACAGAGAAAAAAACCCCAGTATTTGTCAAACAGCAACTAATGACAAACTAAAATATTTACAAACTAGTTCCTCATAACAATTGCTTCTTACAACACTATGATCGTTTTGTCTGAAATATAGGTTTTCGCTTTATATAATAGTGTTCTAGTCACATGGTATTAATTTTGAGTATAATCGTTTCTGGAGACGATTAAATGTATTTTTCAGAGTGCTCACACAATGATTCACAAGATGTATTTCTAAAAGGTACTTAAATAAAAAGACTAAAATCAACTCGGTCTCATCAAAATTGTGGCTCTTGCCAAACAAGTCTATACATACATTAAGATAACCAAGAAAACATCGGATGTACAGAAGTGAACATTGTAAAAAGGACACTAAGTTTCAGCCAGAGATAACATTGTTTTAGCCTGATATACAACGATTTCCAGACTAAATTACAAAAGAAAAAGCGATACTATTAGCTAATTAGTATTTTGATTCCAGTTCATCTTATTAAATACTAGGTATTTTATATTAGTTAAACTTTAAAATTCATTTAATCACGAATAAAACAGCGCTCGTGTTTCTAATTGTAAAAAAAAGATGCATTGGATCTTTCTCATGTCACATAAAGTGATGAATAACTTGAAATATCTAGAGATTCTTTTTGAAGAATTCACATGTATAACAGTTTCTGACTGTATTATGAGCCTATAGCCTTTATACTGAATAAAAATTGTCTTGTCTTGTCTTGTCTTGTCTTGTCTTGTCTTGTCTAAAATAAAGTGATGAATAACTTGACATATCTAGAGATGCTTTTTGAAGAATTCGCACATTCTTCTTAGAGCTTGCTCAGATGCTTCCGAGTTGTAGTTGGGGCCTCCTTTGTGTGTGAAGGCATGGCCTGCGTCGTAAGAGTAAAATTCGTACGGAACCTTTCCTTTGTCCAACTTCTCCTTCATCTTGGTCTGGTCTTCGGGCGCCGTGAATCCGGCCATTGCATCTTTGCTGCCGAAGTGGCACTGTAGGGGCGTGCTTATTTTAGAAATGTCACACAAGCCGTCGCCTGGGATTCCATAAAACGGAGCCGCCGCGCTCACCTCTTCAACTAGCGCAGCAGCAGCCATTGCCAACGCCCCACCCATGCAGAATCCAGTGACCCCGACCTTGGTACAGCCCTTCTCCAGCAGATACTTGACACACCCTCTGATGTCTTCCACCGCCCCAGGCCAGTCTAGGTTGTTCATCAAGTGACCAGCCTTCTCGTTGTCTACAGCCTTCTCCCCTCGGTAAAGATCGGGAACCATCGTGACGAAGCCGCCTTGTCTCGCGATGGCCTGGGCTTCCTCTTGTATCTGATCGTTCAGGCCCCACCATTCTTGCAGCACCACAAGTCCAGTTTTCGAATCCACCTGGGGCTTGCCGAACTGTACGGCAGGAACGTTTCCCTTGGCGTTCTTTGATGGAATCTGCACCAGAGCATCCAGTTTGTTAAATTTTGCAGTACCTGCCATTTTCCTTTGGCTAAAATCTGAAGGAAAAAACGAAACAGAAAGAAATAATAAAGTGGTCTAAATGAAAACTAAAAAAAAAAAAACTGAAACAAAACACAATTAAAAAAAAAAAACCCATCCAAACAAACAAACAAACAAAAACAAAACAAACAATAACAATAACAATAAAAAAACCCAACGAAACAAACAAAAACAAAACAAACAATAACAATAACAATAAAAAAACCCATCCAAACAAACAAACAAAAACAAAACAAACAATAACAATAACAATAACAATAAAAACAACAACAACGAAACAAACAGCATCATCACCATAATCATCCTCATTATCGTTGTCGTCGTCGTCATCATCAACAACAGCAACATCAGAGGAAAGAGGACAATATCAGAAGAAAACCACCACCACTAACAACATAAAGAAAAATAAAGTATAATTGTGTATCAAAATAATATGATACCATGAAAGCATTATAAAATAGATAAACATTATGTTGCTAAATAAATTAATGGATATATTGAATCGACAAACAGGTCATGAAAGAGCTGCCCCCGACTTTCACGGAAAGTGGTACAACATTCAGTCTTGAGAGTTTATGTCATTTTAAAAAGAGAAAGTTATTATTTTCCAAAGGCAAACTCGTGTGCTTATAATGTCTCTGTTTCAATGGGGGGGGGGGGGGGGGGGGGGGGGGGGAGAGCGGGACGTAGCACAGTGGTAAAGCGTGATGCGCGGTCGGTTTGGGATCGATCCCCGTCGGTGGGCCCATTGGTCTACTTCTCGTTCCAGCCAGTGCACAACGACTGGTATATCAAAGGCCGTGGTAAAAGAAACCTTGCTGCTAATCAAAAATGAGTAGCCCATGAAGTGGCGACAGCGAGTTTCCTCTCTCAATATCTGTGTGGTCTGACCATATGTCCGACGCCATATAACCGTAAATAAAATGTGTTTAGTGCGTCGTTAAATAAAACATTTCCTTCTTTGTGCACACAACAGCTCTGAAGAAATGTAAGTGCTGATCTCATTGTTTTTAACATGAAAACCTTCACGTGTTCCTTGAGCTTTTACTTCATATTGTTTTGTTCAGCAAAGGTACAAGTTTGTCAATAATTTTTAAAAATATTTAATTAATACAAGTTTTCATAATAAATGTCATTATGCCATTCATCATACACGGTTCCATAATAAATGTCACTTTACCATTTATGGTGAATGATATTCCATAAAGTTCCATGTCAGGTCTGGTCAGGTCAGGTCATAGGGCTTTACGTGGACATTCAGAGCAAGCTGTTGTAGCGCACGCCTGTCTTGGGCACAGGAAAGGTGTGTGTGTGTGTGTGTGTGTTGGTGTGTGTGTGTGTGTGTGTGTGTGTGTGTGTGTGTGTGGGGGGGGTAATGGTGCTATGGAATTTTGAATGGAGCAAGAATTATGCCAAAAGAGAAAAGGTGCGCAAGTTTGATTTTGATTGAGGAATTTGGGCGCAATTTTGAACGGTCGGTCAAAAAGAAAGTTAGTTCCATGCGCTGGGGCTTAGATACGAGTTCGTTTGTGAAAGGTGGGTAACACCACATACATAATGTTGGTAACTTGGACCATGCTGTAATATACTTGGCAGAAGAAAGTTGAATTATATTGTTGTCACATTCCTTTGATGTGTGACTGGGAGATCTGTACAGCATGTAATTAAGTATAGCTGCACTCATGTTGCTTGTTTTTAATACGAGAAGTGACTTTTTCATTTATATTAAGACTAAAAGTTTTTCATGGGTTCTATTTACATATGTGGCCCCCCTCCTGTCCACTTTTTATCAGTAGCGATGGGTTTTGTAACACACACACACACACACACACACACACACACACACACACACACACACACATCCATTGCTATTTTGTTCTTTAACAGACTATGTTTTATCTTTTATTTATTACCAAAACAAACAAGGAGAAATACAACCAACAAATCTAATATTTTGGTCAAATTACGTCATTAAGACCGAGAAAGCCGGGGAAGGTTGTACCGACAAGCGTTACCTAATTTTAGAGGGGAAGTGGCCTTCGCGTTACAAAACGTTACTTAAAGATTGAACGTTCCTCTTATACATCGGGGAAATAATAATGCAATGGGTTTAGTGTGACGGACAAGGGCATAATAATGGATTTGGATTTGGTTTTTGCTTGTGTTTTCATTCATTCATTCATTCTCTCTCTCTGCATCACTCACTCCACCTCACCCTCTCTCTCTCTCTCTCTCACTCCACCTCACCCTCTCTCTCTCTCTCTCTCTCTCTCTCTCTCTCTCTCTCTCTCTCTCTCTCTCTCTCTCTCTCTCTCTCTCTCTCTCTGTCTGTCTGTTTGTCTATGTGTATGCTTATGTATATTGTATGCGTGTGATGTTAAAACAACGACAGCAAATATACCAGAAAGAAGAAGACGACGAACAACAACAACAACATGCGTATTATTTGTATTTTTATATTATGTCAGAAACCTTTGAAATAAAATTCTAAATTGAATTAATTATTTTTTGTTTCACGTACATCAAATAGCTAAGAAT
>NC_054709.1:25066922-25074591 GCF_016097555.1 Gigantopelta aegis
CGTTATATTGCTATTTTAAAATACTGGCTGATATCACTACGAAATGACAATTGTATTGTGAAGGACATTTATCTACAAATGGTTAAAGATTGTGAAACATATGCAAATTGGGCTAGACTTGTCAAACAACTACTTGACAACGTTGGTATACCATAAGTCTAGATGCGTCAGAAAGTCAGCAATGAAGCAATAGTTATCACAGATGTTACCATTCGCTTAAAGGGACATTCCTGAGTTTGGCTGGCTGAGAGACAGAGACAGACAGGTATGCTGGCTGAAAGACAGAGACAGACAGACATGCTGACTGACAGACAGAGACAGAGCCACACAGGCATGCTGGCTGAGAGACAGAGACAGACAGACGTGCTGACTGACAGACAGAGACAGACAGGTATGCTGACTGAGAGACAGGGACAGACAGGTATGCTGACTGAGAGACAGGGACAGACAGGTATGCCGGCTGAGAGACAGAGACAGAAAGGTATGCTGGCTGAGAGACAGAGACAGACAGGCATGCTGGCTGAGAGACAGAGACAGACAGGCATGCTGGCTGAGAGACAGAGACAGGCAGGTATGCTGACTGAGAGACAGGGACAGACAGGTATGCCGGCTGAGAGACAGAGAGACAGAGACAGAACGGTATGCTTGCTGAGAGACAGAGACAGACAGGTATGCTGGCTGAGAGACAGAGACAGACAGACATGCTGGCTCAGAGACACAGACAGACAGGTATCCTGTCTGAGAGATAGAGAAACAGAGATAGACAGGCATGTTGGGTGAGAGACAGAGAGACAGAGACAGACAGGCATGCTGGGTGAGAGACAGAAAGACAGAGACAGACAGGTATGCTGGCTGAGAGACAGAGAGACAGAGACAGACAGGCATGCTGGCTGAGAGACAGAGAGACAGAGACAGACAGGCATTTATTTATACTTATCCAATTAAGGTTGAAGCACGCTGTCTTGGACACATACCTCAGCCATCTGGGCTGTTTATCCAAGCCAGCGGGTTAGTTGTTATTTGTTAGTTGTTAGCCGTTAGTGAGAGAGAAGTCGATGTAGAGACATTACACCTACCCATCGAGTCAATAAAACTCGCTCTGGGTGGGATCCGATGCCGGGATGCGAACCCAGTACCTACTAGCCTTACGTCTGACGGCTTAACAACTGCACTGTCTAAGCTGGTGCTGTTAAACTGCTGTGACGCATCTTTTAATCAGATTGCAAGTAAACGGAGTTCTGTTTAGTCGAGATGACGAAACACAGGTGTTACATTGCATTATAGTGCAAATGCCACGTACATCCATAACGGAAGGCAAACGGGTTTGTACAGGCAATGCGGAGTAGGGGGGGGGGGGGGGGGGGTGTTCTGGACCCCATCCCAATAATTCTGAATAAAAAATATTACTGGTAATAAATATTAAGATAGAGGTTGTTTTGTTTAACGATATCACTAGAGCACATTGATCTTTTATATGCACCATCACAGACAGGATAACACATACCACGACTTTTGATATACCAGTCATGATGCTTTCATGTCTGTGGTAAAGTGCATACACCGGTAAAAGATACCGTGCTGCATATGGAATAATGTAGCGGGTTTCCTCTGATGACTACGTGTCAGAAATTTATCAAATGTTTGACATCCAATAGCCGATGATTAATTAATTAATCAATGCGCTCTACTGGAGTCGTTATTCAAAACAAACTTTAACTTTGTTAAACTTCATTTCGTTTATACTTATCTAATTAAGTTTCAAGCACGCTGTCCTGGACAATACCTCAGCTATCTAGGCTCTGTCCAGGACAGTGGGTTAGTTGTTGGTTAGTGGTTAGTGAGGTGTAGTGGCATTACATACCACGACTCTGTCCAGGACAGTGGGTTAGTTGTTGGTTAGTGGTTAGTGAGGTGTAGTGGCATTACATACCACGACTCTGTCCAGGACAGTGGGTTAGGTGTTGGTTAGTGGTTAGTGAGGTGTAGTGGCATTACATACCACGACTCTGTCCAGGACAGTGGGTTAGGTGTTGGTTAGTGGTTAGTGAGGTGTAGTGGCATTACATACCACGACTCTGTCCAGGACAGTGGGTTAGGTGTTGGTTAGTGGTTAGTGAGGTGTAGTGGCATTACATACCACGACTCTGTCCAGGACAGTGGGTTAGTTGTTGGTTAGTGGTTAGTGAGGTGTAGTGGCATTACATACCACGACTCTGTCCAGGACAGTGGGTTAGGTGTTGGTTAGTGGTTAGTGAGGTGTAGTGGCATTACATACCACGACTCTGTCCAGGACAGTGGGTTAGTTGTTGGTTAGTGGTTAGTGAGGTGTAGTGGCATTACATACCACGACTCTGTCCAGGACAGTGGGTTAGTTGTTGGTTAGTGGTTAGTGAGGTGTAGTGGCATTACATACCACGACTCTGTCCAGGACAGTGGGTTAGGTGTTGGTTAGTGGTTAGTGAGGTGTAGTGGCATTACATACCACGACTCTGTCCAGGACAGTGGGTTAGTTGTTGGTTAGTGGTTAGTGAGGTGTAGTGGCATTACATACCACGACTCTGTCCAGGACAGTGGGTTAGGTGTTGGTTAGTGGTTAGTGAGGTGTAGTGGCATTACATACCACGACTCTGTCCAGGACAGTGGGTTAGTTGTTGGTTAGTGGTTAGTGAGGTGTAGTGGCATTACATACCACGACTCTGTCCAGGACAGTGGGTTAGTTGTTGGTTAGTGGTTAGTGAGGTGTAGTGGCATTACATACCACGACTCTGTCCAGGACAGTGGGTTAGTTGTTGGTTAGTGGTTAGTGAGGTGTAGTGGCATTACATACCACGACTCTGTCCAGGACAGTGGGTTAGTTGTTGGTTAGTGGTTAGTGAGGTGTAGTGGCATTACATACCACGACTCTGTCCAGGACAGTGGGTTAGTTGTTGGTTAGTGGTTAGTGAGGTGTAGTGGCATTACATACCACGACTCTGTCCAGGACAGTGGGTTAGTTATTGGTTAGTGGTTAGTGAGGTGTAGTGGCATTACATACCACGACTCTGTCCAGGACAGTGGGTTAGTGGTTATTGGTTAGTGGTTAGTGAGGTGTAGTGGCATTACATACCACGACTCTGTCCAGGACAGTGGGTTAGGTGTTGGTTAGTGGTTAGTGAGGTGTAGTGGCATTACATACCACGACTCTGTCCAGGACAGTGGGTTAGTTGTTGGTTAGTGGTTAGTGAGGTGTAGTGGCATTACATACCACGACTCTGTCCAGGACAGTGGGTTAGATGTTGGTTAGTGGTTAGTGAGGTGTAGTGGCATTACATACCACGACTCTGTCCAGGACAGTGGGTTAGGTGTTGGTTAGTGGTTAGTGAGGTGTAGTGGCATTACATACCACGACTCTGTCCAGGACAGTGGGTTAGTTGTTGGTTAGTGGTTAGTGAGGTGTAGTGGCATTACATACCACGACTCTGTCCAGGACAGTGGGTTAGTTGTTGGTTAGTGGTTAGTGAGGTGTAGTGGCATTACATACCACGACTCTGTCCAGGACAGTGGGTTAGGTGTTGGTTAGTGGTTAGTGAGGTGTAGTGGCATTACATACCACGACTCTGTCCAGGACAGTGGGTTAGTTGTTGGTTAGTGGTTAGTGAGGTGTAGTGGCATTACATACCACGACTCTGTCCAGGACAGTGGGTTAGTTGTTGGTTAGTGGTTAGTGAGGTGTAGTGGCATTACACCTAGTCATTGAGTCATTAAAACTTGCTCTGGGTGGGAGCCGGTACCGGGATGCGAACCCAGTACCTACTAGCCTTAAATCTAACGGTTTAACAACTGCACTGTCTAGGCTGGTGTTGTTAAACTGCTGTGACGCATCTGTTAATCAGATTGCAATTAAACTGAGTTCTGTTTAGTCGAGATGACGAAACACAGGTGTTACGCTTGACAATACGTTCGTTCTGCTTACATTTGGAAAAAAGGACGTAAAAACCAGACAAATCCAACAAACAAAATCAGAAAAGCACAAAACAAAACAAAACAAACAAAACAACAAACAAAACAAAACAAACAAACACACAAACAAATACAAAACAACAACAACACATTTTTATTTATTTATTAACAGACAGTGCTGTAACAATGGCCGTGGTATGTACTATCCTGTTGGACAGTATTCTTAAAGGTGCCATCTCTGGTACATTGTTAATATTCCTTTAAACACTATCTAGGTCACCTTCAAACACAGTTTCAGGGAAACGACAACTCTTAAAATAATACACAAATAATGTAAATCATAAACATTTTAGCGTTCTTAAAATTTGGCGAAATCAAAATAACAGACATATTAGCGACATAAAACGTCAGTGAGGTTATCATATCCAACACTGGAAAAAACCCCACCGCTTAAGTTGTAGGATTGGCTGAAATAATACCGACCTCTGTGGTGTCGTACCGGCTTCGGTGGCAGCGTGGTTAGGCCATCTGTCTACAGGCTGGTAGGTACTGGGTTCGGATCGCAGTCGAGGCATGGAATTTTCAATCCAGATACCGATTCCAAACCCTGAGTGAGTGCTCTGCAAGGCTCAATGGGTAGGTGTAAACCACTTGCACCGACCAGTGATCCATAACTGGTTCAACAAAGGCCATGGTTTGTGCTATCCTGCCTGTGGGAAGCGCAAATAAAAGATCCCTTGCTGCCTGTCGTAAAAGAGTAGTCTATGTGGCGACAGCGGGTTTCCTCTATGTGACCATATGTTTGACATCCAATAGCCGATGATAAGATAAAAAATCAATGTGCTCTAGTGGCGTTGTTAAATAAAACAAACTTTACTTTTTACTGTGGTGTCGTGGTTAAGTCATCGGACATAAGGTACTGACTCCCCCACAGAGGGGGCGGGACGTAGCCCAGTGGTAAAGTGCTCGCTTGATGCGCGGTCGGTTTAGGATCGATACCCGTCGGTGGCCCAATTGGGCTATTGCAACTAGTGTAACAAAAGCCGTGGTATGCACTATCCTGTCTATGGTATGGTGCATATAAAATATCCCTTGCTGCTAATCGAAAAGAGTAGCCAATGAAGTGGCGACAGCGGGTTTCCTTTCTCAATATATGTGTGGTCCTTAATCATATGCCTGACGCCATATAACCGTAAATAAAATGTTTTGAGTGCGTCCTTAAATAAAACATTTGTTTGTTTCTTCTTTTTTTTTCAACCAGCTAACGTTTCGCTTACGTTCGAAAACTATTCAATTGGTTCTCGACGTGGCCATTTGGTTTAACATGAATCACGTACACCAGTCAAGCGGACGTTTTTCTGCTCAGTCTGGCTGAACTCAATCCGAGTGTAATACCCAGACGAACACACAAACAACGTACGCAAGTTGGTGCGTCACTGGAGATCAGGTGTGATAGTACTGGTACACAGCGACAGGTGATTCAGTTATAAAAAAACGAAAAAAGTAACTGGAAAGAACAACACGACCAAAGATTGAAGCAATTTTAATATCTCTCTCTGTCTGTGTGTGTGTGTGTGTGTGTGTGTCTCTCTCTCTCTCTCTCTCTCTCTCTCTCTCTCTCTCTCTCTCTCTCTCTGTGTCTCTCTCTCTCTCTCTCTCTCTCTCTCTCTCTCTGTGTGTGTCTGTCTGTCCCCCCCCCCCCGATGTTGGTAACAATCGATTTAACAAGTTTTAGGTTACCTCATGTCATGAAGACATGCAGCCATTTGTTACCAAAATGCACTAAATATGAACTATATTCATATAATACTGTTGGTAGCGTATCCAGTGTAATAAAAAATATGTGATGTTTTTCAGATCACATACTTTGAAAATTTGATATCTTTGTAAATTAGATGTAACTTGATCAAGTCACGGCAATACTGTTATTGACATGCAATCAAACGTACCGGTGTACCACCCCAGAATTGACGTATGTAATCACAATCATCAAACAAAAAAGGTATAAAAGCAACTTTACATTGAAAGCTGTCCAGCGTTCTGAAAACGAACAACTAGCCTGTTGTTCTGTAAGGATATTCGTGCGAAGTCGTCGTCATTCCCCTTCAAAGAGACACAACGTCACATATTCATACACCATTTGAATATCGAGCAATGGCGGAACAGGAATTAAAGTTGCGTATACAGTTTATAAAAACAAGTTGTATTAAGCTCTGAAACCCTAATGGTATAGAAAGAAAGACATGTTTTATTTAACGACGCACTCAACACATTTTATTTACGGTTATATGGCGTCAAATATATGGTTAAGGACCTCACCGATATTGAGCGAGGAAACCCGCTGTCGCCACTTCACGGGCTACTTTTTTCGATTTGCAGCAAGGGATCTTTTATATGCACCATCCCACAGACAGGGTAGGACATACCAGTATAGAGGCATGTATAAATAGCTCTCTCTCTCTCTCTCTCTCTCTCTCTCTCTCTCTCTCTCTCTCTCTCTCTCTCTCTCTCTCTCTCGTCTCTCTCCCTCTCTCTCCCGGAGTTGGCTCTCTGTATGCTACTTTTCGATATGCAGGAAATGCATTTATGTTCGCATAATACAATTTTTATCCCTAATATTATGGCTATTCAGGCCCGTACGCAGAAATATATATAGGGGGGTGCGTAATCGGTTGCGTGGGTGGGGGGAGTGGGGGGTGGTGGGATTAATCTAATTGTGGGGGGGGGGGGTCCGGGTAGTTTTCATGCTTCGCCTCCTGAAAGTTTTTTAAATCTAGAAATGCATGAGATATGCATTTTTCCTGCATTCTGGGAAGTAAATTTGATAAAAAAAAATTCATACGTGTTCTATTCACGGGTGTTATCGTCGGACACTATTATTATTTTTTTTACACATCCACGGACGGACCTCAGCACATTATGGGGGATGCGTACGCACCCTTCGACCCCCCCCCCCCCCCCCTGCGTATGGGCCTGGTATTGATGATACCGAAACACACTGGTGATAGCCTCTATGTATTATTAATCATGCAGCCATGCGTCCTGTGACCTGATGACCCTTACATGATAATTCGAAGTGTTATTATGTCACTGCCTGATATCACTTCCGTTGCTAGCATGATAACATTGGCGTTGCTATGTGTTATCAGGTCACTAGGAAATACGTTCTGCGCATGACCGATGTTTGCCCACTTTTCAGGTAGGTTGTTTCCTTATTTTTCAAACATCCAGTTACAATAATAATTGTTGAACTGCATTAAGAAATATAACGTTTACACTTTCCGGAACATCATGTTACCTCTAGTTTTTCACATTTCCATTATTCTGAGTTTGCCAGCGTTTTGAATTAAACATTTCACAGGGACAGTAACATTAAAAACATAATATTTTTTCGATCTTTACGTTACTCGATGTTTTGCAACCGTTAAAAAGCCGATGGTTGTTCATAATTTTAATATGCTCTCTAGTAGTGTCGTTAAACAAAAAATGCTGTTTGCCAACCAGATGTTCACAGGAAGGCGGCGCCGTTGGTAACAATCAATTTTGACACTATTTTTTAGGATCACGACTCCATGTCAATTCCTCCGCTGGAAACATGCAGCCATGTTGTCACCATAAATCAATTAAATATGTACGTTTGTTTTATACATTGCCTTAAATCACTGGCATCGCGGTGTTGTGGTGTTAAGCCATCGGATTCATATGGCTGGTAGGCATTGAAGTTCGCAAC
>NC_054709.1:25074791-25284791 GCF_016097555.1 Gigantopelta aegis
TATAGTGTGGATGATTGAACTAGTTTTGCATACACAAACATACATTCATTGCTCAAAAACGTGTGTATTGCAATCATGCATCTGTTGCTTGTATTTTGAATTAGGTTCAACGTCTAGTCCACTTTCTGATGACCAAAATGACCAAACAGGTAATACTTTGTATTATACTCAGTCAAAAACGTTTAGCAATTTCACAAATGCGTTTAATATTGTCTTATATAGACCCTCAGGCACCATTGAACGCTGTGACAATCACACATTTCATTTTGTATTGAAAAGCTCTTGTTACTTATACTAACAAATGATGTCTCAGTTAAATCCAGTGTCTGATTTTATTTTATAAGTCAAAGGTTTTCTTTTATTTAAACACATTTACGAAATTGGTCAACTTTTTTTGGCTAAGTATATATTCAAATGACCAGATGGTTCCTATAGCCTAGATTAACATTGCTTGAATCGGTTGGTGTATTTTATGATGTGGCCTTTATGGTCTGTCGTTCGTGTTAGGACCTTGATGACACGGTTGCAGTAAACACAATACATAAACATATTCAACAAAATAAAAACATGCATTGCAGTCTGTCATTCCTTTCAGTTCGTTTTTATTATTATTGTTTCTTGCTATTACTATTTCTTCCTTTACTGTTAATATTTAATATTGTTGCCTTTGCCATTATAAAAGTTATAAAGAAAGGTTTATTTGTTTTTTCACTCCTGTCAATGAAAACCAGCATCTGTTACATACAAATCGGAAGAGGTAATTTACACACAAAACATAGTATGGAGACAACCGGTTCTTGCTCGAACGTTTAACTAAATCTACACATATAATTATGTACATGTATTACCATACTGATATCATTTTACCTTTTTGTTGTGGACACAATATTGAATTGTCCAAGTTTCCATTCCTCTTAGTTACAACTAGTAATGAGCTCCGTGGTCTAGTGGATAAGCTGCGAGACAATCAAACTGACGACAGTGGTTCAAATCCCGTCAACGCGGGCTCATACATTCATTCATCTTTCTCATCTATAACCTTCTGCCTACCATTCTCATTATCTTAATATAAAACAAAACTGGTTTGATTCACGGCACTAACTAACAACCGCCGCTAGTAGGTTAGTATAGTAGGTAATTACAAGTGCCTCTTAACAATGCCAGAAGTAACTACTGAACACTCTCTGAAGTGGTCAGACTAAGCCCACAACTAAAAGCTGATGGGGAATGGCAGGTGTGTGGCACAGATAGCCACAAGAGACAAGCACGTGTTGCAGTTGGAGAGACAAGGACTGGGATGTTGAGGTGGACACCGAAAGAAGTTGAAAGATAGGAGGAGTTGCCAGATCGGGAAGAAATGAGATGAAATTCAAAGGAGTAAATGGAAAGGGGGCAGTGGGATAATTAAAAAAAACACCAAAAAAAAACAACAACCCCGTAATGATTGATAATTCTTTTTGATATCTTCAGGAGTTGCTGTGGGTGTTTCGGTCGCTGTTATTGTGTTGGTTGTAGCTGGAACACTTCTGGCAGTGTTTTGGATGAAAAGGTATGGACGTGCATTGTATACCTATTGTTACTCGTATGTTGTAGGATTCAGTAGCAGTTGAATTTTCACTCCTCACTCGTCACTGTATAGTTATACAGTTGACTGTAAGTGTATATCATTTACAATTTGTATCATCAATTTAAATATTAAGATATTTTTCAGTGATTTATAAGTTAATTTTGCGACAGTTATATTTTTATTTTATTTTTTCATTGTTTACATTGGGGAATCCTAGGAATCCCTTCAGAAACGTTTGTGGACTTAGTATGTCATTGACGCCCCCCTAAATGGATTTTCTAGAACCGCCACTGCTTTTATCTAGCGTCATAATTCTCTGACATTTTTATTTCTTATAAAATAGTTTGATTTTAATATATAATTAATTTATGTGAGGACTTGCTAAATTATAGTTAATGTTTCATCAGCGGACGGGTAGAAGAGATACAAAGACGTCTTTTTGATTTATATACCAACACAGCCGTATGATCCTTCTAGCTAGGCCAGTCAGTTTTACAATTTAGTAAAATACTGCACAAAGACTTATTCCTTGATTTATATACCAACAAAGCTCTATAAATCTTCTAGCTAGGCCAGTCATTTTTATAATTTAGTAAAATACTGTACAAAGACTTCTGTACTTTATTTATATAGCAACAAAGCCGTATGAACTTTTTAGGTAGCTAGTCAAGTTTTCAATTGTGAAATACTCTTTAGTTAGTCATCTTTAGTTTTCACTAATCAATAATTCATTTGAAATGTAGATGAAAACAAATCTGGCTGCCATGTCAGAAAATGTATTGGATAAATAAAACGATAAAACAATATGTTCATGCAATGATCAAAGAGGTAAAACGATATGTTCATACGATGCTTTCTGAATTTCAGACCAAAGAGATAAAACGATATGTTTATACGATGCTTTCTGAATTTCAGATCAAAGAGATTTTGTTTCGAAACGAAATCAGACTCTGCAGCCTCTCGTGGTCAGTCTGATGGTGAACGGGAATCGGACTACGACCAGATCAAAGAGACTTCAAACTACGAGTTTGAATCTGTACCCAAGGGAAATGTTCCAAACACCCACAGATACTTGACCCTCGACACCAGTACGAATGGAACGGCAACCACAGCCCACGTGACCACAGACGAAGATGATTACAACGTGCTGAGTCATAACAGTCCTCCCCACAGCCCGGTGAAGTCCAACGCCGACGCCTACAGCCATATCAACAAAAAGAAGAAAGGTCAAAAGCGATGTGACGTCATAGATGATGATGATTACGACACGGCTGGGTCAAATGTCACGTCTTCTCGTGATCCGACCTACAACCACGTTATTGATGACGTCACAGATGGTGATTACGACACGGCTGGGTCAAACGTCACGTCTGCTCGTGATCCGACTTACAACCATATTACTGGTTCCCAAATCGATGACGTCACAGATGGAGATTACGACACAGCAGGTTCAAACGTCATGTCTGCACGTGACCCAACATACAGCCACATTAAGGGTGAGGTAGAAGGTGATTACAGCACCGCAGGTGGGGATTCTACAGTCGAACCTGTTGCCAGTGATGACTACAGCCATATCGGAGGATATATGTAGTTTGACTTTACTGTTACTGATAATGACTATAGCCAGCCACATCAGAGAAGGATATGTGTAGTCTGACTTTACTGCTGCCAATGATGACTACAGCCATATCGGAGAAGGATATGTGTAGTCTGATTTTACTGTTACCAGTGATGACTACAGCCATATCGGAGAAGGATATGTGTAGTTTGACTTTACTGCTGTCAATGATGACTATAGCCATATCGGAGAAGGATATGTGTAGTTTGACTTTACTGCTGCCAGTGATGACTGCAGCCATATCGGAGAAGGATATGTGTAGTTTGACTTTACTGCTGTCAGTGATGACTATAGCCATCTCGGCGAAGGATATGTGTAGTTTGACTTTACTGCTGCCAGTGATGACTATAGCCATCTCGGAGAAGAATATGCTGCCAGTGATGACTACAGCCATATCGGAGAAGGATATGTGTAGTTTGACTTTACTGCTGTCAGTGATGACTACAGCCATATCGGAGAAGGATATGTGTAGTTTGACTTTACTGCTGCCAGTGATGACTACAGCCATATCGGAGAAGGATATGTGTAGTTTGACTTTACTGCTGTCAGTGATGACTACAGCCATATCGGAGAAGGATATGTGTAGTTTGACTTTACTGCTGTTTGTGATGACTACAGCCATATTGGAGAAGGATATGTGTAGTTTGACTTTACTGCTGTCAGTGATGACTACAGCCATCTCGGAGAAGGATATGTGTAGTTTGACTTTACTGCTGTCAGTGATGACTATAGCCATCTCGGAGAAGGATATGTGTAGTTTGACTTTACTGCTGTCAGTGATGACTACAGCCATCTCGGAGAAGGATATGTGTCGTTTGACTTTACTGCTGTCAGTGATGACTACAGCCATATCGGAGAAGGATATGTGTAGTTTGACTTTACTGCTGCCAGTGATGACTACAGCCATATCGGAGAAGGATATGTGTAGTCTGACTTTACTGCTGTCAGTGATGACTACAGCCATATCGGAGATAGATATGTGTAGTTTGACTTTACTGCTGTCAGTGATGACTACAGCCATATTGGAGAAGGATATGTGTAGTTTGACTTTACTGCTGTCAGTGATGACTACAGCCATCTCGGAGAAGGATATGTGTAGTTTGACTTTACTGCTACCAGTGATGACTATAGCCATATCGGAGAAGGATATGTGTAGTTTGACTTTACTGCTGTCAGTGATGACTATAGGCATCTCGGAGAAGGATATGTGTAATTTGACTTTACTGCTGTCAGTGATGACTATAGGCATCTCGGAGAAGGATATGTGTAGTTAGATTTTACTGCTGTCAGTGATGGCTTTAGCCATATCGGAGAAGGATATGTGTAGTTTGACTTTACTGCTACCAGTGATGACTATAGCCATATCGGAGAAGGATATGTGTAGTTAGACTTTACTGGTACCCGTGATGACTATAGCCATATCGGAGAAAGATATGTGTAGTTAGACTTTACTGCTACCAGTGATGATTATAGCCATCTCGGAGAAGGATATGTGTAGTTGGACTTTACTGCTACCAGTGATGACTATAGGCACATCGGAAAAGGATATGTGTAGTTAGACTTTTCAGCTATCAATGGTGACTATAGTCATCTCGAATAAGGATATGTTTAGTTTGACTTTACTGTTCCCACTGATGACTATAGTCATCTCTGCTGCCAGTAGTGTGCAAACCCCTTCTTTACCCTCCCTAACGTTCCACTTGTCCTGGACAAAGGCGATGGCACAAGTCAGAACCTGTGCCCAGGACAACAGCTTGCTCAGAACGTGCATGTTAATTTTTTTTCCAATCCAATCCAAACTTACTGCCAATGATAACTATAGCCATATTGGCAAGGATATCTGTAATACGTTTCTATGCAATGGCGGATCTAAGGGTTTTGAAAGGGGTTCGAAATTCACCTGTACGATCTAACATTAATGAAGTTACAAGCGCTTAAGGCATATGGTCTTTTCGGATTGGGGTGGGGATGGGGGGTGGAGGTCCACACACTGGATTATGAAAAGGGACTGTTCAACAATTACGTTACATAAGAGCTTGGTTTTGAGACAATATAAGACATTACGAAGGAAAACAGTGGTGGGTAAAACAAACTGAGAGGCAATAAAATGAATAGGAAATGTTCTGTCCCATAGATGCCCCCCTCTCTCTCTCTCTCTATATATATATATATACTCGTTATTTTAGTAATCTTCTATTTATTTAACCAGTCTTTATATAATGTAGTGTGTTATATAATAGTCAGATGTTGTCGCCCCCCCCCCCCCCTCTCTCTCTCTCTCTCTCTCTCTCTCTCTCTCTCTCTCTCTCTCTCTCTCTCTCTCTCTCTCTCTCTCTCTCTCTCTCTCTGTATATATACTCTTTATTTTAGTAATCTGTAATTTAGTAATTTATTTAATCAGTCTTTATATAATGTGGTGTGTTATGTAATTGTCAGATGTTGGTTGTCATAGGTCGGACCAAGTCAAAGAACTACAGTAATAAACTGGCCTTGGTGGTGTAGAGGTTAAGACATCGGCCTTAAGTAATGGGTTCGCATCCAAGTACTGGCTCCCACTCAAAGTGGGTTTAATGTATTCGGTCGAGTTTCGATGGCCCAAGGCCAATACACGGATTCTCTCTAACTAACAACTAACCACTAACCTAACGTCCTAGACAAACAACCCTGAATAACTGATATGTATGTCGAAGACAGCGTGCTTGAATCTTATTCGGATAAAAATTAAGTTGAAATGTATCATGTGTATTTGGCTAATATCTTCGTTGTTGGACCTTTGTTGGACATTCAATAGCCGATGTATTCTTTGATGTGTGCAGACATGGCGTTAAACATTCATTCATTCCTTGTGTAAAATGTGCCGTTGTGTATTCACACAATTATGGGGCGGGAAGTAGCCCAGTGGTAAAGCGCCCGCTCGATGCGCGGTTGGTCTGGGATCGATCCCCGTCAGTGGGCCCATTTGGGCTATTTTTCGTTCCAGCCAGTGCATCATGACTGGTGTAACAAAGGCCGTGGTATGTACTATCCTGTCTGTGGGATGGTGCATATAAAAGATCCCTTGCTGCTAATCGAAAAAGAGTAGCCCATCAAGTGGCTACTGCGGGTTTCCTCTCTGTATATATCTGTGCGGTCCTTAACCATATTTCTGACGCCATATAACCATACATAAAGTGTGTTGAGTGCGTCATTAAATAAAACATTTCCTTCCTTCCTTGACATGCAGACATGCCGTTAAACATCCGTTCATTCATTGTGTACATTGTGCCATTGTATATTCACATATATTTCATTATTTTATCTGGCTCTTTTAGCCGATTGGTTATCAGTTTACAAAACATTTTAATAAAAACGAACAATAAATACAAATATTGTGCACTGTACATCGATTAACATTTTGAAAACATTTTGATATATATATATATTTCTTTTTTTTTTGAAAACATTTTGATATATATATATATATATATATATATATATATATATATGTGTGTGTGTGTGTGTGTGTGTGTGTGTGTGTATATATATATATATATATATATATATATGTGTGTGTGTGTGTGTATATATATATATATATATATATATATATGTGTGTGTGTGTGTGTGTCTATATATATATGTGTGTGTGTGTGTGTGTGTGTGTGTGTGTGTGTGTGTGTGTGTGTGTGTGTGTATATATGTTGGGTTTTTTTAAATACAAAAAATCGCCTATACTCTTTAATGTTGTTAAGTTTGCTCTCATAAATGTATGTTTGGGATAATTTTCATCACGAACTATTATGTTTATCTCGAGCTATTGATATCTCGAGCTTGTTGGTCCGGTCCCTTCAACGTCAAGATAACAAAGTTTGACTGTATATGTATGTGTCCATATATATATATATATATACTAGTATAATATTTATCTTAAACCCATTTTCTCCTCTCCTTAAAAAAAGTTCTTGTTTGGACGCTGTGTCTGTTAGTAAATTATATTTGATTATATTTGATCTTCCAAACACAGCATGATTTGGCGGAATACCCGTTCTATTTATCGCAGCATTGTGGGCAGCAACAATTTTACAAAGTACAACATCCCAGTTTTTTCAATTTCTGCTGGGTTTTTTGTTTCTTCTAATAACGTTTTCAAAAGTTCTGTGAGCACGTTTCACATGGTTAGCTTGCTGGTCTGTATAACTACGTTTAACTTTCTAAACCTTGAGAAAACTCTTGAATTCAGAAAATGTAAACAATGAACCTTAGTAACGTTCGTATGTATTCTAAGAAAAAAAAGCCAGTTTATTAATTTGGTAAATGTGCTTAAATAAAATAAAACTCCTGACTTTGAAAAGTGAAGTCAGGACGTGTATAAGTAAGAAGATTTTTCAATTCAAAATTGAATGTACACTGAATGTAGCTAGGGAGTTGAAACACAGTGCAGTAATACCATTGCTAAACTCCTGTGTCTTAGTATAGTATACTACTACTACTAAAGTATTTTGTACGACCACAAACTGAAGGGAAAAAAATTTAATAAAAAGTATTCAGTACTCTCGTTGCAGTTATAGCTTGTGAAATCACCTTTGAATGTAATATGTATTCATAACCACAGACGTCCAGAGAATCGAACCAACCATAAGCGTACGAGACAGGGGGGATGAAGGGGGCAACTCGCCTCTCTCCCCCTCCTCCCCAGAGCTGGAGCAAATCATGAAAATCAGGCAAAATCAATAGAGATATTCGGTCAAAACACTGATGTTGCCAGGATTTTATATTGGGGGTTGGGGGAACCCACTATTGGGGGGGCCAATCCACACTATGTATTTATGTATGTATGATTTTATAAAATTTAATACGGTAAAAAAAAAAAAACGTTTGCTGTGGGGGGCATTTTCTAAGTGCACCCCCTCGCTACGCCACTGGGTCAAAATGATCTGCCTTGAAATTATTTCACCGTGTATTTCCATCATTAGTTGTAATCCATGTTAAAATGCAAAGTGATTCGTTTGCAACCCTATATAGCTGTTTGGCAGTAATGCTAACATTTATAAATGTGTTTATTCGGCTTCGGGCTTTTTTGTCATATTAAGACAAAAATCACCACTCCCTCCACGGCACCCCCGCCCCCCTCTACAAAAATGGGAGCTCGTACGCCTGTGGATCGAATCCATAAAATGACAGTGAACAACTTCCCATGGTTTTGTCGCTATTGTGGTCATACTCGGAATAGCATGAGGATTTTCAGTGCATTGCTTTATCGATGCTTTTTACAACGATTATTAACAAAACAGGCCAAGACGTAGCCCAGTGGTAAAGCGCTCGCTTGATGCGCGGTCGGTTTGGGATCTATCACCGTCAGTGAGCCCATTGGCTTATTTCTCACTCCAGCCAGTGCACCACGACTGGTACATCAACGGTCGTGGTATGTGCTATCCTGCCTATGGGATGGTGCATATAAAAGATCCCTTGCTGCTAATCGAAAAGAGTAGCCCATGAAGTGGCGACAGCGGGTTTCCTCCCTCAATATTTGTGTGGTTCTTAACCAATTGTCCGACGCCATATAACCGTAAATAAAATGTGTTGAGTGCGTCGTTAAATACACCATTTGCATTTCCATTAACAAAACAATTAGAATGAATATGATACAGTTGTTTATAATGTGTATGTTGGAAAACGGGATGTGTCAATAAACATACTTACATTGTACAAATATAGTTTCATCCCTGTTTCCCCAAAACATTTTTTATTACACACCATACATTTTTGGTATGACAAGATGTTACATTTTATCGTGAATTCCTTTCCATTTTGAAATATAAATTTCCGGAGGATATGTGCACAAAAATTATCGAATCGTGCACTTTTTTATAAAAGCATGAGACTTTGCACACACATACTAGACATCATAGAGGATATTTTAAAGATTGGAGGCATTCTCAATATGAACTGTGGTGGCCATGGCGGCCATTTTTCAAGATGGCAGCTGTGGGTATTTCCTAGTATTATGACATGCATAAAGTAGCCTCAAATAGAATTTTAAGCCAATTTAATGTTACATATGCCATAAATATGTATTCATTATGATACAAGAAGGATACGAAAAGTGAGATTTGGTGGACCTTATGACATTTAGGGGTAATTTTGGGTTCAAAACCATGATATTTTGATCTAAATATTTACATAGGCCCTATAATCCATCGCCATTAAAGTTAGTTGTGTAGAAAAGCTATATATCTTCAAAAACTATTTAGATAGCATTAAGGGAGACCCTAAGATGTGAAAAAGAATGAATGTTGATTTCGTGTATCCAGTATGTAAAGGTATATTAAGGGTAAAAGTCCACACTCCATTTTTGCGTAATGCACATGCCAGTACTCATTTAAGTTTCATCGAGTATGGGTATTTGAGTGTCTGGTGAAATATTAATGCTTCTTCCCTTCTTTGGTCATTGAATGCACCATAAAATGTAATATTGGGTCAACCATATAACAACCCACTTGGACCAGTGACATCATAATCCAAAATGGCCGTTTTCAATCACATTGTGTTTACAGTATCAATATAATTTCTATTTAAAACATTTCAACAGATTACGGCTTATTTTAATTTTTAATACTTTACTAGCATCACACTTTTGACACTAGTTGATTAACAGCAGCATAATAGATTAGTGAAACACATAGCCACTGCAGATAATATACTCTTCAAAAAAGTAGGGCAACTCTAAGAAGAATTTACAATTGCCAAAAGTGTAAGGTATATTAGCTGTTGGGAATGGTTATATGATAATAGTGAATTAATTGGGCAAACATTACAACCGGTAGTTCAGTATTACAGTAGGTTTTATGACCACCAAAGATTTTGAAGGACGATTGGGGTCAGAAGTGAAATTTGAAAATTGACGTTTTTTATCAGTAAATCGCAAATTTAAACAATAAAAAATGACTAAAAACAAAACAGTAACAACTATATGATCAACAGAATGAAAAGGATTGACAGAAATAATGTTCCACAGTGATTAATGGACCTTCCTGGAAATTGGCAAAATCGAGAATGACACCCCACGCACGTGTACGGGGCAACTGCGTGATGCGTGTGCAAACTATGGAATGTGTTTCGATGTGTTGATAAACAGACCTGCACGTTCTTTACTAGGATGTATGTAGTCAAAAAGTATGTTCGGTCTAATAGTTGATTTTAACATTAATATTTCAGGTTCTCCTACTGTTTTTTTAAGCTTATAGTTGTGATTGGCACCCGCGATCTTTTCTGACACACCGAGCAGGGATAGAAAGAAATGTTTTATTTAACGACGCACTCAACACATTTTATTTACGGTTATATGGCGTCAGACATATGGTTAAGGACCACACAGATGTTGAGAGGAAACCCGCTGTCGCCACTACATGGGCTACTCTTCAGATTAGCAGCAAGGGGTCTTTTATTTGCGCTTCCCACAGGCCGGATAGCACAAATCATGGCCTTTGTTGAACCAGTTACGGATCACTGGTCGGTGCAAGTGGTTTACACCTACTCATTGAGCCTTGTGGAGCACTCACTCAGGGTTTGGAGTCGGTATCTGAATTAAAAATCCTATGCCTCGACTGGGATCCGAACCCAGTACCTACCAGCCTGTAGATCGATGGCCTACCACGACGCCACCGAGGCCGGTTCCGAGCAGGGATAGATGCCACTAACACATTTCTGTGGTGCATATGCATACTCGAAGATATGAGCAAATTATCTAGTTGAGATACTTATTTAGCATGGACTAACGCTGCTAGGTATATTGTTTGACCTAGGTAACTCTGCCATTAACCACCAACAGCCCATCTCCATTATACAGATGTGTATTGTCACAACAGTTACTATCCGTAACCTTACAACATGATTAGCATGCTGACGTTGAGAATATTTTACAAACACACACAGTTTTCAGCAGGTCTGATACATCCGTTGTAGGCCTGCCAAGCAACTACACATTTATTCCATTATTTACAGAAGGAAGAAAGAAGGAAGGAAGGAAGGAAATGTTTTATTTAACGACGCACTCAACACATTTTATTTACGGTTATATGGCGTCAGACATATGGTTAAGGACCACACAGATATAGAGAGAGGAAACCCGTTGTCGCCACTTCATGGGCTACTCGTTTCGATTAGCAGCACGGGATCTTTTATATGCACCATCCCATAAACAGGATAAGATATACCACGGTCTTTGATGTACTAGTCGTGGTGCAGTGGCTGGATCGAGAAATAGCCCAATGGGTTAGGTAAAATGGATGCTATAAACAAGCTGCAAAGGACACTGCAGATGCATACAAGCACAACTAAAACATCTGCAAGTGGTGTGGGTGTTGTAAAGAATGGGAACTCTATGATTCGCTGGGCCTGATATATATCCACCTTAGCACAGACTTTGCTATATAAAATGTAAAGAATGGGAACTCTATGATTCGCTGGGCCTGATATATATTCACCGTAGCACAGATTTTGCTATATAAAATGTAAAACAGGAATAATAAAAGTTAATAATTGTAGTTACGTGCACCCTAAAGAAGTAATTATACATTGTTTTGTTAACAGTTAACTTCAAATGAATCGATCCCATATATAATTTTAGCATAATTACGTTTAAAACTCGAGAATATCAAAATTTTAATAAGCTGGCACTCTGTGTAAACTGTGGTTTCCCCAAAAATCCATGGTAAAATAAACAGAAAGCAGAAAAATCTGCTTCAAGTCGTTAAGTTTTCAGTTTCAATTAATTATTAGCAGACATAGCAGACAAAATATGTACTTAATCTGTTGATTAACCTCTACAGATTTCTGATATAATTGTTAGTTTTTACTAGTAAAATAATTATTTTATTCTATTGTTTTATGTAGTATAGAAGGTATAATCTTCACATTTCAAAATAAAAATTAATTTAAAAAAATATTTTGTGGGAAGCCGCCATTAACTATTTTGATAGACCCTCGTTTCGAATTTATGTCAATTTGTTCACTTATGAACCTGAAATGACCCACAGAAGTCATCTAATGTCTATTTTCCAATTATGTTTTTTTAATTCTAGAGGTTCCGTCATGGAAATAGTTAAACATAAAATGACAATAAAATATTAGTTAGGGTTATTTAGTCCATTATTATTTTATGTAGAGAAATTGTCATGGCGGTCAATGCCATCACAGGTCGTGTTGACAATGCCTCCAGTCTTAAAATTAATCTCTATGATGTTTAAGTATGTGTGTGCCAAGTTTCATGCTTTTATTAAAAAAAAGTGCACGATTCATTCACATATCCTCTGGACTATTAGTGCCTTCTATAATTAAAAACCGGCCTCGGTGGCATCGTGGTTAGGCCATCGGTCTACAGGCTGGTAGGTACTGGGTTCGGATCCCAATCGAGGCATGGGATTTTTAATCCAGATACCGACTCCAAACCCTGAGTCAGTGCTCCGCAAGGCCCAATGGGTAGGTGTAAACCACTTGCACCGACCAATGATCCATAACTGGTTCAACAAAGGCCATGGTTTGTGCTATCCTGCCTGTGGGAAGCGCAAATAAAAGATCCCTTGCTGATAATCGGAAAGAGTAGCCCATGAAGTGGCGACAGCGGGTTTCCTCTCAAAATCTGTGTGGTCCTGAACCATATGTCTGACGCCATATAACCGTAAATAAATTGTGTTGAGTGCGTCGTTAAATAAAAATTTCTTTCTTTCTTTCTATAATTAAAAAGACGTGCCAATTTCCCTTCAACTTTTAACTAAGGGCTTAGTGTGACCACTTCGGGGAGTGTTCAGTAGTTACTTCTGGCATTGTTAAGAGGCACTTGTAACCACCTATTATACACCCCTATTACAGGCGGTCGTTAGTTAGTACCGTTAGTCAGACCAGCTTTATTAGCGGCAGAGGACGAGGATGCCAGGTGGGTGCACGGAAATACACAGAGACTGCACCCGTGGAGGAAGTTGAGACAGGTAGGCGATGGTGTGGACAGCTCAGAAGACAAAAGTCGGAGGAAACTGATACAAAGGGTCGAAAAGGATTTAAATCGTGGGGCAAATTGGGAAGTTTTTTATATTAAGATAATGAGAGAGAATGATAGGCAGATGATGATGATAGATGAGAAAGATGAATGAAAGTGTGAACCAGCTTTTGACGGGATTTGAACCCCAGTCGCCAGCTTGACTGTCCTACAGCTTATCCACAAAACCACGGAGCTCACTAGTCTGTAAGGTTTGAGGGGCAGAGAATGTGTTTCAGATTATTTGCTTGTATAATCTTAGAATGTGACAAACAAAAAATCGTCACTTTGTTTTAAAGGGACATTCCTGAGTTTGCTGCACTTTTTAAGATGTTATCGACTAACAGACTTTTTAACGATTGTAATGACATTTTTCTGCATAAAATATTGGTGGCTGTATATTAAACGTGTTTCTGATCGTTCTAATATTTGTACTGGGTTAAATTTCATTTTATTTCCTACAATATATTTTTCATACGTACGAAATTATATGAAGAAAAAATCCAATTTGGGCTTCTTACAAATATTAAGACGACCAGAAACAAATTGAATATACAGACACTGATATTCTAAACAAGAAAATATATTTAATATGCAAGTTTAATCGTAGAAATATTTTATTAGTCGGAAACATCTTACAATGCAGCAAACTCCGTAATCTCCCTTTAAAATGGGTGTATTTCCTTTAATCATAGAAATCGCATTGTAGTCATGTGGGTTGTACATGTAGGTACACACAAACAGAATGTCATGTAGTTGTTTAATGTTTCTGCATCAAATTGTTAGCATTACTTTCTTCCACAGCATTTAAAAATGAAATTACATTAACAGATCACAGAGTTAAAACCTTTCTGTGAGTGGCACAAATGATTAAAATCAAACCATACACCACTTATTATAATAAAATTAAATATCAATGAAAACAAAAACAATGTCCTTGTAAAGTTTCCTTTTATTGAAACATCAAAATCAAGCAACTGTATTTTGCTGCTTCATACAGCAACAGAGATGTTTGTAAAATAACTCGTTTATTATTAACACAAATCACCGGGATTACGTCTAAATCAGTCTGTAGACTCACGACTACAATTATGATTTGATTGGATACTTCATCGTGTAAAATTCGTATCATTGCAAGTGATTGGACAAGTAACAATTGCATCACAGAATTTGATTGGATAGTCTATATATGTACAAAATACGTTTTGTTGCACTGGTGACTGTGTGCCATGATGGCATTGGTGGTGAACAAAAAAAATAATTAAAAAATACAATACAATATAAAATACAATACAATATCTCAGTTTTGGGAACAGCGATACTTCTACATTACAATATAGATAATACTATACACGTTAAAAACCTTACGATCAGTCGCAATGAAACGTAATCATTACGATCAGTCGCAATGAAATGTAATCATTACGATCAGCGCAATGAAATGTAATCATTAAAATCCGTGTAGTTTTATTTTCAATGCAACCGCTAAATATAATTTGTATACAGCTAAACCCGTGAAACAGCCACAAACGTTAGTATAAATAATGGCTATTCAAAAAAGCATTTTAAAGATGTCCATTTGTATTTTAATAGCTATGATTATCAGATACCGGCATCGGTCGTGTGGTGGTTAAGCCATCGGGCATGAGACTGGTAGGTACAGGGTTCGCAACCCGGTACCGGCTCCCACCCAGAGCAAGTTTTATCACCTCAATGGGTATGTGTAACACCACTACACTCTATTCTCTCTCACTAATCACTAACAACTAAACCACTGTCCTGGACAGACACCCCAGATAGCTGAGGTATGTGCCCAGGACAGCGTGCTTGAACCTTAATTGGATATAAGCACTGAAATAAGTTGAAATTAAATTATTACAAGTGGCTGTTTAACAAAGTGACCAAATCAGCAGGGTTCACTGTACTTCCATAAAATGTGCAGACTTCTACATCACACATAACATGGCCTTACAATTTTAGTTATATATATATATTTCAGTATTTGTAATAAACTACTTTGAACGAATTTAAGACGAATTGTGTTAATTATATACAGAATGTCATGGAAATCGCAGTTACAAAGCATACACTAAAACACAACAATCACACGTCAATGTCCCTGAGTAAACTTGTACATAAACTTTCCTGAGAAAAGTAGGTGAGCACATATGATATGTTTATTAAAGGTGCATGTTCTGAAATTTAAAACCGGCCTCAGTGGTGTAGTGGTTAAGTCATCAGACATAAGGTGAATACTGTCAACAACAACAAAACGTTTCAGGTACATGTACTGTACAATAAGTATGCTTAGTGTGAAACTATGGATTAATCTGCCAGTGTTATTAATACACCTGGGCCCGGTAACATAAAGCACTCGTAACACTTACGTGAGACGTACACCATACATAATGTGTGGCGTACGTCTGACGTAAATGTTACGAGTGCTTTGTGTTACAGGGCCCTGGCCCCGTGCTTATAAACCTTAAAGTCTACACTTTAATAAAGTCCAGACTTCGTCATGACAACGCCATTCAAATAGCATTACGTTAAAGTCTGGACTTATAAGCACGGGCCCTGGGCCCAAATTTTCGAAGCTATCTTAGAACCATCATAGGGTGTGACATCACACGTCATATGACATCATAGCTTACGATGATTTGATGATTTAACGATATCGTAGGCTAAGATTGCTTCGAAAATATGTCATGACCCCTGTATAACACATCCAACAGGCATAATACTCGTACAATTACATGTGAAAAGGTTGAAAATATTAAAATGATGACATGCATTATTTCAATTACTTAAAACACGGTTTCAAGTCTTTTGGGGGGAAAAACCCACCTAAATTAAATTCCATTCATTGTTGTAAGGTCTTTAAATATTACCGGTAGTTGAAAATCAGTGCTGAATAATAGAACATGCACCTTTAATAAATGCTGTCAAGTAATCAGTTTTATCAAGGTATGGTTTCAATGAATGTAGCATGGACCAGTAGAGATACATCCACCATTCTACCTTAATAAAACCCATACTTTGCAACAGTGATTATTTATCCAGCAATTTCTAATCATAAAAAAAACCCCCACCTGTAAATGTTTAAAAGGAAGGAAATGTTTTATTTAATGACGCACTCAACACATCATAAATATTAACTCTTTATAACTACCCCCATCCTGACACTTGCACAACAGCAACATAAGGTGTTGTTTCTGGTAATTTCCCCATAGTTCCGACACCCAATAGCCGATATATTTTTCATGCTGAAATTTCATTAAACATCTATTCTATTCTGGCTATTTTCGTATCTGAGGTTTTTTGTTGCTGGCCCAAGTTGATGTTTTGCAAGGTAGTTATCAAGGAGAGGTCCTCCCTAAAACTAATAGTCACATATCCCGCTTGATGATGTTGTATTTTTCAAAAATATATATTCTGACATAGAAATCGTATTAAAACTGTACGGAGTAATTAACAGTGTTGTGCATTTTTGTAGTAAATCTATTGGATATGAAACCGAAAAGGTACACAGATGTGAAATTAAGGTTGGTGAGTTTAACGGAACTAAAATTGCAGGATAAATAACGTACACAATAAATATAGGATAACAAACATTTTTAAAATGTCATTCAAAACATTCTAAAGTACATTAAAAAATATCCAGTTAAAAGTAAAGATATTTGTGATAAAATTCCTGAGTACAACACAAAGGCAGCTTCACAGTATGAAAGATGCTTGGCTTAAAATTATCACAAATGAGTTGTACATTTTCTGAACACGTCTCTTCAGATTATGCATTAATGAATAAAATACATTATGTGTAACCTCCATATATGCTATATAATAGAGGCTAGTACAGTATATCAACTCTATTTCAATATGTCAAATATAATTCTGATTGCACTTTATAAATTTTTTTTAAAATAAAACCCATCCCTGAATGTTATCAGTTGATAAAATACAGAAAATGGCATCACCAATGAGGAAAGAAATTATAATTTTTATTATTTAAAACTATGTGAAACATTGTTTATAAATAATTATACAAATGTTTTACTTTTTTTAAATTATTTATGGATGCATAAGAAGTCAGAAATTAAAAAAAAAACCTGAATAATTCTTAGATGTCATTGTCGACAACGATGTGCAAATTTTTTTTTGAAGTCACAAAAACACAAAAAAGTCTATTATATTCTTTAAAACACATAATTGTTAATGTAAAATGACATGTTTGCTTAGAACAGTTGCTGAATACTGAATCAGGGAGTAAAATTTAATCTATCAACATTTTATAAAACTTGTTTTTCTACTTCTGAATCAAGTCATAATATTGCAAAGTATTTTTTAGACATTTTATATAGAATAAAAATCATTTCAGTAATACTGTTATAAATTTGCTTACAAACATGAATTGTGTAAATATAACACTGGCGTAGGAAGCAAGGGGGGCATGTTCCCCCCACTTTGTAGCAGCAGCGATGTTTTTTATACATTTATACACATACATGTATTTATGTGTGTGCCCCCCCCCCCCCCCCCACTTTGTGGCACCTTCCTACGCCTGTGTATAACATGGATAAATAAGCAATAATGATATTCCAAACTATCATCACAGTGAAAATATTATGAAATGTGAATATAACTGCTAAAGTTTTATATGACATAAGTCAAATGTTTTTTTGTCTTCTTTTGTAGATCTAAATATTTATGCCTACATATATAACAATACAATGTGTGGCTTGTGTGTGACAAAACAAAGTCTTAAATCCAACGATATATCCCTAACAAATAGTCCTACAATTACAAACAAAGACCTATTTTAGAAAGAATTGTACAAAACATTGTTTGGTTAAAAACAAAACTACCCTGGGCTTCGTATTTTGTTAAAAGACAATGTATAGCTTATAAATGGGTAAAAATGTTAAATAAATAATATATAATATTTATATATATATTATATATATATATATATATATATATATATCAAGGTTCCAAACAGATGGTCAGTATTATAAAGGTTCGTGTACGTCTAGGCCACAATAACACAAGAAAATAAAAACCATTAGTTATGGTAGGCCATTAAAGGTTGTAGGTAAATCATTCATAAATATTACATGATTGATGAGTTGTAAACTTTAAAATTAAAAACGATCACCTTTCCAAGTGCAACATTACAGGTTATTCCCATGGACTTTTCATACATAAGCAAAGTTTTATGATTTGAATGGTCCCCCTGCCACCAAGTAAAAGGAAATATTAAAAAGCTCTTCAAGTGTTGTTGGTTTTTTTTTTACCAATTTAATCAAACTAAAGCAGGGTTTCTAGAATTTTTATAAAATCCACTAGCCATGGGATCAGTGATTTAAAACATTTACTAGCCACATTTAAAAATTTGCTAACCCTACTTTAAGTTAATACAATTTTACTACTAGTAATAATCAGAACTTTATGTCACCTAAAGAGGGAGATAAAGCTTAAAAACACTAAGATTGGGGGCTGGGGGTGGAGGCAGAATATTCATATTGGAAAAATAAGACTTAAATTCAACTTTTCACAACTTTTTTCACTAGCCATTGGGCATGGCAATAGTAGTTATTTACTTGCCCAACATTGAATATCACTAGCCATGGGAGTGGGGCTACCGTAATCTGGCATGGCAATAGTAGTTATTTACTAGCCCAACATTGAATATCACTAGCCATGGGAGTGGGGCTACCGTAATCTGGCATGGCAATAGTAGTTATTTACTAGCCGTTGGGCTATATTGAATATCACTAACCATGGGAGTGGGGCCATCATAATCTACAAGCCCTGCTAAAGCAAAGTTTCCAAAAGATGTTCATCACTTGTTATGTTATTGATGTCTTGCACACAAAATAAAACTATACATGTGGCTAAATATCATCAATTTTTAAAATACATGTGCCTCAAATATAAAAATATTTTTTAAATTCGGTGCTGAATATTTGCCATTATCTAGGATTATATACCGACGTCCAAAAGAAATGTCAATAATTTGATAAATATTGCTGCTAATCCACCATACAAACACTTTACATGCATCATGATGTGCATTGTGACGTTTGGATGTTGAACGTTATGATACTTTCATATCCAGTGATGTGAGAGGGCTGGAACAAAAAAGCTTACTGCAGCCGGGGTCCAGGAGCCGCTTAAGGGCCCCTGAAGGAAAATTGTTGTTTGCAACCCCTGGAACTGCCATAAAATTGCATTCAATGCTAACAAATCTAAACTGGTTATAACTTATAATATAAGGCACATATCATAAACTTGAAACCGTGAAAACATGCAAATGAACCGTGTGTGTGGTCAACAGTATTGAACATCATGTTTTTGTTGGAGGTTTTTTTTTTAGATGAAATGGAAAAATGCATTCTATAATACAATTTCAAGCCTTGTGAAGATCTTTTGGATGTCAGTACTTATTTTTAGACGAAATGGGAAAGCGCATTTACGAGTTTCTACATAGCTCTCACATCCCTGCATATCCTATCATGCCATTTATTGGTTTTCTATAATACAATTTCAAGCCTTGTAATGTTTCTTTTGGACGTCAGTATTTACTTTCATGTATATCAAAAAATAAGATCAGCAGTTGCAAGTATTTTACAATTTGTGTTTATCAGACTTGTGTATTAAATACATCACAAAATCTGAATATCTTATGCATTTGTATAACATCAATTATGCAAGAACAAAACATCCATGCATTTGCATATAAAATTCACAACCATTATTAACTTCCAGAGAACATTTCTCAAAGAATAGCAAAGCAATGAAAAATACAGCTATTGTCCGAGTTTGTTGGACCCTGACGATTGACGCGCCACCTGTTTTATTATCTCCCCTGTTCTGAGCCAAGACGCTCATTGGTTAAGTCTACTACAACTCTATACAGACTGAGCCACCAACTAGTGCCAATAGCACCGTTGGCAACAATTTGCCCTTCAAGTTACAATGAAAAATTAGTCATTATATAGTTGTTTTTTTAAACAAGTAAATGTGAGGGCTCTCTAAACCTATTAAGATATGAATTATGCATATATACATTTAATATGAAATACATTTTTATCTTTTTATTGCTGAATAAAACAAACTAAAATATTTAAGAATTGATATAAAAAAGGACCACGACTTTTCTCATAATATAACTGTACAGTTTAGCAATCAATTTATGATGTGAGAAAAGTGACTGACTGGTCAACATTTCTTGTCTACCATTTCTTGCATCACCAAAAACAATGTTTAATACCTTAAAGGGACATTCCAGAGTTTGCTGTACTTTTTAAGATGTTATTGACTAACGATTGTAATCACATATCAAATATATTTTCCTGCATACAATATTAGTGGCTGTATCTTAAACATGTTTCTGATTATTCTAATATTTGTACTAGGTTAAATTTCATTTTATTTCCTAAAATATTGTTTTTTCTTATGTACGAAATTATTTCAAGACAAAATCCAGTTTGGGCTTCTTATAAATATTAAGACTATCAGAAACACATTGAATATACAGACACTGGTAATCTTAACAAGAAAATATATTTAATATGTAAGTTTAATCGTAGAAATATTTTATTAGTTGGAAACATCTTACAATGCAGCAAACTCGGGAATGTCGCTTTAAGTTAGTTGACAATATGAGAAAGAGGTTATTTAACCTAAATGTACAACATGGCAACACATGTCACAATATCACCCATTCTGTCAGGGTTTGTTTCCACAGTATATATCATACTCCAGTTTCCAAGTGTACCAAATGGACTACCTTTTTCAACACACTACTAAAATAATATCAAATATGTATTCATACCAAATACAAGCTAAAAACAAAACATAAAAAACAAACAACCAAACAAACAGATTCATTCACCTTTGAGAAAATATACAGTTAAATAATATATATATATATATGTATTTATATAGAAAATTTGCTTTTCTCTATGCTTTCTAAAATGCAAAACTCGTTACACTAAAGAAATGAAAAAACACAAAACAGCTCACTTCAAAACTAAACAAGTTTTGTTTTTAAAAAGGTCATTTTATAAACAAATAAACTTTTCTAAGAACAGAAGAAAACTGTCACAAACTACAAAATCTAGAGAATTAATGTAGAAATATTTTGTAGTTTTGATGACAGGGGATATATTAATAATTTCCTATATAACTGCTACAAATGTAAAAATATTAACAAGTGTTTCATCATCAATTAGTTTATATTTGGCTTTGTTTTTAATGTTGAATTACATTACTCAAGATCGTGCTTAAATTATGTTTTTGGCAAACTGCATTTCGCAACATGATATATAGGTGCTCAAAATATTTTGGTACACAAAACAGAAAATGAACTAAGATCAGCAACATTAAATAATTTTCTAAAATATTCCTATAATGTAGATACCAATATCACTAAATAATTTCTAAGATATACCCTAATGCACCAACTACTAAACACGATGTCTCTCTTTTTCAAATACATTATTTATTTCATGATAGCCTTTATTTTAGTTACAATTGTGTGAATTAATTTAATTTACGTTAAGGCATCTATCCCGAGTTTGTAATAGACTGGATAACAGAACATTTTAAATTCTGAGATACAAGGCATGTATCATTAAATAAATTCAGGATTCCCGTTTACCCAATTATTGAGATTTTTTTTTTTTTAATTAATATATATAAAACTATAGGTAAAAATCAATACACAGATACTATAAATATTAGAATAACCAGAAATGTATTAAGGAAGGAAATGTTTTATTTAACAACGCACTCAACACATTTTATTTACGGTTATATGGCGTCCAACATATGGTTACGGACCACACAGATATTGAGAGAGGAAACCTGCTGTTGCCACTTCATGGGCTACTCTTTCCGATTAGCAGCAAGGGATCTTTTATATGCACCATCCCACAGACAGGATAGTACATACCACGGCCTTTGTTACACAAGTTGTGAAGCACTGGCTGGAACGAGAAATAGCCCAATGGGTCCACCGACGGGGATCGATCCTAAACCGACCGCGCATCAAGCGAACGCTTTACCACTGGGCTACGTCCCACCCACAGAAATGCATTAAATGCACAGTTATTGATATTTTAAGCAAGAAAATGGCAGTATAATGTAATTTTAATAATAATAAAAAAAACTATGTTGGAAGGGAACCCCCCCAAAAGACCAAACATTTCACCGGATCCAAACTCGGGACAGAATTTTTAAAAATCTATTTGATATTAATTGATACAGAAATGTCTGACAGTTGTTAATATTTTTACAAATTCAAAGAAGAGGTGTTATTAATATTCTCCCCTGTGGCTTTGACAACAAACAGTGTGTCTAAAACACAGAGCACTAACTAATTCATATTGTAGACACTAAAGAGTTTTGCAAAACAACAAAACAACCATCACATAAAATGACCTATTGTCCGAACCAAATTGTTAACAACTACAAAAAATTACTCTCCTACCTTTAATTGCCGTTAGATTTCCTCCAAAGTTTGTCCAGTCACAAATTGCAAAAAAAACCACTACAAATATACAGATTCCACACACGAGACTGCAACGATGTCGCCGATATTGTCTTTGCTGAGATTGCATAGGGAAAAATACATGCAGTTTTCTGCTGTCTGCCATGTTGCTTGTTTATGGAATACTCTTCAAGAGGGGTGAAAGCCTCCAAAGTATGTGACACAATTACTATGAAATCGATGATCTCTAGTGGTATCATTAAAATAATAATAATAGTAATAATAATAAATAAAAAATAAAAAATATGACGTCATCACGTTTGCTTTTATATCATAACATGTTATGACGTTGTTAGATTAAGTCCTATCCTTTCACCCCTCTTGAAGAATATTCCATAAAAAGTCAAAATGGCAGCCGATACAAAATTACATGCTTTTTTCCCTATGCGCTCTCACCGAAGTCGATATAGGTGACATGGTTATCATCTGGTATACTGAATCTGTGTCATTGTAATGGTTTTTTCAAGATTTGTGTCTGGACAAATTTTGGAGGATATCTAACGGCAATTAAAGGTAGAAGAGTAAATTTTCGTAGTTGTTAACAATTTAGTTCGGACAATAGTCAAATTCCTTTTAAAAACAAAACAGCACTTGTCAAGTACTGCCATTCACGCAAACATGTCAAATACTCATCACATCGTGTCCAGTTACCAGCTGTGTATTAATTTACCAGCTGTCTATTGATGTACCAGCCATCTATTAATTTACCAGCTGTCTTTTGATTTACCAGCTTTCTATTGATTTACCAGTTGTCTATTGATTTAGCAGATGTCTATTGATTTACCAGCCGTCTATTGATTTACCACTTATCTGTCTCTCACATTTAGTTGTCAATCATATCGGCTTATAAAGTTAACTGTCTATTGTATAAATTTTCCAATTTGTTGCAAATCATATCAATTTGCAATTTGACTGTCAATCACATCAGTTTTTCCATCTAGGTGTCAATCAAATCAATGTACCAGTTTACTGTTAATCAAATCAGTTTTCTAATTACAGGTGTAATCAACAGTTGGCAATGTCCATCCAACGCCTGGCCTACAATATCACTTAACTTATGAAAAGGGCAGTTTAATTGCTAAGTATGTGTTGCCTACACTAGAAACCTACGTTCGAGTTAATGATTGACTGGCATTAGTCAACTACTGACATACATTTTTCAACTTATCACACACAACTGGTAAACTTGTGATAGCTGACCATAGCCAACTAGCTGAAGAAAGTGAGGTAACAGTTACCTCCCCTGCATGAGGTGAACCATGGGCAACCGGTCATCACAAACTGACATTCACATGGGAGACTAAAGACAAATTGATAGTTCAACATGTGTTTGTATGTCGTCATAAACTGACATTATTCACATGGGAGACTATAGACAAATTGATAGTTCAACATGCGTTTGTATCACAGTTTTATGTAGCCCGAGTACTCTGCCGTTCGAGAGCTAGACGGACATTTGAACAGTTATGATCGCTCTCTCAGCTAGAGATAACTCTATAGCGAAAACACAGAATGGTTGCCTACCACTGGGCAGGCAACGATTCGTGCTCTAATACAACAATAACCCTGTTTGACGCTAAATACCACTACATTGATCATTTTCGTGTTTGCTGATAACAAATATTTCACATATTAAGCACTGATACACACACTATAGGAAAAAACACAATTATTAATAAAACACAACAATTGATGTTTTGGTTAAATATGTAGGTTGTGACAGCTTTCTTCCTGTAGTATATGTATCAGTGATTAATATGTCAAATATGTGTTATCAGCCAACTCACAAATGATAAATGCAAATGTCCATCTAGCTCTTGAATGGCAGAGTACCCAGATTATGTTTGACATACATATGCAATTCAAACATGCAATACATGCAAATTGTATCAAGACATAACAGACCCATATTAAAAATAAATTCAGCTACTGGCTAACATTCTGTTACCTAGTTACAAAATGCTTACTGGAAACAGGAAATGCTCATTGTAAACAATATATGTCAATTAAACACATGATATCAATTATGCTTAAAGGAATCATGTTACACTTAATCAAAACAATTTGCTCACTGGAAACTGTACACTGATTAGAAACATGATACGCTTACTGGAAAACATGATCTGCTTACTGGAAAACATGATATACTTACAAACATGCTTACTGAATGCGATATATCTGTCTGAAAACTCAACATGCTTTTTTTTGTCTAAATATATCACAAATTAATAAAAACATGCCAATTTTTTAAAAGTTGAATCTGAAAGACAAAACTGTTATCCATAATCAAGATCGTATCTCTGCACAATGCAGAGTCGAATGGGAGTTTGGCAAAAGTGGATGATTCCATGAATATCTATCTATTGCCTCATCTATAGGACAGCCACGCCCAATGATATACGTTACAGGACAATACATCCTTCCTGCACCCTCAGAGGACTGCCACTCCCAGAATACCAGAAACAATATGCAATGCAGAACATGAAATTGTGCACAAAATAGGCATGCTTTTTTAATGATGATAAAATGTTTACTTCGACAGATAACTTACATATATAGAAATTATGATAAGAGCTTGTGTGTCGTACTGATTTTACAAAACAAGTGTCAGGATTTTTTTTATTAACCGAGCCAGAGGGAGGGTAATACATGAATCCCGACACGAGTTTCGAAAAATCAGTACGATTCACAAACGAGTGTAATAATTTCTTTATTATCCACATTATCCAAAATATTATTTTTATGAATAACAAGATAGGACCTAGGACCATGTCGAAACATTTCAAAAGTAACTAAAAAAAGACGTTGAAATGTCGTTTTCCAAAATTATGTAATTGTTGTGAACAAAGTAAATCCGACATCCTAAGTCATTAACTAGTTATTCTCTCTCTCTCGATATATATATATATATATTTAATTTTAGCATAGAAATTGAGACTTTGCCGTGCCGCCCATGTTCTGACTCACAGAATGCCTGGATAAATGCCTGCTGTTCTAAGTGGTAGACGGTTTCCTCGACATGATTGTATGATATGACTGTAAAAAGACATGCCTCTCAATATGAGATCACAGACCAGCATTGTGCTGAACACACCTGCTTACAGACCAGAGCCCCGTTCCACAAAGCAATCTTAGACTTAAGATCACCGTAACTGCACAGCTAACATATGCACTTATGGTGATCTTGGCGCTAACACTGCTTTGTGGAACGGGGCCCAGAGCCCATGCTTGTAAAACCTCCAGACTCAATCTCTAATGACATTGTCACTCGCATGCAATTTGTATAGCGTTGCCAAGACGTTAAAATCTCAGACCCAGAGTCTAGACTAACGGTTTTAAAAGCACCAGGCCTGTACATACACTAGACACTGAAAGGGTTAATCCAACAACGATGGCAGAACTTGTTTTAACAATCTGCCCGACACACCAACACGTTCATGTATATAGATATGTTATTATGGTCCTCTCTCTCTCACACATTCAATGTTGCGACCTTTTCTGCAGCAGCAGCTGTCGGAGGGAATTGGCTTCTTCGCGTAACGTCGCCACCTGGGCACGTAAAATTGCGTTTTCTTTTTCCAGAAAGCTGGCCCTGATGGCGATCTCGTCCTCCCGTGCCTTCCTCGCATCTCTCGATTTCTTAGCAGCATTGTTGTTTCGTTTTCTTCGTTCGAAATACTTGTTGTCTTTCTGGTCGACGGGTATGGCTTTCTTCTCACTGCGGGGTCTTTTCTGCGTCTGCTGAATGGCTGACAACGCCCGTGCTAGCGCTGGAGATGATCCCACTGTAAGAAAAAAAAAAAAAAACAAGAAATTAATATTTAATAAAATAAGTTTGTTAATAAAAAAGACAGACAAAAATAAAAGAAAAAAAAAAACAAGAAAGACAAAGAAAGTAAGAAAGTTTGTTTTATTAGCACACTGATTAATCATCAGCTATTTAGTGTAGAACATTAAAGGGACATTCCTGAGTTTGCTGCATTGTAAGATGTTTCCGACTAACAAAATATTTCTACAATTAAACTTATATATTAAATACATTTTCTGGTTTAGAATATCAGTGTCTGTATATTCAATGTGTTTCTGGTCGTCTTAATATTTGTAAGAAGCCCAAACTGGATTTTGTCTTCAAATAATTTCGTACGTACGAAAAAATTGCGAACTGTACGATTCTGTATAATTTGTCCAATTATGTCAAATGGGATGGTGAAAAATATGGTAATTGTTAGTTTACTACCATTTGTGTATATAGAAATATGGTTTCAAAACAATTGTTTACATGAACACACACCACCCACCAATGCACCCACATACACATAGGTAGCAGTAACCCAAAATAATCCAAAATCAACTGGGTTACTCAGTTTTATTAAATGAACATTGGAGAGTGAAAACATGAAGACACCTACAAAAATAATTCAGTTAAAAGATTTGTTTTGTTTAACGACACCACCAGAGCACATGGATTTATTAACCATCAGATATTGGATGTCAAGCATTTGGTAATTTTGACAGAAAACCAGCTACATTTTCCCATTAGTAGCAAGGGATCTTTATATGCACTATCCCACAGATAGGACAGCACATACCACATCCTTTGCCACTGTTGTGGTACTCTGGCTAGAACAAGAAATAGCCCAATGGGCCCACCGACGGGAATCGATCCCAGACCGACCGCACATAAAGCGAGCACTTTATCACTGAGGTATGTCATGCCCTTTATTCAATTCAACTACATCATCATCATCAACCAGGCCTCGAAACGGCCTGTAGCCAGGTCGCCAAATGCCCTGTTTGAGAGACTTAAATATTAAAAAAAAAAATGTTATAGTTGCCCAAAATAATATTATCTTCTTTAGAGCTATAACATGAACAACTGTTAATATTTATATTCCACATTAAAATCTTGCTCGTGGTTCGCTTACCATAATTTGCCAACATGCATCAGGGCTAGCTCTGGGTGGTCAGAACATTTCGCCAAATTATCTCAAAAATGTAAAACCTATAGCTAAAATATCAATTATTACACAATTTATTTTCACAAATTAAAATAAAATTCGCCAATTGTGCTTAAAATTCGCAATTGGCGAATTTGATGAGTGGCAGAGCTAGCCTTGTTGCATTATTATTTTTGGCCCACCATATTTTTGGTGAGTTTCGAACCCTGATCAATGTTTGACAATTTTTCTTAAAAACAGTTCTTTAATTGTCCATTTCCCCACTCTCTGCTACCCAGCAAGTTAAACCCAAGGTCAACAAACATTTCTGCCCATCCCATTTGGAGGAAAACAAACATCAATGAACAAGTCAAACAGTGACCAGTGGTGTAGCAGTAGCATATAGCACCGCCAAACTGGCCTGGCCTGCTGCTAGGTCAGACCGACCTGGCTCTGAACTACTCATCTAGTTCTAAGAAAGATCACTTTTCAAACAGCCAACTGTTGGTTCAGTTTACAGGGGTTTGCAGCACAGGTCATCTGGGCAAGGCCCTGGAGAGTGAATTTACAAGAGCCATTAAAGGCAGGGTCACACAACCATTGTAATACAACCATTGTAATAACATTCATTGTAATAACATTCATTCATTCATTTGAACTTGGGGCCAGACGTAGTCCAGTGGTAAAGTGCTCGCTTGATGCGTGGTCGGTTTGGGATTGATCCCTGTCAGTGGGCCCATTGGGCTATTTTTCGCTCCAGCCGGTGCACCATGACTGGTACATCAAAGGCCATGGTATGTGCTATCCTGTCTATGGGATGATGCATATAAAAGATCCCTTGCTGCTAATCGAAAAGAGTAGTCCATGAAGTGGCGACAGCGGGTTTACTCCCTCAATATCTATGGTCCTTAACCATATGTCTAATGCCATATAACCGTAAATAAAATGTGTTGAGTGCGTCGCTAAATAAATATTTCCTTCCTTCCTTCCTTCGAACTTATTTTGGTGCCTATATCCAATTAAGGTTCAAGCACGCTGTCCTGGGAACACACCGTAACTATCTGGGTTGTTTGTCCAGGACAGTGGGTTAGTTGTTAGTTAGATGTTAATGAGAGAGAGAGAGAGAGAGAGAAGATGGTGTAGTGGCCTTACACCTAACCACCGAGTCATTAAAACCACTCGAGGTGGGAGCAGGTACCAGGCTGCGAACCCTGTACCTACCAGCCTTATGCCCGATGGTTTAACCACGACACCACCGAGGGCAATAATGATGACAAATACATGACAATACCTATAAAATATTGCCTTAAACTTTATATATCACAGGTAACATTTGTTTTGTTTAACGACACCACTAGAGCACGTGGATTAATTAATTGTCGGCTACTGGATGAAGGAACATGTACACTGTTCTTGACGGTTCACTTTTCATGGGAAGGGCACTGAAAATAACAGTATTTCAAACCACAGCATGTCCTGCTTGACTCCCACCTGTCAAACTACATTGATAGTCAGGGGGCAGGAGGTAACTCAGTGGTAAAGCGCTCGCTTGATGCGCGGTCACGTTGGGATCGATTCCCCCTATTAGTGGGCCCATTGGTCTATTTCTCGTTCCATCCAGTGCAACACGACTGGTATATCAAAGGCCGTGGTATGTGCTACCCTGTCTGTGGGATGGTGCATATAAAAGATCCTTTGCTGCTAATCAAAAAGAGTAGCCCATGAAGTGGTGACAGCGGGTTTCCTCTCTCAATATCTGTGTGGTCCTTAAACACCAACCCCCCCCCCCCCCACACACACACACACACACACACACCAAGTCAGGCCACCGATCTTTTTAATCCAATTTAGTTTTACCCATAGTCATAAAAAATGTGAAAATGTCTTTGCTATACAGGGGACAGCATAAGGATAACTAACAGTAACAAATTTCTATCTTCTGCAATGAAACATCCCATTTTGGGCCTCAGATGGTTCAAAGCGGTGTAACACTGCCACTGACTAGTAGTTATTCAATTCAACCTTTGACCTGCAAGGTCAACTGGCCTGAGCCCAGCTGGTGTGGTCAGAGTGAGGGAATCTAACTGACCAGCAGGAAGTGTGTTCAACAGATGTGTAACCAATGCAAGGTGCCCTATGGAAGATTGCAACCCAACACATTCTTATGGACAAACCTTATGGTCTTGCCACAAATTACATTCCAGGCAAAGAAATTTACTGCCTCAGTGGCGCAGTGGTCAAGCCATTAGGTTTAAGGCTGGGAGGGAAAGACAGGATGTAGCCCAGTGATCCAGGATCGATTCCCCTTGGTGGGCCCATTAGGCTATTTCTCGTTCCAGCCAATGCATCATGACTGGTATATCAAAGGCCGTGGTATGTGCTATCCTGTCTGTGTGATGGTGCATATAAAAGATCTCTTGCTGGTAATTAAAAAAAGTAGGCCATGAAGTGGTGACAGCCATATAACTGTAGATAAATTGTGTTGAGTGTGTCGTTAAATAAAACATTTCCTAACTTTCCTAAGGCTGGGAGGTGCCGAGTTTATTGAAAGCCAGGCTGATTTTTGGCCCAGGCTGATTTTTGGCCCAAGTTAAAAAAAAATTCCTGAATATAGATATAGAGAATAATACATGAGTGGCCATTAGATACCATTTATCTCACAAGTTGTTTTAAAATGTATCTAACGAGCGAAAGCGAGTTTGTTATGTTTTTAAACAAGTTGTGAGATAAATGGTATCTATAGCAGACACGAATGTATTATTCTATTTCTTACATATCCTCAAAAACCAGGTTTTAAACAAATTTTAACTTCTTTTTTTAAACAAAAAGTTATTTACAGCTGTTGCACATGTAGCTGACTTATGCGTCACAGACACATGTATGTCAGGTTAACTATATGTCACAGTCTAATCAATGGAATAATCAATTTCCATCCTGTAGTTTTTTATTGGTACATGTAGTATGGCATTGGTGACCTGGTCATCACCTAGGAGCAGCCAGTCGTATGTCTCGATATTGTAAACACAGGTACATGTGTAAACAACCATGTGTAACCAAAAATAATGCACGCATGGTGTTCTCACCAACGGGTGTGTAAGAAAACTGCTTATTCATATTTGCATTAATACTTAGGGTTACAAACAAATCACAGCTTTTTCATATCCATTCAGAGCTTCTAGATTATGGTAGCCCCACTCCCATGGCTAGTGAATTTCAGTGTTGGGCCAGTAAATAACTACTATTGCCATGCCCAATGGCTAGCAGAGCTTCTAGATTATGGTAGCCCCACTCCCATGGCTAGTGAATTTCAGTGTTGGGCTAGTAAATAACTACTATTGCCATGCCCGATGGCTAGTAAAAAAAAAAAGTCAAATGCTACAGTTAAGTCTATTTTGTAAATATGAACAGGATAGCACACATACCACGGCCTTTGATGTACCAGTCGCAGTGCACTGGCTGGGCAACGGAAAATAAGACCTGCCACATGTTGTTTTGTTAAGTCTCCACTACACCACATAGATGAATAAATCTGCTATTGAATGGTTATATGGCATCAATCAATCTTCAGATACATTTTTCTTTTAGCAGCAATGGATCTTTTATATGTACTTTTCCACAAATAGTTACGTCACAATTACCAAATGTTTAACATGTAATAGCCAACGATTAATAAATCGATGTGCTCTACTGCTGTCATAAAACAAATCAAACTTTAAATAAAATAAAAGTTAACTTTTAGATCACTACATTAACAGAAGCACAAAATTTAACCACCTGTTTGGTTTTTTTTGGCTTTCACAATTTTGTCTACTAATATAAACTTAATTAGGATTTAGGAAACTATTTCTTGTAGTGTTGTAGAAAGAAAGAATTTAACAATGCACTCAACACATTTTATTTATGGTTAAATGGCATCAGACATATGGTTAAGGACCACACAGATATTGAGAGAGGAAACCCGCTGTCGCCACTTCATGAGTTACTCTTTTTGATTAGCAGCAAGGGATCTTTTATATGCACCATCCCACAGACAGGGTGGTACATACCACAGCCTTTGATATACCAGTCGTGGTGCACTGGCTGGAAGGAGAAATAGCCCAATAGTCATAGATCGATCGCGCATCAGGCGAACACTGTACCATGCTTTAAAATGGCTTTTCTATCCAATTCAAGGTTAAACTTTACAGATGTCACAGAAAAAAGAGAAAAATAAAATATTTTTAATATGAGATTTTGTTTTATGTAAGCACCCTTCACTTAAATTTTTATTAGTAGTGACGGGGATCGATCCTACACTGACTGCACATCGAGCGAGTGCTGTACCACTGGGCTACGCCCTGCACTCTGTAGCGTTGTAGAGGGTACGGAAAGTATTATATGTATGTTGTGATTAATAGGGTTTGAGTGTGTGATCATATAACTGGCTGCAAATTTCATGTTCGAGTACAATACCAAGTTATGTCCCTTCCAATTCTGTCATCCTTGGTGCACTAATGAATATATTTATGCCGTTACAAATTATTCTAGAATCAAAGGTCGGCAAGAAATGAAATCATGTTTTTAGCAACACCTCAGCACATTTTAAACCATGATGTTTGGTATTTGACACATTATGTTAACACAAGGCAGAGAGAGAGAGAGAGAGAGAGAGAGAGAGAGAGAGAGAGAGAGAGAGAGAGAGAGAGAGAGAGAGAGAGAGGGAGGGAGGGAGGGAGGGAGGGAGGGAGGGAGAGAGAGAGAGGGAGGGGAGGGGGAGGGGAGGGTGGGGGGAGGGGAGGGGGAGGGGAGGGAGGGAGGAAACAAGAAAACCTACATCTTTTTATGTACCCAAAGTGTAGTATTGGTAGGGAGGGGGGAGGGACAATTGAAGTTCCCCCGAGTTGAGTGATCTACGACCAAACCAATCCTAAAGTTGTTTTGTTTAACACCACCACTTGAGCACATTTATTATTCATTGACTATTGGATCTCAAACAACTGGTTAATTTTTGACTTGTCATCATACAGGAAACCTGCCATTTATCTATTAGCAGCTAGAGATCTTTTATATACACTTTCCCACAGACAGGACAGTACACACCATGGTCTATGATATTACCAGCCATGATACACTGGTTGGAATCAAATGAAGAATAAAGAAGAAGGTATTTTTGGCAATCCGACACATTTTGTTAGGGAAAATGTAACAAAATTTAATTTTTGTTACCAATATATGGAGAAATGGAGGTGCTAAGTTCTGGTTTTATTTTACAAGCTAACTGCAGTTTAACTTACAATATTCATTCCTTAAAATTCTTCACCAACTAGAGCTGGGTGGTATACCGTATATACCATTTGGTACTGGTATCAATACCAATTTACCGTACTGAGCAAATTTCAAAATACCAAAATTTTGGTATTCAAAAATGTACTAAAAATATATCTAACGAACACAACATGGGTTGGGTATAAATCAGACAACAGTCTTATGTATATAGTTTAATTTTATTTAGACCAAAATTAGTGGGTGAGCCATAACTCAAGCATGCATGTAAAGCTGAGTCTACCGAAAATACCGCTCGATATTGGTATTGATATTGTCAATACCAAATACCATACCGATACCGAGGTAAATCACTCATAAATACCGATATCAATACCAAACCACAAATTTTAATACCGCCCATCTCTATAGCTAACATGTAGTATTATCTTTTACCATTTGGTGGCAAAAAAACAACTCTCATTACACAATTCTCAAATTAATTATCTCTACATAATTTCTTTGCCAAGCTGAATTTAAATTTGGCAGTGTAGGAAAGGATAGCTTAAACCCTCGTCTTGCACTATAAACCAATCATGATGAAATAGTCATTTTTATTCTTCTTTCTCAAATCTCCCTAATAAATTTTAATCAAAAACAGACACAGACAGACAATCGGACTGAACGTACAATTTGACCACCAAGTGGTTGGTGATACAAAGCAGCAAAAGTTCATTAACCTGGTCTTTTGATTGTGCCACCTTCGCCAGTTACCAAGTTAGTAATACGTATTAAATAGCATTCACAGAAATGAAGTTACGTCACAACACAATCACTGCACAATCCCGTCACGTCATCGAATACAACGATCAAAACCCCCATTAGGCCGGGTGACTTGGCGTTGCTCGGTCCAAGGGTTGTCGGACAAATCGCCCAATAAAGTCATTGGTTTTCATCCCAGAAAGAAGTATAGCCCACACAATGGCTAATGCCCATTAGGTGATAACAGGTGTGTGGGACTGTGTAATGGGTTGGGTAACTGCCTCAGATCTCCACTGGGTCATGTTTTCAGAGTTATGTAACGCGACACGCCATTATGGAACGTCTTGCATAACACCTTCACTTTCTCTGGGTTAATTACGCCAGGTTGTTGACCTGCAGCACTCACCTGGTTCAGGTATGTCATATATATATATATATATATATATATATATATAGTCACATGCCCCAGGTATGCCATGTCACAACGGTTATAACCCTGTTATGAGAAATAATATCATATACAACATCTACATGTGAGACTACAATGCCAGCACTTCCATATTTCCAGGGAGCGTTTTGTTCAGTATTCATTTGCTACACGCGTTTGAGAGATCCCTACACAATTTTAAAACATGATACAGTGCTTGCTAATCAATATAGAAATATTGCTATTTGTAAATTTTTCGCTGAACGTAAAAATTATGTCCTCAAGGAATGTAATACCTGATGATGTCATTTTATATTGGTAATGTGTCTTACTGAGCGTTATTGTTTTAACCCCCAAAAAAAAATTCAAAAAAAAATATTAACTTTTAATGTTATTAGTAAGTATGTTTCAAATTTAATTATAAGTATTGTCTGTTATTTGTTTTACCTGGCTATGAACAAAACAAAAATCATCTGAAAATGGCTTTACTGATGAACAGAAAAGAAATAACAGATAATCCTTAAATACAGATCTGTTACATGTACATTTGCAGATTAACCTTAAAGGGACAGACCCTAGTTTCAAGCCGTGAAAATTAACACTAAATTTAGTTAATCTACAAACCTGTCAAACATTTTGATAAAGTTACAATTGGGTGAAACATGAGTCACTTTGAAATGGTGAAATACCCTCTAAAAATAGACTAAAACTCGACTCCATAACTGTTACTTCTCAGACGCATGTGCGTTTTAAAAAATATGAGAAATGCATTTTGTGATATTAAAAACACCAGGATGACCAACAACACTTCGAATGTATGGAAATTGATAATCTAAACAATAAAATATAAGTAAAGTATGATTTAAGTTATCAAAAACGGTTATAATAGTCAAAAATATGCTTTAGTGTTTAAAAACTAGGGTATGTCCCTTTAAGGTTGGTTAGTTTCAAGGGCTGGAACTAGGTTGTGCAACTTTTAAGATATAGTCAAGGATCAGCCATTTTAAACTAAAAGTAATAGTAACAAAAAAAAAAACAATACATTTTTTTAACAATATATTCCCATACATAGTTTTATTTTTAACATGAGTGTTCTAATGAATAATAAAAGTAGAAAGGTTTAAATAAGTGTGGCTATTTTACATAATAATTAAAGAACAATCATAGCAACTACATGCAATACTAAAAACAGGTTCAGTAAACAAAAAAACTATTTTAGATAAAATTAAAAACAAATACATAGTAGCAATTAGAGAATTAAAATATTTTGTTCATTAAAGGCATATTGTCACAGACCACCGACCTATTTAATGGTCTATCAAAGTATTACCTGAACAAAAATAATTTGATTTGTCCCTAAATGTACTTTATTCAACCATCTTCATAACCACCATACTCCATTTATTAATGATACTTTGTAAAAATAATTGAATTATGGCAATGGTCCATAACTCAAAAACTAAAATTGCCTTGAGGGTTGACATGGATTTCATTCCATCATGGTTTAGTTAAAGTGATGCGATAGCTAGATTTGTTTTCCAACAATTAATGCAATGTTTATTTATTATCCATTTTTAGAGAAATAAGGTCCTTAAATCTGTGACAGTATGCCTTTAAACGAGAAGAACTATTTTACGTAATATTCAATACTAATTCATACTGCAAAATTACGAGAGATCTCGGTTAACTACAGGAAGTGATCCTCTGCAGTGTTACCTTGCCCACGGTTACACCTGATAGATATAGGTCATAACTTGTTATAAATTACATCACCAAGCAGCCATTTATCAAGTTTTGAATGACAAAACCACTTGACAGCTATGTGAAAACTCGTTGGAATGGAAGGAATGAAATGTTTTATTTAACGACGCACTCAACACATTTTATTTATGGTTATATGGCGTCGGACATATGGTTAAGGACTACACAGATATATGAGAAAGGAAACCTGCTGTCGCCACTTCATAGGCTACTCTTTTCGATTGGCAGCAAGGGATCTTTTATATGAACCATCCCACAGACAGGATAGTACATATCACGGCCTTTGTAACACCAGTTGGGGAGCACTGGTTTGAATGAGAAATAGCCCAATAGTCCTAGATCGATCGCGCATCAGGCAAACGCGGTATCATGCTTTAAAATGGCTTTTCTATCCAATTCAAGGTTAAACTTTACAGATGTCACATAAAAAAAGAGAAAAATAAAATATTTTTAATGAGATTTAGTTTTATGTAAGCACCCTTCACTTAAATTTTTATTAGTAGTGACTTAAGAAAATGATGTTAGAATGACAAACTATCTCAAACTTACATTTTTAACATTAAGTTTCTCAAAGCATCTACTATTCATAGGATATTAAACGACCGTCCCATTTCGTATCATTTATATGTCCTGATAGAATTAATTTTCAATGAAAATTATTTCATGAGGGACATAAACCTGATATGAAATGGTAGCCTGTTTAATATCCTATTTATTACCCATATTCAATTTCAGTTTATATGGCTGAACTCATTTGATTAACGTTCCAGTAAAGTCTAATGAACCAAGGGGCAAGACGTAGCTCAGAGGTACAGCACTCGATTACTGCGCAGTTGGTCTGGGATCAATCCCCGTCAGTGGGCCCATTGGGCTAGTTCTCATTCCAGCCAGTGCACAACGATTGGTATATCACAGGCTGTGGTATGTTCTATCCTGTCTGCGGGATGGTGCATATTAAAGACCTCTTGCTGCTAATCGAAAAGAGTAGCCCGTGAAGTAGCGACAGCTGGTTTCCTCTCTATATATCTGTGTGGTCTTTAACCAGATGTCTGACAACATTAACCATAAATAAAATGTGTTGAGTGTGTCGTTAAATAAAATATTTCCTTTCCTTTCCTTTCCTATACATTATGTCATTCTAATGTTTTCAGTACATACACTATGCAGCATCTCAAACAAATTGTATTAAAGGGACATTCCCGAGTTTGCTATTTTGTAAGATGTTTCCGACTAATAACATATTTCTACCATTAAACTTATGTATTAAATATATTTTCTTGTTTAGAATATCAGTGTCTGTATAGTCAATGTGTTTCTGGTCGTCTTAATATTTGTAAGAAGCCCAAACTTGATTTTGTCTTAAAATAATTTCGTACGTACGAAAAATAATATTTTAGGAAATAAAATTAAATTTAATGTAGTACAAATATTAGAATAATTAGAAACACATTTAATATACAGTCACTAATATTTTATGCACAAAAATATATTTGATATGTAATTACAATCGTTAAAAAAGTCTCTGTTAGTCGATAACATCTTAACATCTTACAAATTGCAGCAAACTCAGGAATGTCCCTTTAATATTCAAGAGAAAAATCATACTCCGATACTGGGCCAAAGTTATGACATACATTACTAAAAAGAAAGAAAGAAATGTTTTATTTAACGACGCACTCAACACATTTTATTTACGGTTATATGGCATCAGACATATGGTTAAGGACCACACACATTTTGAGAGGAAACCCGCTGTCGCCACTATATGGGCTACTCTTCCGATTAGCAGCAAGAGATCTTTTATTTGTGCTTCCCACAGGCAGGATAGCACAAACCATGGCCTTTGTTGAACCAGTTATGGATCACTGGTCGGTGCAAGTGGTTTACACCTACCCATTGAGCCTTGCAGAGCACTCACTCAGGGTTTGGAGTCGGTATCTGGATTAAGCAGTTTTAACTTTACTTTATTATGAAAATAACCTTCAAAGCTTGTCAGCTTGTCTGTTTTTCCACCTGGTTTTGGGTGAAGGACAAGGAAACAGATCCAACAACATGTTTTTAAAAAATCTAGCGGATGTTTTGCTGACTTGCATGAGATAACTTTTAAAAGAAACACATAGATGGAAAAAGTAAAATTACAAAATCATCAGAGAATCTTTTCCAACAGACAGGACAGCACATACCACATCATTTGGTCAGTTTTTTAAAAGAAACACTTAGATAGAACAAGTAAAAATACAGAATCAGATAATCTTTCCCACAAACAGGACAGCACATACCACATCATTTGCTGTCTTTTAAAAGAAATACTTAGATGAAAAAACTAAAAACTAAAAATACAGAATCATCAGAGGATCTTTCCACCACAGAACAGCACATACCAGATCATTTAATATAAATGCTAAACTTAAAACTTAATAATAATATTGGCTTTGGCCTATTTGCCAATTACAGTACAATATATATTTGATAGTCAATAAATAGTTTAAACCCAGTGCTAGGCTAAATGTTATGTGGATACTTAAATTTTGCTAACAAAATGAAAATTCTCGTACAAAATCATTCAAAATATTCCTCTTTTTTTTACACACAACAGTTTAAATTATTGGAAGTTAAATTGTTTAAAAAAATAAATTAAAAAAGCATTTAAAAAAAAGTCTTACCTCCAAATTGCTGTGCAAAAGAATTAGACACACCATAGGAGAAGGGGGATCCAATGCCCATGGGGGAGTTAATGTGGGCGCTCAGTGCAGCACCCCCACAGTAGTTCTGTAGGAATTCTATTCCGGTTGGATCCATTCTGAATGCTTGCCGTCAGAAACATGCCCCTCACACCCGACACTCACTACAAACTGAATCCGTGCTGGCTTTTTCCAACCCTCTTTTATAAAACTTCCCCGTTACAATCTCATCCCATTCACCATTGTGAGCGGAACACTGGCACTCTGCATGAATGTTCAAAATAGTTTTGAATGACCACCGGTCACTGCAACTGACCAGTAATTGAAGATATATTTAGCACTCGACTGTAATGTGGAGGCCCCGTTTGGGTGGTGGAGAGTATTAGGTAACTGCCATGTGTTATTACTGTGTGATGTCATGGCACAGGATAAATTAAGCTGTTACTTGACTACATAACCGGTCTCCGTGGTATAGGTGGTTGAGCCACTGGACTGAAGGCTGGTAGGTACTGGGTTCACATCCCGGTACCAGCTCCCACCCAGAGCGAGTTTAATGAGTCGTTGAGTTGATATTACTTGACCACATAACCGGCCTTGGTGGTGTAGTGGTTAAGCCTTTGGACTGAAGATTAATAGGTACTGGGTTCACATCCCAGTACCAGCTCCCACCCAGAGTGAGTTTAATGACTCAATAACTGACTGAAGATCGATAGGTACTGGGTTCACATCCCAGTACCAGCTCCCAGAGTGAGTTTAATGACTCAATAACTGACTGAAGATTGATAGGTACTGGGTTCACATCCCAGTACCAGCACCCAGAGTGAGTTTAATGACTCAATAACTGACTGAAGATTGGTAGGTACTGGGTTCACATCCAGGTACCAGCTCCCACCCAGAGTGAGTTTGAGTGTAAGTTGGAGCAAGGCCACTACACTGAGTTCTCTCTCACTAACAACTAACCCAGATAGCTGAGGTGTGTGCCCAGGACAGCATGCTTGAACCTTAATTGGATATAAACATTATAATAAGTATAAAGAACCATGTGTATATGGTGGCATGTATAGCTCAGTTATAACTCTTTGGATTGAAGTAATGCGGGGACACCGGTTCAATACCTCCAGGTGGACTCATTGGGTATTGCCTATTCCTGCATTTTTTTATTTCATTTCAACTTATTTTCGTGCTTATATCCAATTAAGATTCAAGCATGCTGTCCTGGGCACACACCTCAGCTATCTGGGTTGTCTGTCAAGGACAGTGGGTTACATGTAGTTGGTTAGTGGTTCGTGACAGTGAAGAACTCGCTCTGGGTTGGAGCCGGTATCGGGCTGCGAACCCTGTACCTACTAGCCTGTAGTCCGATGACTTGACCACTGCACCACAGAGGCCGGTTATTCCTGCAAGTGCTCCATGACTAGTAGATCAAAGGCTGTGGTATGTGTTGTCTTGTCTGTGTGAAAGTGCATTTTAAAGCAGTCTTGCTATTTATGGCTATGTATATGAAGTGACTTTTCTCTTATATGTAGCATTCCAGCCAGTGTACCACAAATTATATATCAAAAGCCATGGTATGTGCTATCTTGTCTGTGGGATGGTGCATATAAAAGATTCCTTGCTACTAATGGAAAAATGTAGTGGATTTCCTCTGACTATGTCAAAATTACCAAATGTTTGACATCCAATAGCTGATGATTAATAAATCAATGTGCTCTAGTGGTGTCATTAAACTGTTTTAACTTATATGTAGAGAACTTGTATGACTGCTTAATACTTTTCAAGAAAATACAAGACATTTCATACACAATTTGTATAAATGAATAATGAATGAATGATTAGCAATACCCCATCATGAAAACCACAAACTATTTGGTACCAAAACTAGTTATGCAAGTATGTATGAAAGAAGCATCTACTGCTATAACAAACCTGTAATTTTCATCAAGCCGAGAATCAATTTTAACAAATTTGCAATTTAAAACACACATTAAAACCAGAATCACTGCCAACACACACTGAAAATTAATTTTCTAAATATATGCAATATGTTACCGACACATGTCAAATAGCCCTGTAATTTATTCACAGTCTCATATATCTGCTGTACATTTTACGACTTGCTGCCATTAAAGTTTTCAGCTCCAACAGTCAGCATAATTTATGTGAATTCCCGCTGTTAATTACCCACTTTATGGTCGTGTTAACACACTACAGTAACCAGATTGCTAAATAATCAATTTCCTTCCAGTGAGATAAATACTCAAAAATTAAACATGAAGACGACAAAGATTAAAAGGAAGGAAGGAAATGTTTTATTTAACGACGCACTCAACACATTTACGGTTATATGGCGTCAGACATATGGTGATGAACCACACAGATATTGAGAGAAGAAACCCACTGTCGCCACTTCATGGGCTACTCTTTTCGATTAGCAGCAAGGGATCTTTTATATGCACCATCCCACAGACAGGATAGTACATAGCACGGCCTTTGATACACCAGTCGTGGTGCACTGGTTAGAACGAGAAATAGCACAATGGGCCCACCAATGGGGATCGATCCTACATAGACGTCCCAACCTCATAGTAAGAAGTTTGTCTTGTTTAACGCCACCACTAGAGCACATTGATTTATTAATCATCGGCTATTGGATGTCAATCATATGGTAATTTTGACACAGAGTAAACCCGCTACATTTTTCCATTAGTAGCAAGGCATTTTTGTATATGCGCCATCCCAGACAGGACAGCACATACCACAGCCTTTGATATACCAGTCAAGCAAGTGCTTTACTATTAAAATAGTAAGAGCATGAGGTTCCCATGCATGCACATTCAAGAAATATCAGTACCCTTCCTAAATAAGACTATAAAAATCCCTGCTACTCTGAATATGGGCAATGGCCAGATGAGTTCAAACATTTAGCAAAAATAACACCCTAAAAGGGCCTTTTGCTGAGCATTACCCGACTGTCACATGATATAATCTTAAACAGGTCCGATGAGACTGCTACAAACATTTGTCTCGTATAAAGAGAATGACTCGATCAATAGCAGATGAACAAGTGTCAAAACATTTAAAATAACCTGCAGTAGCGACATTTCCATCAGGTCTGAATGCTGGCGATAACCGGACGATGTTATGATGCAACGTGCACAAGCACCTGCTTAGGTGACACTCGCATGTAGCAATTAATACACAGAAAAACCCATCGAAAAATAGACATGCCATGAAGCAAATCAACTGTTACAAACACCGGTTCATTGTTGCAGTGGTAGAAACATTAGCGTTAAAATTTCATAATCATAGTCAATGAAGTATATTTTAATGACTTCTTTATTACGTAGCCGGAGAAATGCAATGTCCAGGCACCTGCTTTTAAGATGGTGCGGTAATTTCAGTGGAGGAATTCACAAAAATAGACATGCCAACAGTGTGACAATACACTTGACACATGGATAACTGACAAACCTTTGAACAAACGAGTTTAAAATTAACCTCACTGTAATCTTTCAGGTGCTTCACTGTTAAAGGAAAGGAATGTTTGTATAACAACACCTCAGCACATTTTTGAACTACCATTATTAGGGACATCTGTAGGTAGTACTAAACCAAATAACTTCTGGTTGGGTCAAAGTTTGAGGTGCACCCAACTTTTGATAGAAAAGTGAACACCACAAGTCCTGTGATTGGTTATAAATGTGTGTGTGTTGGTTGTAAAAACAATTAGTTTCATCTGGCTAAAAATGTATGCAATTTTATTTCATCTAGTACCACTGTGTCAAGTAGCCTTGTGCTTGGAACATGTATGGGTGTACCTGTAAAAAAAAGTATTCAAAGTTTGTGCGGAACTAGGGTAGTCATAGACGCTACCCGTTATCTCAGAAATGAGCAACTTGACACCCACTTTTTTGTGATTCACTTTAAGGATGAGGAGTGGTAGTATTTATATCCTTGGTGTTTATGTCGATTGATACGTTGCAGGTAGGGAGTTTTAGCCACATGTTACTATTGTCATCTATTGGATTTGATTTGGTAATATACACCCTGTAGACACTAGTTTAAAATTAACCTCACTGTAATCTTTCAGGTGCTTGACTGTTAAAGGAAAGGAATGTTTGTGTAACGACACCTCAGCACATTTTTAAACTGCTGTTGTATAACAGAAAAAATATCTGCTGATATCATATACATATGTAGCTACACCTACTGAAAAGGTATGTTTTTGTTTAACGAATCCACCAGAGCACAGCGATTTAATAATATCAGCTATCCGATGTTAAAACATTTCATACACATGTAAATCTGACACACACATGTATTAAGAAGAAACCCACTACATTTTTTTCCATTACTAGGAAAAGATATATTTGTACTTGTACACAGTGTGTATATGCACTGGTTGGGAACTTGGGATGAGAATTTTTTTTTTTAATTTGATAATGGGTTCACCGAGGAGATTTGATCCATCAATCCTATGAATATGTTATGGGTATGATTCAATTATAATTATGTGAACTTTTTGCAATGGGATGGATGAACAGTTTATTTTGGACCAACTACTGATGAAAGGCATCTATTGGAGAAGGTGATTTTCCTGTGGTTTCAGAATATAGACAAATTATTTGATTTATTTGTATCACAGTGACCTAGTAATTATATGTGACACACCACCATCCAAAGTTGTTCCTACATGAAGCAAGGAAATGTTTTCTTTAACAACACACTCAACACATTTTATTTACGGTTATATGGTGTAAGACATATGGTTAAGGGCCACACAGATATTGAGAGAGGAAACCCACTGTCCCACTTCATGGGCAACTCTTTTCACTTAGTAGCAAGGGATCTTTTATCCCTTGCTACTCCTTATAACCTTTGTTACACCAGTTGTGAAGGACTGGCTGGAACAAGAAATAGGCCAATGGGTCCACCATCGGGGATCGATCTTACACTGACCACACATCAAGTGAGCACTTTACCACTGGGTTACTTCCCGCCCGAAAGATATGAAAAGGGCTCCATTACATGTACATGTGGTATAACTGAAGAGTTCAGGTGCAAAACACGATATAAACCATTATCTTTCTTTTTTTAGTTAAACTTAAAGCCATTATTGTATGTCAGTAAGGGCTAATCGTAGGCCCGCTGATTTGCTGCAAAACAAGATTGATCCTTATGAAATTGTATTGGGTAAATCCCGTTTTTTAAAATCAAAACGCGATATACGCCAATTAAAAAAGTCATTTTTACTGAAAATGAAAAATTGATATATCGCGTTTTGCGCCTAAACTCTTCAACTACGGTATTAGCCAGTAAAATAGGTCTATACACAGGGTTTTATTTTTACACACACCACACAGAGTAACAGTCTTGTTATTTTGTTTAACACGACTTCTAGATTACAGCAGTCCCACTCATTTGGCTAGTGATATTCAATGCGGGGCTAGTAAATAACTACTATTGCCATGCCTGATGGCCAGTAAAAAAAATTGGTAAAATGTTGTAGTCTGTTTTGTAAATATGAATATCCTGCTCCCACCATCACCACCCAATGTTAGTGCTTTTAAGCTCTATCTCCCTCTTTAGGTGACATATCTGATTATTACATAAAGTTGTATTAACATAAAGTAAAGTAGGGCTAGTGAATTTTTTTATCACGGCTAGTAAATTAAAACAAGAGTACAGGTGAGGTACATGATACGCGATATATCTACATTAATGAATATGTTACAGATATGATGAAAGTTTAACTGTATGAAATGTTTGCAATGGGATGGATGAACAGTTTGTTTTGGACCAACTACTGATGGTACTGTATCCATTGGAGAAGGTGATTTTCCTATTATGTTCAGAATATAGACAAATTATTTCACTTATTTGTACCAAAGTGACCTAGTAATTGTATGTGACACACCACCATCCAAAGTTGTTCCTACATGAAGAAAGGAAATGTTTTATTTATCGACAGACTCAACTCATTTTATTTATGGTTAAATGGCGTCAAACATATGGTTTAGGACTACATAGATATTGAGAAAGGAAACCTGCTGTCACCACTTCATGGGCTAAACTTTTCGTTTGGCAGCAAGGGATCTTTTATATGCATTATCCCCCAGACAGGGTAGTACATACAACGGCCTTTGGTATACCAATCGTGGTGCACTGGCTGGAACGAGAAATAGCCCAATGGGCCCACTGACGGGGATCGATCCCAGACTGACCGCGCATCAAGCGACCGCTGTACCACTGAGCTATGCCCCACCCCCAAAAACTAGCAATTAGTGTTTAATGTTTAAAAATTGTATAATGATCTCTGAACCGTGTCTGACGAATTCTGACGCGATACTGAACAAAATTATCCCTGTCATTATGTTAATATTGTACATTTCTCCCCATAATCAAAGTTAGGGGAGCAATTGATCACTTCTCTCAATTGTTTTCACTTCAAGGTCTGCAAGGGCCATTTTAAATTCACTTTCCCCATAAGTAGGACAATACATATCAAAGCTTTTGATATACTAGTTACGGAGCACTGACTGGGTCAGAAATCATTTTTTAAATTACATTTCCCGATAAGCAGGACAATACATACCAAAGCTTTTGATATACTAGTTACAGAGCACCGACTGGGTCATTAAACACCATATTCCATCAAGGGTGATAATGATTAGTTCACTTCAGGTGATCTCTGAGCTACATGCATATTGTGTCTCGCTTCAACTTTAAATAATTAATGTGTTAATTACTGTTAATGTTGTAGCACTGTAATAAGATGACATAACTTGCTTTGATCTTGTGGTGGTGGTGAAATAAATATTTAAATAATGATCAATATTCATAATGGTGGGGTTCTAGATACACTGAGGGCTCAGGGAGGGAGGTGGGGGGGGGGGGGGGAGATGTGATCCTGTCAAATTTCTTAGTATAAAGGATGAAAGCAGGGATGTGATATGGATTTTTTAACAACAAGTTAGTTTGTTTTGTTTAAAGAGACCACTAGAATACACCGATTTATTAATCATCGGCTATTGGATATCAACCATTTGGTCATTCAGACTAAGTCCCATAGAGGAAGAAGGAAGGAAGGAAATGTTTTATTTGACACGCTCAACACATTTTATTTACGGATATATGGCATCGGACATATGGTTAACAATCACACAGATATTGAGGGATGAAACCCACTTTCTCAACTTCATGAGCTACCTCTTTTCCATTAGCAGCAAGGGATCTTTTATATGCACCATCCCATAAACAGGATCGCACATACCATGGCCTTTGATGTACCAGTCGTGGTTCCCTGCGAGGAAACGTAGTACATTTTAACATTAGTAGAAAGGAATGTTTTATATGCACCATTCCCAATGCCCACTGCATGGCTGGAACAAGAAATAGCACACTTCCTTCACTAACCACTAACAACTAACCCACTGTCCTGGACAGATGGCCCAGATAGATGTGTGTCCCCAGGACAGCGTGCTTGAACCTTAATTGGATATAAGCACAAAAATAAGTTGAAAGGAAACGTAATGCACTACGATATTATAAAACTGTCGTAGGCTATGATCTCACTATGACACACGGCATAGTGACTTTATAGTCTACAGCAGTTTTACGATATTGTGGTGCTAAAGTAGCTTAGAAAAATTGGCCCCATTTCAGATCAAATTCAGTCTATTTATAGTAAAAAGTACTTCATGCCGAACTGCTATTCAAGTCAGATAGAAAAAAAAAAAAAACATTGAAGAATACATCCTTGTGAAAAGCAAAACATGAAGAAAAAAAGAGTAAAAATGTATACACATTTAGTTTTTCAAGTACCAGTAAATATTTTATGAAGTCTGGAAAAAAAGGTAGTGTTTGGACAGTTCAGTTTCTGCATAAAATTGCACTGCTTAAAACTATTAAAACTTAAATATGGTAGGAGGACATATTTCTTTTAAACGACATTCTTGACTATAGCTTTGTAATGTTTCTGGAATATATAGCAGTGGCGGATCCAGAAATTCAATTTAGGGGCACCCCAATGACATGAGGCAGAATGACAAGGGAACTTTGGGGGATGGTTTGGAGGGGGATCGTAAAAAATGTTTTAATCAATTTATAATAAAATTATAACTGTCGCAAAATTTAGGGGGGCCCCCCCTGCCCTTAGGCCACCACCCCTAGATCCGCCTCTGCAGAGCATTTTTAACCTTTCTACGTCTGGCTGGAACACCACAGGCTTCTGAAAATTGTGAGAGGAGTGATAGTTTTCTTCTTGCGTAGCCAGGGGCGGATCCAGGAATTTTAGCGGGGGGGGGGTCCAGTCTCGAGCCTTTGAAGGCCCCCCCCCCCCGATAGGAAATTTTCATAGTTGAAGATAGCTTTAGATGGATTTGAAGTATATTCCCATTATCAGCGGGGGGGGGGGGGGGGGGGGGTCCAGACCCCTCAACTATCAGAGGCCTTTAACATGGAAGGATTGAGTCTTTTTGTGACATCAAACAGCACAGCGACGTGAAGAGCGTTGTCACATCCACAACGTAATTAAACTGATGGCAATCTGCCCATTGTCACAGTAAATGTACTGTACATTATGTACATATTAATTACATTTTTGCTAAGAATTTCAGTCATTAAATGGACATATTAATTACATTTTCTTGGTAAGAATTTCAATGCTATTTAATGTACATATTAATTACATTTTTGCTAAGAATTTCAGTCATTAAATGGACATATTAATTACATTTTCTTGCTAAGAATTTCAATGCTATTTAATGTACATATTAATTACATTTTTTTTCTACTAACAATTGAAGAAAGAAAGAAAGAAATGTTTTATTTAAGGTAGTACTAAACCAAATAACTTCCGGCTGGGTCAAAGTTCGAGGTGCACCCAACTTTTGATAGAGAAGTGAACACCACAAGTCCTGTGATTGGTTATAAATGTGAGTGTGTTGGTTGTAAAAAATAATAATTTTATCTGGGTAAAACAAATATGCAATTTTATTTCATCTAGTACCAATGTGTCAAGTTGCCTTGTGCTTGAAACATGTATGGGGTACCTGTCAAAAAAAAGTACTCGAATTTTGTGCGGAACTAGGGTAGTCATAGACGCTACCCGTTATCTCAGAAACGAGCAGCTTGACCCCCATTTTTTTCTGATTCACTTTAAGTGTGAGGGGTGGTAGTGTTTATATCTGTGGTGTTTATGTCGGTTGATACGTTGCAGGTAGGAGTTTTAGCCACATATGTTACTATTGTCGTCTATGGGATTTGATTTGGTACTATACACCCTGTAGACACTAGTTTAAAATTAACCTCACTGTAATCTTTCAGGTGCTTGACTGTTAAAGGAAAGGAATGTTTCTGTAACGACACCTCAGCACATTTTTAAACTGCTGTTGTATAACAGAAAAAATATCTGCTGATATCATATACATATGTAGCTACACCTACTGAAAAGGTATGTTTTTGTTTAACGAAACCACCAGAGCACAGCGATTTAATAATATCAGGTATCAGATGTTAAAACATTTCATACACACATACACAACGCACTCAACACATTTTATTTACGGTTATATGGTGTCAGACATATGGTTATGGACCACACAGATTTTGAGAGCAAACCCGCTGTCGCCACTACATGGGCTACTCTTCCAATTAGCAGCATGGGATCTTTTATTTGCGCTTCCCACAGGCAGGATAGCACAAACCATGGCCTTTGTTGAACCAGTTATGGAACACTGGTCAGTGCAAGTGGTTTACACCTACCCATTGAGCCTTGCGGAGCACTCACTCAGGGTTTGGAGTCCGTATCTGAATTAAAAATCCCATGCCTCGACTGGGATCCGAACCCAGTACAACGTTTTAAATTCTAACTTAGCTAATAAGATGTTTTTGAAATGAAACTAAAAATTCTCAATGTTTGGTAAAACAACACTAAAATTCCCAATGTCAAAGACATTGGTGTCAAGTCAAATTTTAGAAATAAACCCCTGGTAAATTATTAACAGTCAGAAACATACGACACACATGTAAAAATTGATACATAGAACATAGACAAGGGTGTGCCTTTAAACACAGTAGTGTCAAGACATTTTCTGTCACCTCAGTCTGTATAGACTTTTTGCACTATTGAATCAGTTACTAGGTTAGTAATACATGCAGACATACAGAGAAAACCCACTACTTTTTGCTATTAGTAGCTAGAATAGCACATACATATACCACAACCTTTAATATACCAGTCGTGGTGAACTGACTGGGATGAGAAATAGCCCAATCGGTTCACCGACTTGGATTAATCCCAAATCGACCGTGCATCATCAAGTCAATGCTTTATCACTGAGCTACTCCCCCCCACCCCTTTGTGGTGTACTGGCTAGAACTAAAACAGCCCAATGTGTCCACCAACGGGGATTGATCCTAGACCGACCGCACATCAGGAGAGCGCTTTTCCACTGGGCTATGTCTCGCCGCCATTCTCAGACAAAACATATGGTTAAACAAAGTGTATGGATCTATAAAACCAGGGCGAGACGTAGCCCACTGGTAAAGCGTTCGCTTGATGCGGTTGGATTGGGATTGACCCCCGTCAGTGGGTCCATTGGGCTATTTCTCGCTCCAGCCAGTGCACCATGACTGGCTTTAACAAAGGCTGTGGTATGTGCTATCCTGCATATAAAAGATCCCTTGCTTCTAATTGAAGAGAGTAGTTCATGAAGTGGCGACAGCGGGTTTCCTCTCTCAATATCTGTGTGGTCCGTAACCATATGTCTGACGCCATATAACCGTAAATAAAAGGTGTTGAGTGCGTCGTTAAATAAAATATTTCCTTCCTTCCCTTCTATAGAACCAATATTGCACTAGGGCTCGAACTTAACAACGGCACCAACAGCAACTGCTGTCGTTGAGATATAAATTGCTGTGGGTTGGGAGCACCTCAATGATCGCAAAATGTTTACACCTGGTGTACATTAGCTGGAAGTATATAACATTAATACATTTAAAATAGGTCTACATCAGGGTCTGTACTTCACGGTCACCCGTATCACGTGTCGCCCGCCTAGCGACCGAAAATTACTGCATATTGTATTACGTATCAAAATACAAATAACTAATGTTTATAAGAGATCGGAAAGTTATTTTTTGATTATTTTCAACTGGTTTCATATTAGCATCTGCGCAACCAAACCCATATAGGACATAATAGCGACCATTTTCCCAGTCTATCGAACAGTCTAAAACCATTCGGAATGCCTCGGCCGGGTTTGAATATGTATTCGAAAAACATTGGCCACATAAATGTATTCGTAGGATCAATCAGAACACCTCGGCCATGTCCATCTACTTTCCATTTAGTTACAATCGGAACAACTCGTCACATTCCGCTATGCTATGATTCGCAAAAAGGTTTTGTTTATGAGCCTGAGATTTTCTGTTGTTACATTGTATTGGAACATTTTCGTCAAACATGAAACAAAATTAAGTGTACGAAGTAGAGAGCAGAGTAGGGCCATCCGTGGCTACGACATGAAGACAGGGAAACTGTTTTGTAACATTTGTGTACAGCAAGAGGTGACTCTAAAAGCAACATGTTCACAGTGCAGGGGACAATGTCAGTATGTTTGTAAAGGGATGTTACACAATGAAGATGGAAAGTATAAAGATATGTAATATAAATTATGATAAGTAATCTGTAATTAGCAACCACAATTATAGGCTTTGGACTGATTTGGACTGATATTTGGGTATGTGGGGTGGGAACCCATTTACCACTAGATTTTGAGAGCAAACCCGCCGTCGCCACTACATGGGCTACTCTTTCCGATTAGCAGCAAGGGATCTTTTATTTGCGCTTCCCACAGGCAGGATAGCACAAACCATGGCCTTTGTTGAACCAGTTACGGATCACTGGTCAGTGCAAGTGGTTTACACCTACCCATTCAACCTTGCACTCACTCAGGGTTTGGAGTCAGTATCTGGATTAAAAATCCCATGCCTCGACTGGGATCCGAACCCAGTACCTACCAGCCTGTAGACCGATGGCCTAACCACAACGCCACTGAGGCCGGTCAAATGCCTTAATTGTCCCCTCCTTTAAGTTGCAGTCTGTAGGCCATTTTCTGTTCTTCTTTTTTTTGATATTGCGATTACAACTTAAATATGAACACCAGTCAACAAAATACCCGGGACATGTTCGATTGTCATGCTACTATGTCCTAGCATTCACAAGATCAAGATATATAACCAGGGGTGCAGAAAGTACTCGCCCACTCGCCAAATGTGAATAAACATTCTGACGGGACAAGTTAAAAAATGCAACTACCAGTCCAATGGGTGATCTGTCTCTTTGATTTTGTTTGTAACGTGAAGTTGATCACTTGCCAGGTGTTCATAATAATGTTTTGTCAATATATATATATATACATATATGAAGTGAAGACACTGTATATTATAATATTATTAATAATATATTATTTTATAGACTGGCGCGTTAGTAAATTGTAATTGGTTCTGTTCCGGTGGGCTAGTGAAATATGTTCCATTTCTGCACCCCTGGATGGACAACTTGTGTGAATTTTAACAAAGCTCTGTGTTTACGAAGATCGGTGCTCTATGTTTACAAAGACCGGTCGCATCTCGAATGCAGTCGAGAATGGATTTTACGTCGAGAATGGGTTAAACTGATGCTCACATGTCTTATTCAGACCCCAAAGTAAGGCACGCACAATAGATCAGGTTTCCTATCAGTTACGGTGTTGTATTTTTCCATAACAGAAAAAAAGAAATGTTTTCTTTAACGACGCACTCAACACATTTTATTTACGGTTATTTGGCATCAGACATATGGTTAAGGACCACACAGAGTTTGAGAGGAAACCCGCTGTCACCACTACATGGGCTACTCTTCCGATTCTTACTTGCGCTTCCCACAGGCAGGATAGCACAAACCATGGCCTTTGTTGAACCAGTTATGGCTCACTGGTCGGTGCAAGTGATTTACACCTATCCATTGAGCTTTGCGGAGCACTCACTCAGGGTTTGGAGTTGGTATCTGGATTAAAAATACCATGCCTCGACTGGGATCCGAACCCAGTACCTACCAGCCTGTAGACCGATGGCCTACCACGACGCCACCGAGGTCGGTTTTCCCGTAACACATACGTTGTTTGTGATAATGTTTTTTTTTGCACTGTATGGTACTGTAACAAACAAACATTCTGAAAGTACAGCTAAAGCAATAATAGTCCCCTACCATGTCCAACAAATTTTTGTATCTCCTAAATTCAAGGCCACAACTCTATGAAAAATGGGTAAATCGTCATAAAAGTCAATGTTGAGATGTAACAATTCCTGATGAAGCTATGCACAAAATGTAACCCAATATCTCAATGCATTATGAACAAGCATTCTGCGAGTACTGCTAAAGCAATACATGTCCCTTACTGCAGGGCTTCTAGATTATGGTAGCCCCACTCCCATGGCTAGTGATATTCAATGTTGGGCTAGTAAATAACTACTATTGCCATGCAATACAGGGCTTCTAGATTATGGTAGCCCCACTCCCATGGCTAGTGATATTCAGTGTTGGGCTAGTAAATAACTACTATTGCCATGCAATACAGGGCTTCTAGATTATGGTAGCCCCACTCCCATGGCTAGTGATATTCAGTGTTGGGCTAGTAAATAACTACTATTACCATGCAATACAGGGCTTCTAGATTATGGTAGCCCCACTCCCATGGCTAGTGATATTCAGTGTTGGGCTAGTAAATAACTACTATTACCATGCCCACCAGGGCTTCTAGATTATGGTAGCCTCACTCCCATGGCTAGTGATATTCAATGTTGGGCTAGTAAATAACTACTATTACCATGCCCACCAGGGCTTCTAGATTATGGTAGCCCCACTCCCATGGCTAGTGATATTCAGTGTTGGGCTAGTAAATAACTACTATTACCATGCCCGACAGAGCTTCTAGATTATGGTAGCCCCACTCCCATGGCTAGTGATAGTCAATGTTGGGCTAGTAAATAGCTACTACTGCTATGCCTGACAGGGCTTCTAGATTATGGTAGCCCCACTCCCATGTCTAGTGATAGTCAATGTTGGGCTAGTAAATAGCTACTACTGCTATGCCTGACAGGGCTTCTAGATTATGGTAGCCCCACTCCCATGGCTAGTGACAGTCAATGTTGGGCTAGTAAATAGCTACTATTGCTATGCCCGAAGTCTAGTGAAAAAAAAGGTGTCAAATGTTGCAGTTACGTCTATTTTGTAAATATGAATATCATACCCCCACCATCCAATGTTAGTATTTTAAAGCTATATCTCTCTTTAGGTGACATATATCCAATGTTTACTATTATTTAGTAAAATTGTATAACTCAAAGTAAAGTAGGGCTAGTGAATTTTTAATCATGGCTAAAATCACTGATCCCATGGCAAGTGGATTTTATAAGAATTCTAGAAACCTTGCCTACTGGGCCCAATAATGTTTTGTGTCACCTAAATTCAAGGGTCAGACCTCTTTAAAAAGCAGGTAAATCACCATGAACTTGATCTGATTCAGTAAAAGTATATGTCAATATCTTCAGGCACTGCAAAACAAAAGTCTAGAATTTCTTTTTTTTATATATTTCCTAAGTTCAAAAATGGATAAATCACCATGAATGTGACACTTGATGTGTAACCATTCATGATAAAGCTACAAAATTTCAGCTCAATAGCTCAATATTTAAGGCATTCTGAAAAAGAAAACAAAAAACTCTCTGAAAACTGTAGTCAGAGATGAAACCTATTGACTATAGTCACCTCCAGTTGGGACTTAAAAAAACCCATCAGGAATACAAAGTTTCTCCTTTGTTCAAGGGCCATAACTCTGTCAAAAATGGCTCAAACGTCAAAATTAATCTGTAACAGAACGTGATAAAGCTATACACAAAACTTCAGCTTACTATGTCAAGGCATTGTAAAAAAAATCCTCCAGAAAACTATATGATAGATAGACGGACAGACAGACAGACAGACAGACTGACTGACTGAATGGAGATGAAACCAAGTCCTCTTCAGTTGGATTTGTAGGGGACTAATAACATATTTCTAATCACATTTATTTTACTTCTTTTTATGCAGAACATTCTTACTGATACCATTTTAATTGATTAAGATCCAATCTGATTAAAATTAACTCTACTGGGTCTACCAGTAGATCTAACAGCATTGCGTGGACTCCCATGTCCAGGTGACATTTCATCTATAAATATCAATTTAAATATCGACCAATTACACTTTGCCTTTTATAGTGTTATTCGGGAGCATACAAATTCTAAAAATATCGGGCGAGACTATTTATGCAATAAGCGAACTTGTTGGTCAATTTCAACATTGAAAAAACAGGGGGAAAAGTGCAGTAATAAACTCTGGATTGTATACTAGTATAAAAAGATTTTATGGCTATACCATCACAGGTTTTTTTCCGTCCTGAAACTAATTTTATATAAAATTTTATATTGCAATTAGTTTCCGGCATACTTTATAATTTACCCGAATCATTTCGTATACCCTCGACATAATCCCGAATGTTTTTAAATTCTTTTCAAATCACTAGCATGATTTTGCAAGTAAGGTTTTGATTTGGTCGAATGAAAGGTTAATTGGACATGAGCTTTAATGGGCTGCTGTTAAATCCACATGTGATAGTGGAGCTAATTTTAATTAGATTTATTAAGATCTTGCATGATACTGTGGAAATTAAATAGGTCCTATTAAACCTACATCGTCTTTGCCTTCTACTAGTTGAAATTTTAAAATTGGAGTACTTAGTAACCTATAGAGATTATTATACGAGCTTGTATCATTGATGGTGGTTCCACATCAATACAATACAAAACAATAACTTACTGTCTGCACAAGCTTGCATCACTGATGGCTGTTCCACATCGATACAATACAATAACTTACTGTCTGCACAAGCTTGCATCATTGATGGCTGTTCCACATCGATACAATACAATAACTTACTGTCTGCACAAGCTTGCGTTATTGATGGCTGTTCCACATCGATACAATACAATACAATAACTTACTGTCTCCACAAGCTTGCATCACTGATGGAGGTTCCACATTAATACAATACAATAACTTACTGTCTGCACAAGCTTGCATCACTGATGGAGATTCCACATCAATACAATACAATAACTTACTGTCTGCACAAGCTTGCATCACTGATGGAGGTTCCACATGGATACAATACAATACAATAACTTACTGTCTCCACAAGCTTGCATCATTCATGGTGGTTCCACATCAATACAATACAATAACTTACTGTCTCCACAAGCTTGCATCACTGATGGAGGTTCCACATCAATACAATACAATAACTTACTGTCTGCACAAGCTTGCATCACTGATGGTGGTTGCACATCGATACAATACAATACAGTAACTTACTGTCTACACATGCTTGCATTATTGATGGTGGTTGCATATCAATACAATACAATACAATACCTTACTGTCTGCACAAGCTTGCATTATTGATGGCAGTTCCACATCGATACAATACAATGACTTACTGTCTGCACAAGCTTGCATCATTGATGGCAGTTCCACATCGATACAATACAATACAATAACTTACTGTCTGCACAAGCTTGCATCATTGATGGCGGTTTCACATCAATACAATACAATAACTTACTATCTACACAAGCTTGCATCATTGATGGCGGTTTCACATCAATACAATATAATACAATAACTTACGGTCTCCACAAGCTTCCATTATTGATGGCGGTTCACCCATGCAGGCCACCCAATACAAAACAATAACTTACTGTTTCCACAAGCTTGCATCATTGATGGCGGTTCCATATCAAAACAAAACAAAACAAAACAATACAACACAACAACTTACTGTCTGCACAAGTTTGCATCATTGATGGTGGTTTGCACATGTTACGGTCCATCCCAATGGACGACTCGAGACAGGCCCGTGCCTGTACGATACATTTCTCTGATAATCTCTTCATGGGGACGGGCTTCGCTAACATGTTCTGGTGAAGGGCAGACAACCCCATCGGTCCACCACTCACCCCCGCCATCTGTAGTTCCTTCGAGTCATCGGGACTTCCTGGCAACGAAATATGTATAGAAATTTTTAAGTATGTACTTTGACACTAATATGCTTACACATTTACACACACACACACACACTGTAAAGGGAAATATGTTCATGACAAAAATTCACATGCAAATTGTGAAATCGTAATTCCCCACAAAAATAATTCCCATCAGTAAAGAAAGTATCACCGAAGGTCAGTAACGTCAATTAGCCCAGACAATGCATCATCGTTCAGCTACAGGACATAATTTTAACCACTGATTTTGCCCCATTTTTTAGTTTTCCCTCCAAATGAAAGAGTAAGTCACACGACTCGCACAACTCCCATAAGTTAAAAGGGGTGGGACATAGCCCAGTGGTAAAGCATTCACTTGATGCGCAGTCGGTCTGGGCTTGATCCCCGTCGGTGGGCCAGTTGGGCTATTTATCACTCCAGACAGTGCACCATGACTGGTATACCAAAGGCCGTGGTATGTGTTATCCTGTATATGGGATAGTTCATATAAAAAGATTCCTTGCTGCTAATCGAAAAGAGTAGCCCATGAAGTGGCGACAGTGGGTTTCCTCTCTCAATATCTGTGTGGTCTGACACCATATAACTGTAAATAAAATGTGTTGAGTGCATCATTAAATAAAACATTTCCTTCCTTCCTTTCTTTCCCATGAGTTAAAGGTCAACTTGTGGAAACATTACAAGTTAAAAGTTTGTTTTGTTTATCAACACCACTAGAGCACACTGATTAATGAATCATCTGCTATTGGATGTTAAACATTTGGTAATTCCGACATGTAGTCATCTTTCCATTAGCAGCAAGGGATCTTTTATATGACTTTCCCACAAACAAGAAAGCACATACTATGGCATTTGATCAGTAGTGGTGCACTGGTTGGAATGAGAGAAAAAAACCTATCAGTTAAATGGATCCACCGAGATGGTTCGATCATGCAACGCAATCACCAATAGGCGAGCACTCAACCAACTGAGCTAAATCCTACATCCATATTAATACAAAATAGGACGACTGCCTGGTATTGACATTTAATACAAAATAGGACGACTGCCTGGTATTGACATTAATAGAAAATAGGACAACTGCCTGGTATTGACAATTAATACAAAATAGGACAACTGCCTGGTATTGACATTAATAGAAAATAGGACAACTGCCTGGTATTGACATTTAATACAAAATAGGACGACTGCCTGGTATTGACATTAATAGAAAATAGGACAACTGCCTGGTATTGACATTTAATACAAAATAGGACAACTGCCTGGTATTGACATTAATAGAAAATAGGACAACTGCCTGGTATTGACAATTAATACAAAATAGGACGACTGCCTGGTATTGACAATTAATACAAAATAGGACGACTGCCTGGTATTGACATTTAATACAAAATAGGACGACTGCCTGGTATTGACATAAATACCAAATAGGACAACTGCCGAGTATTGACATTAATACAAAATAGGACAACTGCCTGGTATTGACATTAATAGAAAATAGGACAACTGCCTGGTATTGACATTAATACAAAATAGGACGACTGCCAGGTATTGACATTAATAGAAAATAGGACAACTGCCTGGTATTGACATTAATACAAAATAGGACGACTGCCAGGTATTGACATTAATACAAAATAGGACAACTGCCTGGTATTGACATTAATACAAAATAGGACGACTGCCTGGTATTGACATTAATACCAAATAGGACAACTGCCGAGTATTGACATTAATACCAAATAAGACAACTGCCTGGTATTGACATTAATAGAAAATAGGACAACTGCCTGGTATTGACATTAATAGAAAATAGGACAACTGCCTGGTATTGACATTTAATACAAAATAGGACAACTGCCTGGTATTGACATTAATAGAAAATAGGACAACTGCCTGGTATTGACAATTAATACAAAATAGGACGACTGCCTGGTATTGACAATTAATACAAAATAGGACGACTGCCTGGTATTGACATTTAATACAAAATAGGACGACTGCCTGGTATTGACATAAATACCAAATAGGACAAATGCCGAATATTGACATTAATACAAAATAGGACAACTGCCTGGTATTGACATTAATAGAAAATAGGACAACTGCCTGGTATTGACATTAATACAAAATAGGACGACTGCCAGGTATTGACATTAATAGAAAATAGGACAACTGCCTGGTATTGACATTAATACAAAATAGGACGACTGCCAGGTATTGACATTAATACAAAATAGGACAACTGCCTGGTATTGACATTAATACAAAATAGGACGACTGCCTGGTATTGACATTAATACCAAATAGGACAACTGCCGAGTATTGACATTAATACCAAATAAGACAACTGCCTGGTATTGACATTAATAGAAAATAGGACAACTGCCTGGTATTGACATTAATAGAAAATAGGACAACTGCCTGGTATTGACATTAATACCAAATAGGACAACTGCCTGGTATTGACATTTAATACAAAATAGGACGACTGCCTGGTATTGACATTAATACCAAATAGGACAACTGCCTGGTATTGACATTTAATACAAAATAGGACAACTGCCTGGTATTGACATTAATAGAAAATAGGACAACTGCCTGGTATTGACATTAATACAAAATAGGACGACTGCCAGGTATTGACATTAATACAAAATAGGACGACTGCCTGGTATTGACACTAATACAAAATAGGACGACTGCCTGGTATTGACATTAATACCAAATAGGACAACTGCCGAGTATTGACATTAATACCAAATAGGACAACTGCCGAGTATTGACATTAATACCAAATAGGACAACTGCCTGGTATTGACATTAATAGAAAATAGGACAACTGCCTGGTATTGACATTAATACAAAATAGGAAAACTGCCTGGTATTGACATTAATAGAAAATAGGACAACTGCCTGGTATTGACATTAATAGAAAATAGGACAACTGCTTGACATTAATAGAAAATAGGACAACTGCCTGGTATTGACATTAATAGAAAATAGGACAACTGCCTGGTATTGACATTAATAGAAAATAGGACAACTGCCAGGTATTGACATTAATACAAAATAGGACAACTGCCTGGTATTGACATTAAAGGGACATTCCCGAGTTTGCTGCATTGTAAGATGTTTTCGACTAATAAAATAGTTCTACGATTAAACTTACATAATAAATATATTTTTTTGTTTAGAATATCAGTGCCTGCATATTCAATGTGTTTCTGGTCATCTTAATATTTCTAAGAAGCCCAAACTGGATTTTGTCTTCAAATAATTTCGTACGTACGAAAAAACTATATTTTAGGAAATAAGATGAAATTTAACTACAAATATTACAACGATCAGAAAGACGTTTAATATACAGCCACTAATATTTTATGCACCAAAATATATTTGTAATTACAATCGTTAAAAAGTTTCTGTTAGTCAATAACATCTTAAAACGTGCAGCAAACTCAGGAATGTCCCTTTAATATAAAATTTGGATGATACGGTATGGACAAAATTGAATATCACTAGCCATGGGAGTGGGGCTACGATAATCTAGAAGCCCTGTCTGGCATGGTAATAGTAGTTATTTACTAGTCCAACATTGAATATCACTAGCCATGGGAGTGGGGCTACCATAATCTAGAAGCCCTGTCAGGCATGGCAATAGTAGTTATTTACTATCCCAACATTGAATATCACTAGCCATGGGAGTGGGACTACCATAATCTAGAAGCCCTGTCTGGCATGGTAATAGTAGTTATTTACTATCCCAACATTGAATATCACTAGCCATGGGAGTGGGGCTACCATAATCTAGAAGCCCTGTCTGGCATGGTAATAGTAGTTATTTACTATCCCAACATTGAATATCACTAGCCATGGGAGTGGGGCTACCATAATCTAGAAGCTCTGTCTGGCATGGTAATAGTAGTTGTTTACTAGCCCAACACTGAATATCACTAGCCATGGGAGTGGGACTACCATAATCTAGAAGCTCTGTCTGGCATGGCAATAGTAGTTGTTTACTAGCCCAACACTGAATATCACTAGCCATGGGAGTGGGACTACCATAATCTAGAAGCCCTGTCTGGCATGGCAACAGTAGTTATTTACTATCCCAACATTGAATATCACTAGCCATGGGAGTGGGACTACCATAATCTAGAAGCTCTATCTGGCATGGTAATAGTAGTTGTTTACTAGCCCAACACTGAATATCACTAGCCATGGGAGTGGGACTACCATAATCTAGAAGCTCTGTCTGGCATGGTAATGGTAGTTATTTACTATCCCAACATTGAATATCACTAGCCATGGGAGTGGGACTACCATAATCTAGAAGCCCCATTACATCTAGAGTATGCACACAATCAGTGTTCCTCGACCTCGGACCACCTACTCAATATGTGGCTATTTGAAAGTAATCTCGACTACTACTTACTAGTCTAGCATATTTTCAGTTTAACTTATTTTCGTGCTTATGTCCAAATAGGTTCAAGCACACTGTCTTGGGCACACACCTCGGCTATCTGGGTTGTCTGTCCAGGACAGTGGGTTAGTTGTTAGTCATTAGTGAGAGAGAGAGAGAGAGAGAAGGGTGTAGCGGCCTTACACCTACCCATTGCTCAAGTCGTTAAAACTTGCTATGGGTGGGAGCCAGTACCGAGCTACAAACCCTGAACCTACATGTCCAATGTGAGGATTATTTTTTCCTTTTCACTGATGGTGTAAACGCAAATTTATTTCTCATGAAATCCCTAGTTTGAGGCGCTAATCATGAAATATGAGTGTGTGAAAACATTTCCCTTTACAGCAATTCCTACTTTTACTCATGTATGTTAATGGGCAAATGGTGAATATAATGGGTGTGATTGGAGAATTACAGAAACTGTTTCATTTTATTTATTTTTTAACATCCACTCTTCCCCATCCCCTCCACAGACACCTAGAAATGCCAGTCAAACAGGATAAATATGTGCATAATAATGACCAAATCAATGAAGGAAAAGAAGGACATGTTTTATTTAATGACACACTCAACACATTTTATTTACGGTTATATGGCGTTGAACATATAGTTAAGGACCACACACATACTGAGAGGAAACCCGCTGTCGCCACTTCATGGGCTACTCTTTTCGATTAGCAGGAAGGGATCTTTTATATGCACCATCCCACAGACAGGGTTATATATACTACGACCTTTGATATGCCAGTCATGGTGCACTGGCTGAAACGAGAAATAGCACAAATGGGTCTACCGATGGGGATCGATCCCAGACCGATTGCACATCAAGTGAGCGCTTTACTAATGGGCTACGTCTGACCCATCTGAATGAATGATGTTTAATGACTATACAGCATGAAAATTAAATCGGCTATTGGGTGTCACATGTGATATGATTACCAGTAAAGTTTGTTTTGTTTAACAACACCACTAGAGCACATTGATTTATTAATCATCAGCTACTGGATGTCAAACATTTGGTAATTTTGATATTAATCTTACAGAGAAAACATGTTGCATTTTTTTTCCATTAGTAGCAAGAGATCTTTTATATGCACCATCCCACAGACAAGACAGCACATACCACAGTCTTTGATATACCAGTCGTGGTGCATTGGCTAGAACGAGAAATAGCCCAATGGTCCACCGACGGGGATTGATCACAGACCTACTGCCCATCCAGGGCTCCGGTCCACGAAGTGATCTTAGCCCTAAGATCAACTTAAGTGCATAGGGTAGCTATGTGCTTAAGGTAATCTTAGGGCTAAGATCGCTTCATGGAACGGGGCCCAGGCTCTGTATTCATAAACGTACTTAAGTCAATGTACGATACCTAAATACATACTTAAAGTACATAGATAAGTATCATACATTGACTTAAGTACGTTTATGAATAAGGAGCCAGGGCCAAAAAGAGGGGGGAAAATCCGCCCAAAAGAAATTTACTGGTTATTGATATTGATGTTCAAGTATGTAACCTCCATGAAATGGATGCAAAAATGGTATTTCAGAGCCTCTACATTTCAAAATTTCCTTGAGGGGTGGCGTGGGAACATGTCCCTGGACCACCTATTGTCTTGCGCATTCCATGCTCATTCGTTCTAAGAATTCATCTGTCCCCCCCCCCCCCCCCAACCTACAAAAAATCCTAGCTATGACCCTGACATCAGGTGGGCACTTTACAACTGAGCTGTATCCCCGCCCCATGAAAGAATGAATGCATGTTTAATGAATATTCAGCATGCAAAATCCATCATCTATTTGGTGTCAGACATGAATAACAATTACCATTAAGTGCACAATTGTTGTAGTAGTCTTTGTTGACATCAGCGACTGTGGAATCAGCCGCAGCGATGCCGTCACTGTTGTGGCCATTTTGTTTGATTAAACGGAAGATCAACTTGCTACTCGACCTAGAGAAAACACAAAACAGATGAAAGCTCAATGAATCCATAAATCACATGACATTGTGTACTAAAAATTTCACATGAAAATATCAAAACTAACCCTAAAATTCTTTCAAAAAGTCCCATTATCATGAAGGATGTAGCATTTTTTTAAAAAGCTTTTTATAGGCGACTACAACTATTTTTCAGGCATGAGGCTTGCAGATGTGAGAACTTTGTGACATAATACACATTTCAAATGCCCCTTTGACAAGAACCTAATTCGAAAAAGAAAGAAAGAAAGAAACGTTTTATTTAACGATGCTCTTAACACGTTTTATTACACTGTTATATGGCGTCAGACATATGGTTAAAGACCACACAGATATTGAGAGAGGAAACCCACTGTTGCCACTTCATGGGCTACTCTTTTCGATTAGCCGTAAGGGACCTTTTATATGCACAATCCCAGACAGGATAGTACATACCACAGCCTTTGTTAAATCAGCTGTAGAGCACTGGCTGGAACAAGAAATAGCCCAATAGGTCCACCAATGGGGATTGATCCTAGACTGACTGTGCATCAAGCGAACGCTTTACGACTGGGCTACGTCCCACCCCTTGAAGTGGGTGAACATGAAGATAGAAAAAAAAATAATAATAATCTTTTATTTAACGACGCCACTAGAGCACATTGATTTTTTTATCTTATCATCGGCTATTGGACGTCAAACATATGGTCATTCTGACACTGTTGTTTAGAGGAAACCCGCTGTCGCCACATAGGCTACTCTTTTTACGACAGGCAGCAAGGGATCTTTTATTTGCACTTCCCATAGGCAGGATAGCACAAACCATGGCCTTTGTTGAACCAGTTATGGATCACTGGTCAGTGTATGTGGTTTACACCTACCCATTCAGCTTTGTGGAGCACTCACTCAGGGTTTGGTGTCGGTATCTGAATTAAAAATCCCATGCCTCGACTGGGATCCGAACCCAGTACCTACCAGCCTGTAGACCGATGGCTAACCACGATGCCACCGAGGCCGGCAATGAAGATAGAAGTACCATACCTACAGAACTCTTGATTGTTGTTTGCGTTACTAGCTGCGACTACGTCTTTCTCAAGCTGTGCACATTCTGCCAGACATTCCAGAGCACCGACTCCTAAAACATCCAAATGGTACATACATTATTTTTATTCTTAATATACGATACTGACGATACCAAGACACACGAGGGTAATAATCTCTTTACAGGGCTTCTAGACTATGGTAGCCCCACTCCCATGGCTAGTGATATTCAGTGTTGGGCTAGTAAATAACTACTATAACTAGCCCAACAGCTAGTGGAAAAAAAACCTTGTCAAATGCTGCATTTACATACATTGTAAATATGAACATCCTGCTCCCTCTTTCCACCCCCAACAGGGTTGAAAAAAATCATGATTTTTTTTTTTTAATTAAAAAAATCTGATTTTTTAAATTTAAATCAGATATTTTTTAATTTAAATCAGATTTGATTTTTTTGATTTTTACTTTAATTTGGAGCTTCTGAACTGAATACTTGCTCCCTATTAAATACACAATTTGGAAGCTTCATTGCATTCTGAAAGGAAATACCTCGAACATCTAGAAATGAGGCAACAAAATGCATTTTGGGGATTATTGAGTTAATGTTTAAGTACTTGGTGTTTGGCCGGGATGGCTATATAAGGTGATTTGACATGTGAAGTCATCTGTTAGATCTGACTCTTGATCATCCCCAAATTCGTCCAATTTACCACATTGAAGCAGAGTGGCTTCACTTGACACCTTCTATTGTGTTGATCTCCCAGGATCATCCCAACCATAGATTTGGGGGAATTGTCACTGATCAGTATGACTTGTTAGACTACATGGTGTTGAAATCTAATTGCAATTCAATTATAAATATATGTAAAAATAATTATCTAGCGTAAGTAACAATTGATTTTAAATAACGCTTAATTTTTTGTACTGCAAGTTAACTGATAAATCACATGTTTACAAAATAATCAATAAAAATAAATTCAATAATCATAAAAATCAAATGAAACATAATAAAAAAAAAAAAAAATATCGAAATCATAATTATTTGGATTTTTTTTGCAGTGATTTAAATCATGATTTAAATCAAACAACTCTGACCCCCAATCTATGGGGTTTTAAGCTTCATATCCTTCTTTAGGTGACATATCTGATTATTACTATTAGTAAAATTGTATTTATTTAAAGTAGGGCTAATGAATTTTTAATCATGGCTAGTACATTTTTAAAATCACTGATCCCATGGCTAGTGGATTTTTATAAAATTCTAGAAGCCCAGCTTTATTATATAATCTCAAGCTTAACACATGTTTTTGTAAACTGTACACTCAACTTTAATTCCAGTCAGACATGACTAGATATTCAAATGACGTAAGAATATGTAGCGCAGTGTCTTTTTGAATGGAATGATGTCAAACTCGAATGACATCAATTTGGATGTCCATACATCAAAATAAACTAGTGCATTTAATGTTGAACAGCTTTCAGTGTCAAAATGCCATTGAAATGTTTTTATTTGATGATTATGAATGCATACGTCAATCATGGAGAGTCACCTTAGTATGTTTGCTTAAATGTCAATAAACCTAGTGCTGCAGTGACCTCGATTAATTTACATCTAATTTGCAAAGTTATCAAATTCTTAAAGTATGTGATGTGAAAAATATCACATACTTTGATTGCACTGAAAATGTAAGATATTATGATAAATGCAAGGGTTTTTAAGCTATATCTCCCTCTTAGGGTGACATACATGTATCTGATTATTACTATGAGTAAAATTGTATTTACTTAAAAGTAAGGCTAGTGAATTTTTAATCATAGCTAGTGAGATTATAAAAATTCTAGGAGCCCTGAGATGTGTATTTGATCTCAACGCATGGACCATTGAAACAAAGCACATGCTACCATTAGTGGTAGGAATTGGTTGGAGTTTCATGTTTGATGATTGGTTAGTTGAACCAACCAATCATCAGTTATAATCGGTTGTTAAACCTTTTTCTACTCAAGGTTAAAAATATATAATTTGTTTGCTTACTGACACCAATAAGGTATCTAATGGATACAAAAGATAAGAATAAAAGTGCCTACTTATGTACAAGTAAAACACATAAAATAAACTTTCTTTTTAAGTTAAAGGAAGAACTACTTGTTCTCTTTCACAAAAATCATCATGCTCACCTGTTCCTTCGTCAAATAAATTTAAAATAAATTAAGACAAAATTGATTTAACTATTTTTATAGTAGGATATAATGTATATTACACTGGTGTAGGAAATGGGGGACAAGGGAGGCATGTGCCCTTCCACTTTGTAGCAGCAATGGTTTTTATATATTTATAAATGTATTTATGTGTAAATGTGTGTGTGCCCCCCACCTTCCTACACTATTATATTATGTATAAATTTATGCAAAATGGCAACACTTTATAAACATTATATTTTGCATATCAATCTGCAAATAATACAGTTGAAATTTGTAGTTACTGTTTTTATAGATACCATTTGGATCACTTCAGCAATTTCTGTAGCATAAGTGGTATGTGTATGCTCGTTTATAATTGATTACCAGAAATTGTATTCAATTAGTTGGAATTTGGATTTTACCAACCAATTTTCGATTATTCAAATTAATTGGACCACCACTAGCTACCATACTTTATTTTTTCCAGCATGTTCCAGGAAACGCAGGGATTTTTAAAAAACATTTAAGGATCTTACCAAGAGTAAATATAAGCTGTATTATGTTATACAATCATATACCATTTATTACACATGAAAGTGTTATGCATACAGTACAATGTATATATTTTTGGAGTGATCATACTTGGTCAACTTGTATTACTTTGTAGAATTGTAACTTGCATCACTTTGCAATTTATTTTTTCTGAGCTGTAAAGCCTGATTTATTATTTATTTCAACATATTTCCATGCTTACCGGTATATCCAATTAAGGTTCAAGCACGCTGTCCTGGGCACACACCTCAGCTATCTGGGCTCTGTCCAGGACAGTGAGTTAGTTGTTAGTTGGTTAGTGAGAGAGAAGAGGATGTAGTGGCCTTACACCTACCCACTGAGCCCTTAAGAACTCGCTCTGGGTTGGAGCCGATAACGGGCTGCAAACCCTGTACCTACCAGCCTGTAGTCCGATGGTTTAACCACTGCGCCCGGTGCCTGATTTATACTTAGGTTATGGCAACGTCAGTAGTGTTGCAATGAGAAGCATTACCACTAGTGTTGATGAGCAGGGTTAATGCAAATTAAGTATTGTCGGTTATTTCTTTTACATTCATCGGGATATCAACCAAAAAAATCACCTGCAAACTGTTTGAATCGACAAAGCCGTTCTCACATAAGTTTGTGGATGACTGTTTTGGTTCATATGCTGATGAACGTTTACTAAAAGAAATAACAGACAATACTTACAATTAAATTTGAAACATACTTACTAATACTAATAACATTAAAAGTTCATATTTTATTTTAAATTCTGTTTTTGGTTAAAACAATAACACTCAGTAAGACAAATTACCAATATAAAATGATGTCATCAGGTATGACCTTCTCTGATGGTGTAATTTTTACATTCATCGACAAATAAACTCCTGTTGCTACGTCTGGACCAATGGGATGACGTTTATTGTAATTACAGTGTTCGAGATTAACGGTATCCCAATATCCCGGGGATACCAGAATTTAATTTTGGATACCAGACTTCAAGAACCCAGTATCCCACTGGGATGCAATATAATACTAAATTCTCAGGTGGCATACCAGATTTTGAAATGTTAGTATCCAATTGGGATACTGGCCAAGAAATTTAATCTCGAACACTGAATTAATGTGATGGAAATTTAATTATTGCAACATCAATTAATACTTTATGCGATCAACCTCCCTGCAAAATGGTGCCAACTGTGTACAGATTTATTCCCAGATTCAGAATATAATGACAAAGAGAATGCATATCAACTGTGTATACCATTTAAAGGAAGGAAGGAAATGTTTTATTTAACGATGCACTCAACACATTTTATTTACGGTTATATGAAAGAAAGAAAGAAATGTTTTATTTAACGATGAACTCAACATTTTATTTATGATTATATGGCGTCAGACATATGGTTAAGGACCACACAGATTTTGAGAGGAAACCCACTGTCGCCACTACATGGGCTACTCTTTCTGATTAGCAGCAAGGGATCTTTTATTATATTTTTTCGTGTTTTCTCTTATTGCAATATTGTTGGTTTTTTAGAAAATATTATTCGGGCTGTCACCACTTGCCTGGATGGCAACTAAAAAAAAAATTAAGCGCAGACACTGGGAATGTGTGCACAATTTATGCAGGGAGGGGTCTAGAGATAGTGCTGAGCAAACTTTATGATGGGTCATCATACTCCCCAAAAACATTAAATATTATAAAAAGATAACATTTGTTTTAGCAGTGATGTTTTGACCCATGAACCTCTCCCCCCATCCCCCCTCCCTGCACACCAATCTGACAGAATTCTTGAAAATTTCCTGTGTCATCTGTATGGGATTATTTAATCATATATATAATTTGGTTATAATACATTTTTTGTGGGGATATTATTTATAATTATAATATGCTATAATCTTTAAATTTCTCAACAAAAATTAAATAATTTCGTAGTCATTATGCAAGGTTTGGTGACTGCCCACTTTAATAAGATATTTGTATTTGATAGGTTTTATGTAAATTATTGAATAAAATAAATGTTTTTAAATCACTACAAATTCTAGTATTTAAATGGGTTCTTTTTAATGTCATTTCAATATTAAAATTCATTAAATATCAATTCAGCATTTACAATTTTGGTGTACATTAGTCCTGGTATACATATACTTATATTTTGTTATTTATTTACATCTGTCAGAATTGAGGTTGTTTTGTACAACATCACCGACCTGCCAACCATTATGGCAATAACCAAGGCCTTGTGACCCAAGCTGTGATGATCCCATATCAGTTTTTACGAATAATGCAAAAGTTCCACTAAAGGCACAATATAGGTGGGCCAGAAGCAATCAATTAAAGTACGAAGTGTTTGATTTTGTAACAAGCGGTGATATTATGGTGGTTAGTGGGACGGTTACGAAGGTTATGTTCAATTATATAACTGAGCACAATGTGAGATGAGAAACCAAAATGGCCACTGTCCGAGCTGACGGCCGGAGAATAGGGGGTACACTTTTTGACCGCTTACCATAACTTTCGTGTGCCGTGCGTTCCCAAAAACCCGGCAAACTGGACATCATAGATGTGTCTATTGGTCCCTGGAAATCACAGAAGTTTCCGTCGGCCATATTTCAAAAGAAAAGCTGGTTTTGTTTGGTCGAAAATATGGCTAGAAACAAGATGTTACGTCATGGCGCCCTGACATAAGTCCGTGCGATGCCTGCGCAATGGGTGTAACCACTAATCCTAGAGGGGTTTCGGGTTGTTGTTTATATATAATTTGTAATTCTGTAAATGCCATAAATTTTAATTTTTTACTGTTCAGCAAGTTTTGAACAGTCAAATATGATATAAATTTGTCACTGTTTAAACTGGTTTAATTAATTAAAGTCAATGTCTCCTTGATGAAATTCTCAGTGGGCGATACCAAATTAATATCACCCTTTAGCGACTGACCGCTTGACCAATCACGTGATTACATATTTCCACAGATGGCGCTGTTTTATGTTTCTTGTGGATGGGAACGTGGAATATAAACAAGCGGGTGCACTCGCGACCTGTGACACCTATTGATTTTGCTTACCTGGGTTAATTACTTACCTGACAGCCAATCAGTGGGGGTGTAAGAAATCCATTTCATATTAAATAGATTGGTTAGAGAACCAAATATGTTACTTTGGCATCTTTATTTTTAAAGGGGAGGGATTTAGTTCAGTCGGTAGAGCGCTCGCCTGAGTAGTTCATTAAAAATTACCAAATGTTTAACATCAAATAGCAGATGATTAATAAATCAACCGGCTTCAATCGTGGTTAAACCATCGGACATACGGCTGATAGGTACTGGGTTCGCAGCCCGGTAGCGGCTCCGTAGTTCACCAAGGTAATAAAGATCACAATAATAAATATCGTGCCAGAGACGTCTGTCTTGATGAAAAACCAGCTCCGATCCAAACCGAGTTTGAGGGGCCGGACGTAGCCCAGAGGTTAAACGCCCGCTCGATGCGCGGTTGGTCTGGGATCGATCCCCGTTGGTGGGCCCATTGGGCTATATCTCGTTCCAACAAGTGCACCATGACTGGTATATAAAAGATCGTGGTATGTACTGCCCTATCTGTGGGATGGTGCATATAAAAGATCCTTTGCTGCTAATCGAAAAGAGTAGCCCATGAAGTGGCGACAGCGGGTTTTCTCTTTCAGTATCTGTGTGGTCTTTGACCATATGTCTGACGCCATATAATCGTAAATAATATGTGTTGAGTGCGTCGTATCATAAAATAAATCTTGTTTGCCCCTTAGGGGATAGCCCATCGGTGGTAACAGCGGGTTTTTATTGTTCTCTTCACCATACATAGCCGTAGTTTTAAAATGAAAATACACGAAAACGTTTCAGTCTAGCTAATTTTGCCAGAATATCTCTATCGTTTTTGCTCGAATTTAATTATTTTCTTCAGCACCGGAAGGGGGAGAGGAGCAGTTTGCTGATGGAATGATGGAAATTTTACATGTTAAAAAGGTCTCAGATTAGCACATTTTGCCCGAATATCTCTATCAGTTATATATATATTCTTTATTCCTCTGAAAGAGAGTTGTAACAACAAAACAACATATATACAGATATACATCCACATAAATAATGACAGCACAGAGACAAACAAGTATACATATTAGTGACAACTACAGAAAAGAAAGAAAAGAAAACGATTTACATAATAAACATATAATATTAAATGTACTTTACAACTGTACGTGCACACAAGGTGTACCGTTTTGCTGTGCCCTGTATCTCAGTTATTAATGAACGTGTTAAAATATGTTTTACTTAATAAATATATGAATCCTACGACAATCTCAACGTATGATTTCGTGGTATCTTTATCAAGGTCTCAGGGCGGATGGTAAAAAAAAAAGTAAAGTTTGTTTTATTTAACGACGCCACTAGAGCACATTGATTTTTAATCTTATCATCGGCTATTGGACGTCAAACATATGGTCATTCTGACACTGTTTTTAGAGGAAACCCGCTGTCGCCACATAGGCTACTCTTCTTTACGACAGGCAGCAAGGGATCTTTTATTTGCGCTTCCCACAGGCAGGATAGCACAAACCATGGCCTTTGTTGAACCAGTTATGGATCACTGGTCGGTGCAAGTGGTTTACACCTACCCATTGAGCCTTGCGGAGCACTCACTCAGGGTTTGGAGTCGGTATCTGGATTAAAAATCCCATGCCTCGACTGGGATCCGAACCCAGTACCTACCAGCCTGTAGACCGATGGCCTGCCACGACGCCACCGAGGCCGGTCAGGGCGGATGGTAAGACAGTAATTGGGTAATAAACGCCTCGTCTGAAATATAATGCAATTCTGTGCTTAGTGGTGCACTGGCTTGAGCGAGAAATAGCCCAATGGGCCCATTGACAGGGATCGATCCCAAACCGACCGTGCATCAAGCGAGCGCTTTACCACTGGGCTACGCCCCCCCCCCCCCCCCCCGCCCGACAGGGACGAAGCCCCTGGTTGTGTAGTACAGCCCAACGCCGGAGCAGCTGTCAACTACGCCAACCGGGGAGAGGGGGGGGGGGGGGGGACGTCTGCACCGGTACGACCGCAATCGTGGTAGCTTCCACTTCAACATCGTGGAATCCCGTACCGGTGCGCCGATCGAGTACCATGCTGACGATGCAACACGAAGGTGTATATGTAGCACTATACCAATTAATTTCCAGCTGGGTCGAAGTTCAAGGTGCATAGAGAAGTTAACACCACAAGTCCTGTGATTGGTTGTAAAAAAAATGAGTTTCATCTGGGCTAAAAATGTATACAATTTTAATTAATCTAGTACCACTGTGTCAAGTAGCCTTGTGCTTGGAACATGTATGGGGTACATGTAAAAAAAAGTACTAACATTTTGTGCGAAACTAGGGGTGTTGTAAAAACATCTGGTTATACCGAAAATTAGCCATGAAAGGTACCATTTTCTGCAGCTAATACTTTGAGGTAGGGGTTGTAGTACTGATATTTATGGGTCATAGTTTGGTTGATATATTGCATATAGTGTTTTTAAACACAAACGTTAACATGGTCGCCTATGGGATTTGAATTGGTATAGTCCAACCTATACCACACACCGTCAGACCCACGACATGCTGCGCAGGGTGTTCGTGCGCAGCTCTACAGGGACATCGTCAGCCGGTACCAGAGGGAGTTGCGTCACGTCGCCAGCTTTGACGCTTGAACATGACCCCCTAGCCCTTAGGGCTACCCCTAGGTTCGTATAGCGTCGGTACATTTAGGCTAAAATTGAAAAATCAGACAACTTTCGGCTGAATCGTTCAAAATTAGCGTTCAATCACCAGACTTTTTTCGGACATAACGCAACAAAATTATTTCAACTTGTTGCCTCAATTCTCCTGAGAACTTTCAAAATTTGCCACCGCTTCTTTCGCCTCGTTTATCCCGGCCATAACAACCGGTCTTCATTGCTCATTTAGTGCTAAAGTCGTAAGCGAAAGTCCCGCCTTCCCCTCCCCACCCCTTTCCTGGCTTGCTTCGCAAGAACTTGCGCCCACGACAGGTATGCGCTACAACAGCTTGTGAATTCACGTTGAGCCCTTTGACCTGACCTGACCTGACATGACCTGCTGTTCCCACGTCATTAGTGCATAGTTTAATAGGAAGATGGGGTCCCCATGCATACTGTTGAATCTCTGCTACCATCCTATAACCTGTGTTAAAGGCGCAGACTCTAGTTTCAGCCCGTAAAAAGTTAATCTACAAACCTGCACATGCAGTTGGATAAAGTTATAACAGAGAAGCTAAAGTCTGTGACGTTTAAACAGGGAAATACTGTCTACAAATAACTGGAACTTGTCTCGGTAACTAGGGGCGGGAAGTGGTAAAGCGCTCGCTCGATGCGCGGTCGGTCTGGGATCGATTCCCGTCGGTGGGCCCATTGGGCTATTTCTCGTTCCAGCCAGTGCACCACGACTGGTATATCAAAGGCCGTGGTATGTCCTACCCTGTCTGTGGGATGGTGCATATAAAAGATTCCTTGCTGCTAATCGAAGAGTAGCCTATGAAGTGGCGACAGCGGGTTTCCTCTTGCAATATCTGTGTGGTCCTTAACCATATGTCTGAGACCATATAACCGGGAAAAAAATGTGTTGATTGCGTCGTTAAATAAAAAAGAAGGCCGATGACTTAACTACAACACTACGAAAGCCGTAGTGTTTCGCAGTACATTATTTAAACAGGCCAACATGCGACCATACGCGAACAAGGGGGTGGGGTGGTGGGGGCACCTATAGTCCGTCCCATCCTCGATTTTTTTTGGTGTAAATAATTTAAGTTTGATTTGACATTAGAATAAAAGTAAAAGTGTTTTGGAAATAACAAAAATATACTATTTTTGTGTGCAATTTAAAAATCAATCGGCTGAGAAATAAATAACTTATAGTAAATTCCATAGTATGAAAAAAAAATGTATTCCCTGTGGGAGACCCTACAGTACTGGAGCAAATCCTCACATTCGGGCAAAATGTGCTAACCTTTTTACCATGTATTTCCATCATTCTACGCATGTAAACATGCAGATTGGTTCATTTGCAACCACTTTATAGCTGTTTGCCAGTAATAATAATACGAATAAATGTTATTATCGGGCGTTTTCGTTTAATTCGGGCAAAAATCAGCCTCCCCCCCCCCCCCCCCCCCCCCCCCCTTCCCCCACAAAAATGGAAGCCCGTATCAATGCGACCCACTCGGAGTGTTTTGCGCTGGCTACAATATCTATTACACCATCTTCATAAATCAAGGCTAATATTCGTTCCTCGTATTCAGCCTTGATACATGTCGTCAAGAAATCGTGCCACAAAATGCTTAAATGTCATTGGATGCGATGAGATCTGATTGCAACGAATCGCAACGCTCCTTATAGATTCCCTTGTTATTGTAAACAAAGATGGCAGTCAGCGTCCGTGGAAACGTGTCGTGTTTGTCACGATATGTTAAAAAAAAGGTTTCGGCGGTTAATTTTTGCTATTGCTTTCAAGATTGTCACATGTTACCGATGCTGTGATTGGTCAGCACCAATAGAGGGCGCTAGTAGTGGATATCAGTAATGTTGACTACATGTATCAAGCATTCAAGGCTGAATACGAGGAACGAATATTAGCCTTGATTTATAAATATGCTATTACACCAAAACAAAATACACGTATTTAAAAAATAACAACAGTTTATTTCTTATTTCTAAAATAACAATAGTCTTCAAAATGGTTTTAAAAATCAAACCCATCGACTGGAAATAGAAGAATAAGGAAATGTTTCATTTAACGACGCACTCCAACACATTTTATTTACAGTTATATGACGTCGAACATATGGTTACGGACCACATAGATATTGAGAGAAGAAACCCGCTGTCGCCACTTCATGGGCTACTCTTTTCAATCAGCAGCAAGGGATCTTTTATACCACAGGCTTTGTTACACCAGTTGTGGAGCACTGGCTGGAACGAAAAATAACACAAAGGGTCCACCGATGGGGTCGATCCTAGACCGACCGCGCATCAAGCGAACGCTTTACCACTGGCCTACGTCCCGCCCCTTAAAAGAAAAAATAACTGTACAATACAACATACATTTGTTGATCATGTGTAAAAGTAGTTTAATAAAAAGCTACATTTTTGCTCAATGACCAACAATATGAAATGTATCTAGTCAGGATATATTATCAGTATAACAACATTCTGAGAGTACTGGTAAAGCAATACATTTCCCCTGGCGGGCCAAACGCATTTTCGTATCTCCTAAATTCAAGGACCATAACTCTGTCATCAAATTTTTTTTTTCTTGGAAGGCAACCACCCCTTCTCCTCTGGGTACGGCCCTGCATATAAACCTCCTGATTCTGTCCCTGCATCCAGTCTATCTTCCAACTGCACCAGCAACAGTCAGACGTGTCACATTATAGCGCATGTCTCTCCATGCTTTTTCACACGCAATTCGTATTCCTTTATTTCCTCCATGTACCATACTGGCGGCCATCTTTCTTTTTCCACGTGGACTCGGTTAGCTCCCGTGAGCATTGCGAACTCTTTCCGTTTGGACAAAGCCATATAGTTGGTTGAAATAAACTGCAGACACCAGTCAGACAATTGTTTTGCATTATACATCTGTAAATAAATGAAAAACAAAACTCAACAACACACGAATATACAGCTTTAAAGTGAATATACTGCTCTAAGACCAAATAAATAAAAAAAAGTTGGTGATCGTTCCCGCCCGTACCTGAGAAATGCGCCCGCCCCTGAATTTATTTTATTTTTTATTTTATTTAAAACTGTTAAAAATGCGTCGAGATAGCAGCAATTCAACTTTCGTAAGCACCGTAGCGGGTTAAAGCATCACCAGGTCCATTTGGCGGCCAGTGAAGGAACTACAACATCCAGGCGCATGCGCTGTTGGCTGCTACTCCCGCAAACAAAATGGTCTCCAGGGTTTTATAAAGTTTTTCACATAAAAAAAAAAAAATACCCCCCTCCCTCTCTACCCTGATTTGTGTGATAAAAAGGACGATCACCAACTCTTTTTTTTTTTTTTTTTTTTGCTTAATCTGAAAAATGAAATCGATGGATGGAAAGATGGTGGATGGATAGCAACTCTCATTAGATAGGCAACACACAACATGATATGACATTCAGTTCTTATGAGCGTCAAATCCAGAGCCGGTTTATCCTAGAAGCACATATAGCACGTGCTACGGTCCCCGCGCTTCAGGGGGCTCCGCATTGATGTGTACATCTACCCCCCCCCCCCCCCCCCTCGCTAATTTTTCACCCTCTTCCCGAGGGGGTTGCAAAATATATATCCTGGGAAGGGGACCCCGCTGTTATTTGTGCTACAGGCCCCGCGGATCCGTAAACCGGCTCTGGTCAAATCGTCCAACAATATTGTACATGTACGTTACACCAATGCAGATTAGATTGTACGTTACACCATAGCCCGAGTACTTTGACTGTAAAAGAGCTGGACGGACATTTGGACATAAATACGCTCTTATCACAGCGTATTTATGTCCAAATGTCCGTCTAGCTCTTTTACAGTCAAACCGGCCTCGGTGGCGTCGTGGTTAGGCCATCGGTCTACAGGCTGGTAGGTAATGGGTTCGGGTCCCAGTCGAGGCATGGGATTTTTAATCCAGATACCGACTCCAAACCCTGAGTGAGTGCGCCGCAAGGCTCAATGGGTAGGTGTAAACCACTTGCACCGACCAGTGATCCATACTGGTTAAACAAAGGCCATGGTTTGTGCTATCCTGCCTGTGGGAAGTGCAAATAAAAGATCTCTTGCTGCTAATCGGAAAGAGTAGCCCATGTAGTGGCGACAGCGGGTTTCCTCTCAAAATCTGTGTGTTCCTTAACCATATGTCTGACGCCATATAACCGTAAATAAAATGTGTTGAGTGCGTCGTTAAATAAAACATTTCTTTCTTTTACAGTCGGAGTACTCGGGCTAGTTACACCAATGCAGAATATTTCTCACTGACAAAATATGAAAGTTATTTTTCCTTTTATGAGTGACATCTGGGGTAATAATCATCCATAGATTACAATATAGTGGTATGACCACTCATATCAGTTAAGGAAATTCACCTGCGCAGTAAAAAGTAGTCCGATCACATCTATTTCCGAGGTCTCTATATTCCGCTCGCACTGTTTCTCCACCTCCTTCGTAATGTACAGTTCGCAGAGGTTGCCCAGTCGCGTGACGTCATACTCGTCTGCTAGGATCAGAATGCCTACGGGATCCGTCTCACTGATGGGGGCGTGGTCGGTGTAGAGGTACTCCAGCAGAGCGAGGAAGCATTCGGATGTCGTGCCGCCAACATTCACCTGCGAATAAATTAATAAACAATATCAAAGTTTAAAGTTTGTTTTGTTTAACGACACAACTTAGAACTAAAGCACATTGATTTATTAATCATCGGTTTTTGGATGTCAACCATTTGGTAAACTTTACTTGTCTTAGAAAGAAACCCTCTGCATTTTTTTCATTAATAGCAAGGGATCTTTTATACGCACCATGCCACAGACAGGATAGCACACACCACAGCCTTTAAAGGACCAGTCGTTGTGCAATGCCTAGAACGAGAAATGGCCCAAGTGAACCCACCGACATGGGTCGATCCTAGACAGACCACGCATCGAGCGAACACTTTACCACTGGGTGTTCGAAACCCTAGTGGTATAGGAGCACATTAAACTACCACTGGGCTATGTCCCGCCATTAACACACAGAAAAACGTTAAGCACTCCATATGGTACCATGAAATTACTGACAAAATGAGCTAAGAAAACAAAAATAATGTGATCTGTAATAACAACCTTTTGACAATAAGAAAAACGGAACAATTGTATTAGATTTGAGATTTTAACCACGCTATTGTTGCATAATTGCCGGTGCTGTTTTACACCAAACACATATCATTTTCACGTATGAAGCTGCACAGTTCATACGACGACTTCGGATGGCTATTTCTGAGTAACAATATGTCACTTTTGAGTCCCTAGATGACCGTCGTAGTTCAGTAGCGAGTAAACCTGCCACGTGCCCGGATGACGGCCTGCACCATGCGTCTCATCCCTCCAGCGAAACGTCAGAACTGAAGGGAAAACTGCAGTCATTCTAAACACCATGCCAAACATATTTTCTGATGGTGATCATTCACAAGGGGGCGTTTGATGAAACTTCTTCATGAGAGTCCTGCTGTTTTTAAGCGGTTCTTCGAGGGTCTGTAAGACAGAAGTCGATAAGGCAGCCATTGTCGCTTCAGGATGGGACTTGTTGCAAAAGGCTGTCGTCGTACTAACCGAAGCAGTGCTCCGCCTTCACGCTGTTATGTGACGGGGGCGGTCGGTCTGGGATCGATCCCTGTCGGTGGGCCCATTGGGCTATTTCTCGCTCCAGCCAGTACACCACAACTGGTATATCAAAGGCCGTGTTATCCTGTTTGTGGGATGGTGCATATAAAAGATCCCTTGCTGCTAATCGAAAAAAAGGAGTAGCCAATGAAGTGGCGACAGTGGGTTTCCTCTCTTAATATCTGTGTGGTCCTTAACCATGTCCGACGCCATATAACCGTAAATAAAATGTGTTTGAGTGTGTTGTTAAATAAAACATTTCCTTTTCTTTCCTGTTACGTGACACGAGGTCGTCCAGACAGTGGTAGTCCTTCACATCATTGATTTGCCCGTGATTTCTTACCAGTCGACTAATGGCTGTGTAATGGTAGCCCTGTGGACGCCCGATACCTTTGTAGGACATCCCTGTCGAATGTATTCCGAGTATCTGCCATCTTTGCACTTCTGATATTCTCCTGCGCACCATGTTCACAGATAATAGGAATGGGAACTGTTTTAACGTGCCCATATCCCTGAGGTTCAGGCACGCCCACCCCGGACTTAGCCTCTGACTTCGCCAGTGACCAGAGAATGATTGAACAGTGCAAGGCAGCCACGTTAAATACCCACATTTGATGTGTGAACATACTGCTTTTTGGAAAAAAAAAGCATGGGATGCATGGTGTACTTGCCTACCACAGTAAGTTTGGTCGTCACCGTCACGCACGAACGGTCTCATTCTTTCTGTGGAACACTATTGCCATTACAGTTGTAATTACTGTAATGTGACATATTATAATCGATTATCTCAGCGGGTACTTAACGTTTTTTCGGGTGTGTGTATATATCAGTAAATAATTAGTAGGCTCTCTCTCTCTCTCTCTCTCTCTCTCTCTCTCTCTCTCTTTCTCTCTCTCGCCCCTCCCCCTCTCTCTCTCTCTTTCGTGTTTGTGTACGTGTATATGTGTACATGCATATGCTAATTATTATTATTATTAGTAGTAGTAGTAGTAGTAGTATTAGTGTTGGGAATCGGCTGGAATTTCACCATCGATTATCGGTTAAAATCGGTTGGTACCAACCGATCAAGTTTCTATTACACAATCGATTACACGCACGCACACACACTCGTCTATTTCCACTTTCCCTTTCGTTTTATCCCTCCCTTTCTATCCTCTCTGTCCCTCCGCCCCCTCTCTATTTCGCTCTTTATCTTTTATGCACCTTTTCACAGACCGAACATAGCCCTAGTGAAACAATCTTTAAAATACCCTAAAAGCTAATCTAAAACGTACTTGAGGTGTTTTGTCATTGCTCCCTTCAATAAAGCTTTTCCCGAACATGGCTTCCATCACTTGACATCTTGCAGAGAGGACGACTTTATGAGCATAGACACGCTGACCTTAGAAAAAGAATGGAACAAAGAATACAAGGCTTTTACTCAGCTAGATATAAATGTCAAGAATATATGGAGAGAGAGAAATATATATATATAATAACACTGACACTGAAAGTTTGCTTTTGTTTAACGATACCACTAGAGCACATTGATTTATTAATCATTGGCTATTGGATATCAAACATTTGGTAATTTTTACATGTAGTCTAAGACGGGCAACCCACTACATTTTCTCATTAGTAGCAAATTATGGGTCTTTCATATACACCATCTCACATACAGGATAGCACATACCACGGCCTTTGATATACCAGTCTTGATGCACTGGCTGGAGAAGCAGACCAATGGGCCCATCGATGGAGATCGATCCTAGACCGTCCGCGTATCAGGCGATCACTTTACCGATGATCTACGCCCCGCCCCAACTGACACTGAAATGGACTGCACCAACCTTCAACACAGAAGACGACGTCAGCGTACTCCGGCTGGTTAAAGAACAACTGCTTCATCCTGGCCGCCGTCTCGTCGTTGAGGAACGTTCCGATACTCGGGTTCAAAAACTCTTCCTCTCTCACTATGTTGTCGCAAATCGTCTCCAGCTGCGGCAGTTTGAAAACCCGCGCCGCGTATCTCAGCTCTTTTAGGGTAGCCGCCATCTTCACCTGGTCTACGTCATCTTCGGGTAACTTTGGAACTCCCGTGTACAGGAACTCCAGCACGTGTACAAATGTCACTGCCTTTATGTCGGCGCTCAGTTCCACGGTGGTGTGTCCGTCTTTTGCGGTATAGACAGCAGCAATGCCTTCCACCTGCCCGGAGTTGAGCTGTTCCGGGGTAAATTGGGTTTCTTTGATATCCTCAAGCTGATTGGACTAAAGGAAAAATAATAATAATGTAAACGCTGTTTTCGAAATAGAGAATACTACTACTACATGAGTGGCTGTTAGATACCATGTACAAGGCATATTGTTACAGACCACTGACCTATTTAATGGTCTAACAAGGTATTACCTGAACAAAAATAATTTGATTTGTCTCGAAATGTACTTTATTCAATCATCTTCATGACCACCATACTCCATTTATTAATGACATTTTATAAAAATAATTGAATTATGGCAATGGTCCATAATTCAAAAACTAAAATTGCCGAGAGGGTTGACATGGATTTCACTCCATCATAGTTCAGTTACGGTGATGCAATATCTAGATTTGTTTTCCAACAATTAATGTAATTTGTAATTATTATCCATTTTAGAGAAATAAGGTCCTTAAATCCGTAACAGTATTCCTTTAAAACATATGTAACGAGCAAAAGCGAGTTGGAGTCGAGTTCAAACAACGAGTTGTAAGATAAATGGTATCTACCGGCCACGGATATAGTATTCTATTTCTTTGATATCCCCCCAAAAACAATTTTGAAATAAATTTAAACAGAAAGTCCATTTAGGGGGGCCCCAATGACATGAGGTGGAAAAAAAGAAAGAAAGAAATGTTTTATTTAACGACGCACTCAACACATTTATTTACGGTTATATAGCGTCAGATATATGGTTAAGGACCACACAGATTTTGAGAGGAAACCCGCTGTCGCCACTACATGGGCTACTCTTTCCGATTAGCAGCAAGGGATCTTTTATTTGCGCTTGCCACAGGCAGGATAGCACAAACCATGGCCTTTGTTCAACCAGTTATGGATCACTGGTCGGTGCAAGTGGTTTACACCTAATCATTGAGCCTTGTGGAGCACTCACTCAGGGTTTGGAGTCGGTATCTGGATTAAAAATCCCATGCCTCGACTGGGATCCGAACCCAGTACCTACCAGCATGTAGACCGATGGCCTAACCACGACGCCACCGAGGCCTGTCTGACATGAGGTGGAATGCCAAGGGAACTTTGGGGGAGGTTTCGAGGGGGATCGTAAAGAAAAAAAGAAAATTAATATATAATAAAATTATAACTATCGCAAAATCCGCCTCTGGTATAAATGGAATAAACTCGACGTCGTATGTACTGCTGATGACGTAAGTTAGTTTCACCACAGAAACTATTCTTACACACAATAATTAACCGCCTACAGTGAAGCACCGTTTATGAAGTTAAAACGTATCTAGGGGAAGAATTTATGTTGTTTTTATTCTTTGCCTAGGGAAAGATCATTTTTCTTTCCTTACTTCTCTCTGCCCATATGGATAATAATATATATTATGTATTACAAATTGCGGATTACGTTTTACGTATACGTTGTTGATTTGGGTTTTTGTTGTTATTTTGGTGCTTGTTTGTTGGTTTTCCTCATTTTATGTTTTTGATGGGGATTTGTTTGTTGGTGGGTTTTTTTTATTTTATTTTTTTATTGTTGTTTTTTGGGTTCTTAATATTTGTAGGGTGGGGTAGGGTGTGGGGAGTAGGTTTGGTTTGCGTTGTAGGGTGGGGTAGGGTGTGGGGAGTAGGTTTGGTTTGCGACGTGGTACTGTATCTTGGAAAACTAATTGCAATCTAGTTTTCTTACATTGATATGTATATTGTGTAGCTTCAGGATAATAGATTCTGTGACTGATCAGTCGATACTCAAATTAAAACGAACCTTTGTATGACGGGACAGTCCGAGCACGTTGGTGAAGAACTTAGACGCTGAACAAACGATGATCTTGTGAGCGTCCAATCGGCGATCTCCATCCACAACAAATGTGACGTCAGCGTTTTTAGGGCTTTCCAACGCCTTCAGCCATTGGTCGGCAAACACGGAGGTTTCAATTTCAATCCATGGCGCTTTTCCTGTAAATATATGTTTAGCGTAGGACATCAATGCAACTGGCCTCAGACCACAATTAATTTCGCTATATGTTTCTATATAGCCTTAGTGGCTATAACATTTTTATTAATATCAGCAGGCCAGTGAAGTGTTGTATGTACCTTTGCCTGCATGGGGGACACATACCCTGAAAAGGACAACCCCTGTTGTCCAGCTCTTTCTCCCAGCATATTGGTTTAAACAGACACACCCTCTAAAACAGCCCTGAGTACACCCATTTCACACAAAAAGCACTACTTTTGCATGGGCCGGAATTACCACAAACAAGTCTTCAATGTCAGCAAGTTACACATGTTTACAAACTACATGCTATCCCCTGTCACTTCAGTCAAACAGTTGCCACTTCATAGCTGTCTGCCATGAAATAATCACAGTCAAACAGCAGACTACTTGCGCGGTCAAATTTCCGGATTTTGGACAACCAAATGGGAAGATAACTGTAATCTGAGGCCAACTGCTGAAATCCGACTCATTTGGTCCGTCAGAGGATAATTTAGTGGGACTCGAAAGACATCCTTTTCTGGGCCCGTTCTTATAAAACTTTTAGAGTAGACTTAATCTTTAATGACGTACAATTTGTATGGCGTTGCCATGACACTAAAGTCTCAGATTCTATTACTGGAGTCTTGAGTCCAGACTCAAAAGGTTTATTAAGCACGAGGTCTGGTGGCAAAATTAACTTTACCAACATATTCGGTGTTGTCCACAAACATAGCCCTATTTAGAAGATAAACACGTTCGTTCTACCACACTTTCAAAATAATCCTGGATCCGTCCCTAAAGCCTTATTTTGAAATGATATAGACTTTTTACTCATTTGTGGTTAAAACAGAGGATTTGACAACTGAATGATGGGTGCCACCGGTAAAAGAGGAAATGTTTGTTATCTTGTTAACACTGAAGATGACTGACATTGTCAAAACGCCTCTTCGACTATGTATTGTGTAACGATAATGCGTTAGTCATTGTAATTGTTTTGTCATTCTGATTTTGCAAAGCAATACTTGTTGTACTGCTGGGGAAGGGTTTGAAGACAAATTCCTAACAGAAGAATAGCGTGCTTGAAACTTAATTGGATACACAGGCGTACGAGCTCCCATTTTTAGTGGGGAGGCGAGAGGCTGGTTTTTGCCCGAATTAAAAGAAAATGCTATATAACGTTGCAAACGAATCACCATGCATATTTACATGGATTGCAGCTAATTTTGAGGCTAGAATGATAAAAATACATGGTAAAAAGGCCTCAGTTTAGCACATTTTGCCCGAAAATTTCTATTGCTTTTGCTCGTATTTGAGGATTTGTTGCAGCACTGTCTGGGGCAGTTGGCCATCGCCCTCCGACCCCATGTCGAACGCTTATGATTGGATACATTAACAAACATGAAAATAAGTTCCAATGAAATGAAATGGCGTGAGCGTGTATTTGTGTGCACACACGCGAGCGCGTGTAAAATCCGGATACAGAATTATTGGTCATGTGCAAAAATCAGTGGAGGGGCGGGATTTAGGTCAGTCGGTTGAACGCTCGCTTCAGGTGCGTGCGTCGCAGGATCGAACCACCTCAGTGGATCCGTTCAACTGATTGGGGTTTTTTTCTCGTTTCTCGTGGTATTAAGAAAATATAGTGAGTTTCCTCTATTGACTAGGAGTCAATAGCCGATGATTAATATATCAATATATCGTTAAACAAAATAAACTTTTACTTTACCAGCTGGAGGCATCTCCGGTGGGGGTGGAACACGATCTTTCTGTTTGCTTGATCCGAACAGTGACTTTGATCTTTTAGGCTTCATATTAACCGCCTCATAAATCTAAACGAAAGAAAAAACAAAACGGATGACAACGAAACCATTATTTCATTATTTTATTCACGATCGCGTTCGACCGTTTTGTTGTGTTTGTTCCTTTGTTGTTTTCTTGTTGTTTTGTTTTTGGGGGCTTTTTGCTGTTGTTTTTGTTTGTTTGCTTTTTGCATTGTTTTGTTTTGCTTTTGTTTTGTTTTTGTTTATTTATTTATTCTTTTTTTTTAATTTAATTTTTTTTTTTTTTTTGATGGGCGGGGAAGAATGTTATGAGTCATTGGGTATACAGGTAGACAATTTGTTTGTTGTTGTTGTTGTTTTTAATCTACATGTAGGGTACAAACCTCTGCACCACAATTCTTAGAGGTCTGATTAAAAAAATATATATATAATTTTAAAAAAATCAAATTTTTGGAATGAAGTTGGCGGAACAGGCTATCGCCTGCGGTATATTAACGTCTCCCTTACATTAAATTTTTTTTAATCAACAATAATGGTAAAAATAGAATATTTAATAAAATTTAAGTCAGAGAAGCAGGGAAGGGAGGAAATGTGTTATTTAACGACGCACTCAACACATTTATGGTTATATGGCGTCGGACGTATGGTTAAGGACCACACATATATTGAGAGAGGAAACCCGCTGTCGCCACTTCATGGGCTACTTTTTTCGATTAGCAGCAAGGGATCTTTTATATGCACCATCCCATAGACAGGAGAGCACACACCACGGCCTTTGATGTACCAGTCGTGATGCACTGTCTGGAGCGAAGAGAAGCAAGGATGGAATAATGAAAAGAGAAATGGTAAGTGCAAGCTGGTGTACTAAATGCATGATAATATCAATAATTCTGAAGGATAAAAAGGTTTGTTTGTTTAACGACACCACTAGAGCACATTGATTTATTAAACATCGGCTATTGGATATCAAACATATGGTCATTTTTGACACAGTCATAGAGAGGAAACCGGCTACATTTTTCCATTAGTAGCAAGTGATCTTTTATATGCACCATCCCACAGACAGGGTAGTACATAACACGACCTTTGATATGCCAGTCGTGGTACACTGGCTGGAACAAGAAATAGCTCAATGGGCCCACCGACGGGGATCGATCCAAGACCAACCGCGCGCTTTACCACTGGGCTACGTCCCGTCCCGTTATTTGGATAAGGTTATAACAAAGATAAGCTAAAGTCTGTGACGTTTAAACAGACAAATGCCGCTTGAAAATGACTAGAGCTGGTATCAACGAACGTGCGTTTTTAGAATTATTAAAAAAAAGTGTTTTGGGGGATTGCAAGACATTATGGTACGCAGGGGCGTAGGCTGGAGGGTTCGGACGAACCCCCCCCCCCCCCCCCCCCCCGCAACACACACACACTGAAGCAAATGGTCCTCTTTCTGAGCTAAAGCATACACGTTTATACCAATGGAGTTTGTGGTGGTGCAAAAACAAAATCGAAAAAGGGTCCACTTGGTTTATATTCGACCCCCTCCCCCAGGTCCAGATCACGCAACGCCCCTGATACGGGTTCCCATTTTTGTAGAAGGTGGGGGGGGGGGGGGGGGGCGTGCTGGTTTTTGCTCGAATTAAACGAAAATGTCTGAATCTGGATTACAACATTTATTCATATTAGCATTACTGCCAAACAGCTATATAGGGTTGCAAAAGAATCGCAACGCATTTTACATGGATTACAACTAACTTTGAGGGTAGAATGATTGTAAAAAGGTCTCAGATTGTCACATTTTGCTCGAATATCTGTATCATTTTTGCACGAATTTGACGTTTTGCTCTAGCACATTGGGGGTTGTTGACCCCCCCCCCCCTTCCCACCCTGCCTGAATGTCTCGTACGCTTATGTCAAAACGCTGAATGACAAGAACTACTTCGAAAATTTATATTCTAAATAATTAAATGTAAGTACTTCTAATTAAAATGGTCAAGAACGGCTTTAATGGTGAAAAATGCATTGCAGTGTTTAAAACTAGGGTCTGTCACGTTAATCGTACCGCGTTGTTCATGCACGTCTTCAAACCCTTCTGGGTGAGGGCGCTTGTTTCGAAGTATTTCATCGAGTACGTCTTCGCCATCTTTCTGGCTTCCTCGAACTTCACATATCTCGAATTCTCTGTATGTGGCAGCAAGTCTGAAAACAAATTAAAATAACATGTTTAGTTTGCATGTGCGTGTGCATGTTTAGGCCCTTATTTGTCAATTTGTGTGTGTGTGTGTATGTCACTGTGCGTGTATAATTATGTGTGGTGTGCGTTAGAGCTGGGCGGTATACCGTATATACCGTTCGGTATCGGTATTATGTCAATACCGATTTACCGTACCGAGCAAATATCAAAATACCGAAATTTCGGTATTGAAAAATGGGGTGGTATAAATCAGACGAGAGCCTTGTGTATGGAATTTAATTGTATTTAGATGAAATTAGCGGGTGAGCCATAACACAGGCATGCATTTAAAGCCGAGTATACCAAAAATAGCGCTCGATATCGGTATCATGTCAATACCGAATACCGTACCGATACCGAGGTAAATCACCCCTAAAATACCGATATCGATACCGAACCTCAAATTTCAATACCGCCCAGCTCTAGTGTGCGTGTATGTATCGTGCATCTGTGTGTGTTTTGGTATACATGTGTATGTGTAATGTATGATAATTATGTCTGTGTATATCTCTCTCTCTCTCTCTCTCTCTCTCTCTCTCTCTCTCTCTCTCTCTCTCTCTCTCTCTCACTGTGTGTGTGCGCTCCCGTGCGCATGTGTGTATATGTGAGAGAAAGAGATAGTGTGTGTGTGAGAGAGAGAGAGAGAGAGAGAGAGAGAGAGAGAGAGAGAGAGAGAGAGAGAGAGAGAGAGAGAGAGAGAGAGAGAGAGAGAGAGAGAGAGAGTGAGTGCGTGTGTATTCTTCGATGACGATGATAATAGTGGTTGTAGCAATAAAAATGGCAATGACAACGATGGAATGAGGATGGTGACAATTATTTTTAACCTGATTTGCATCCAACGAGGACTTTGGGAACCCCGGGTGCATGGTGAGTTATTTCCGGTATCCATTTGCTGCAGACATTTTCAAACGATGTGCGAGAATTGACAGCGAAACACACAAGGAACACGTCTGTCTGTGGGTACGATAGAGGGCGCAGTCGGTCGTAGTCTTCCTGCAGATAATATATATATATATATATATATATATATTAGTGGTGTAACAATACATCGAACTGTCCATATATTGCGATGTGCAATAGCAATGCATCGATAGTTAATTCAACTATCGATAACTATCGCAATTGTTACCTCAACTATCGATAGTTTCGGAAGTATGCATACTGAACTATGGTCTACGACCAAAGCATGATTTCATTACGTAGTGACATTATTACATATGACTAAGTACAAACACAGACAAAATACAAACGTATGCACATAAGCACGCAGACTCACACACACAAACACACACACACACACACACACACACACACACACACACACACACACATATGCATACATACATATATACATGTACATTCATACATACATACATACATACATACATACATACATATATATACACACACACACACATACATACATACATACATACATACATACATACATATTGTAAGACTGAGGTTAATAGTTTTGCGAAATATCTATTCATATTACCGTTATCAAGCGATTTAACAATTCACAATGCTATTGCAATACTTTTACAATATTACTATCACTATTGCAATACTATCACAATAGTATTTTAACTATCGCAATACTATTGCAATAGTAAAACTGACCGCAATAGTCAACCCTAATATATATACATATACACATACATATACATATATATATAGAGAGAGAGAGAGAGAGAGAGAGAGAGAGAGAGAGAGAGAGAGAGAGAGAGAGAGAGAGAGAGAGAGAGAGAGAGAGAGAGAGAGAGAGAGAGGAACAGATCTAGGGGGGCAGGGGCCCGCCTCCCACCCCTAAATTTTGCGATAGTGATAATATATTAATTTTCGTTTTTTTATGATCACCCTCTATACTCCCCAAAGTTCCCTTGGCATTCCACCTCAAGGGCCCCCTAAATGGATTTTCAGGATCCGCCAACTGATATATATATATATATATTCAGCGGTCACCTGCCTTACGCGGCCACTCCCCCCCCTTCCAAACGATTTATAACGTAAATGCACCTGTAATAAGCGGTCACCTGTCTAACGCGGCAAGCGGCCACCCAAATCGGATCCCAAATAGTTAATATACCTGTATTAAGCGGCCACAGTAAATGTTTACTATTACGCTTGACATTTGTAGGTTCACTTATTATGACAATACACCGCATGAAGAGAGAGAGAGAGAGAGAGAGAGAGAGAGAGAGAGAGAGAGAGAGATGGAGAGAAAGAGAGAGAGAGAGAGAGAGAGAGAGAGAGAGAGAGAGAGAGAGAGAGAGAGAGTTTGTTTATGCTTTATTTCCGTGCTTATATCCAATTAAGGTTCAAGCACGCTGTCTTGGAGACACACCACACATATCTGGGCTGTCTGTCCAGGACAGAGGGTTGACGATTCGTTGTGACGTCGGTGTAGTGGCCTTACGCCAACCCATTGAGTTGTTAAATTCGCTAAGGATGCGAACCCAGTACCTACCAGCCTTAAACCCAATGGCTTCACCAAAAAGTGTATTGTTTAACGACACCACTAGAGCACATTGATTATTTCATCATTTGGCTACTGGATATCAAACATTAGGTAATTCTGACATATAGTCTTAGAGAGGTAACCAGGTACATTTGTTTTCATTAGTAGTAAGGGATCTTTTATATGCACCATCCAATAGACAGGATAAACACACACACACACCACGGTCGTTGATATACCAGTCGTGGTGCACTGGTTGGAACGAGAAGTAGCCAAATGGGCCCAGTGGCGATGATCGATCCTAAACTGACCACGCATCAGGCAAGCACGTTACCACTGGGCTACGTCTCGCCCCCTTCCTGCTTTTAATACATTATAGATGGACTAATAATTTAAAATAACTTAATGAAAACTGAATTAATAATGCGACTCTCCCCCCCCCCCCCCCCCCCCCATATTAGCAAAACAGCTTATAGTAGCGAGCATTTCAGGATATATTTCAAGTTACGTTTTAATTTGTGCAACATAGCCTTTTGTAAATTACTAGTTGTTGTCAATTTCATTTTCCTTTAAAAATATGTAGCTTACCTGTCCGGCAGTGTCAAAGAATCCAACACTGTATACGTTTCCGTCCATCATGATAGTCGAAGAGTAGTTGTCAAACACTGTTGGTACGTAATCCCCTGGGAAACTCCCAGACGTGTAGGAAATGAGCAGACAACTCTTGCCCACTCCGCCGTCTCCGACAATAACCATTTTCATTGACTGCATGTTCTTGTTTAGGGAACTGTTTCTAAAAATAATATGAAACAGTTACAATCAATCAACTGTCCACGGGCATATATATATATATATATATATATATACATATACATATACATACATACACACACACGTACACACACACACACACACACACACACACACATACATCAATAAATGTATAAATATATAGAAACCATCGATGCTGCTCCCCCTACGCCAGTGCTGCCACAAAATTTAGGGTTGGGTGAGGTTGGCAGGCACCTGAGGCCCCCTTAAATCTGCCATTGACAGCAGTCAGTGTTCGAGATTAAAATTTTCGGACAGTACAGTTGGATACTAACATTTCAAAATCTGGTATCCCATATGAGAATTTAGTATTATATGGTATCCCGGTGGGATACTGGGTTCTTAAAGTCTGGTATCCAAAATTAAATTCTGGTATCCCCGGGATATCGGGATACCGTTAATCTCGAACACTAGCAGTCTGCCTATAGTCCGTCCCATCATTTTATTAAAATGTTTTTTGTCCATAATTTCAGTTTGGTTTGACGTAAGGAAAAAAGTAAAGGTGTTTTGAAAATAACAAAAATGTACTATTTTTGTGTGCGTGCATTTTACAAATCAGTCGACTCATAAATAAATAAATTGTAGTAAATTTCATAGTATGAAAAAAAGGCGTTCCCTGTGGGACGGACTTTAAGCCTATAATTCCAGATATTTTAATAACGAATAAATCCTGCCCATATTGATCACGTCTATATACATTTATAAATAAAAAATAAAACGTAATAATTTAATTACATTCACTATTAAATGTGAGGGCCTAAAAGGAAATTTTGGCTCATATTTAGTTAAATTAAAGCATATATGTTTTTCATTTTGACTGCGATTAGGGTTCTATGTTCTTGGCGCGTCTGTTTTCCCCGTCATTTTCACGTATTCAAGGGATGTAACTCCCGGTGATCTTCCCGTATACGGTGATAGTTTAAGACAAGACAAACGGCTTACATATTTATCACGGTTCTTTAGCTTCTAAATATCGGTTAACATGGCAAAACAAAATATAACAGAGAGCAACAATTGTTACTCAAGTTAACAATGGTAAAATCTCATGTGATATATTTTTGACATGTTGGATTCAAAACCGTAGTATTTTAATAAGTCGATTTAGGTGTCGCGCACTATAGCAATAGTTTGCTCTGAGCAGGGACATTGCAACAAAGTATGCGTTTGTTTAATTTTAGCTTTTGTGATGTTGAGAACACAATAGAAGAGTGCGAACGTTGGAAATCTTGTAAGTTACGACTTAATATTACCATTGGTAAGGGAAGTTCTATGGGTGTTCAGATACTTTTTAGTGAAATGGTACAATGCCGTTGATTCAAGTCCTTGGACACGGCTAATACTAATAGTCTCTAACTGTCCAAAACTGTGTTATGCTCCAAACTGCGTTCGGGTTGTTTTCTCGTGCATTGTTCGCGCATGTAATATTCGAATTGTTGTCGTCTGCTTGTTGTTCATTTGTGAAGTTTTTCTTCACATTTTCATTAACAATAAAGTTCAGACAAGAAAGTATCTCAATACAAAATTTTCATTAAAATGTTACTATAGTATGTCCCATCATTCTATAAACATGGTTTTTGTTAGCCCGAGTACTCTGACTGTAAGAGAGCTTGACGGACATTTGGACATAAATACGCTCTCATTACAGCGTATTTATGTCCAAATGTCCGTCTAGCTCTCTTACAGTCAGAGTACTCGGGCTAGGTTTTTGTAACTAATTTCAGTTTGGTTTGATGTTAATAGAAAAGTAAAAGTGTTTTGAAAATAAAAACAAAACAAAACAAACAATTTTTGTGTGAAATTTACAAATCAACCTGCTCAAAAATAAATAACTTGTAGTAAATTTTACAGTATGAAAAAAGGCGTTCCCTATGTCATTTTTGTTTATTCCCTAAACTTACCGATATCTGATACATTTGACTCGTAGGAATTGAATTAAAATGAAGGAAGATTAATTAACATTTGGCCAGAAAAACAAGGACAAATCATTTAATTTTTTATGATTTTCATGTCCCCTGTTGTTAGAATTTGTTTTTAATTATTAGGCCCTATATTCGATTTGCAAAAAGTATGCTTCATTTTTGTGTCCCTACTGTGGTAAATAGATTATTAGTAAACATAGTCCATTGACAACAATTGTAAATAGTTTTTTTGTGTATTTAAATCGTTTTAATTAAGAATAAGTTCATTAGAAAATCGATATTTTACAAGCTATTCACTGCACTGGCGTAGGAAGCGGGGGGGGGGGGGGGGGGGGGCAAGGGGGGCATATGTCCCCCGCTTTTCAGATATTTTACTTTATATTTGCTTTATAATAGTGTAAAAGTGTGTAAATATAAAACTGCCCCCCCCCCGTTTGGCACCTTCTTACGCCACTGCACTGGTATGAACATATTGTCTGTCAGTATTGACATCAAGTGTTGTTAGCGATCAAGGCCCAGGGGGAAATCCAGGATAAACTGACCTCTCTTCACATGAACTGAATTTTTCCTTTAAAAAATATTAATCAGTGTTCAAAGTATTTCAGAAACATATATTTATTTTTCTAAATGCATATGTCTGAACGCAGTTAGAGACTAAAATTCAAGTTGTACCAATCTCATTGGTATTATCTTTATGTATAGATCTAATACATTGTTGTTTAATTATTTTGCTTGATTTGCTGCAAAAATAAAAATCTTTCCATTTAAAAAAAAAAACCAAAACAAAAAACAAAAACAAATATTAAGTGGACCATTCAATTTAAAAAAAAAAAAATTGTGTGGATTATTGTTTTTTGTTTGTTTTTATATCTACGAAGCCCCTAAGCAGTGGCTTACCTAGTGTATGGCAGATATGGCACGTGCTCTGGACACCACTTGAAAAGGGGGGGGGGGGGGGGGGGGACGTCACTGAGCAGTTTCTATTAAAGTCAGTTAGGCCATCGACGGATAGTAAAGTTATCTAAAAGATGGGTATCAGATGTTCGGACAGGAGCGCAATTTCAGTGCTTGCTATAGGCGCTTTTTTCCGTAGATATGCCACTGCCTATACCAAACAATCTGGCATCAACAGAGATAAAAACCCATACATCAATAACAACAACAAAAACAACAGTTGATAATAATAACAATATGAATGGACAGGCCAGACAAAGACACATTTTATCCATTCTATTTATAGGAATAAAATGACTGTATAATAATAAAGTATATTATAAAAATTAAATGGTAAAACAAGTTGGAAATAATTAAATTAAATTACTGCCCCACTAATAACCGGGAAAAAAACCCAAAAAACTTTACGTTTAGAAATCCAGACGTCAATATATATGTTAATACATGGTTAAGAATTTCAGTGTCACCATTATTGTATGGCATAATAAATATAAATTGTAAATTGCTATTTAGAGTACGTAATTTCCTTGATATCGCCCACCAGTTGCTAGGAATTCGCATGTGAGCAAATGGAACGTGAAATAATTCTGCTATAGAGAGAAACACAAAACAAGAGGCATTATATTACAAATTTATAACATAAACTATTTAGCAACTTTAAAATAAGAATGCGTTGTACATAAAGCATTTAAAGAATAAAATACTTACGATTAGTGTTTTGCCAACGTCTGTTGATTACAATTTAACTGTACACTACTCAAATACTTCGATCTCTATATTTATAACAGCTTTGATCTATCTATAAAAAGCAACCAATGAATTAACAGAACACTCATATCTATTTTTAACCTCATTTTAGACATCGTTGAAAGTATTCTGTCAGTTGATTCGGAGAACTTCGCTAATTTCCGAAAGGGAAAAAGAAAACATTACGAAAATTTGCGATTGAATCGTACTTGGCCGAAGTGTTCCGAACTATCTTTCGAACCCACCTGGTTTTTTAGACAAATGTTTCATCTACCGTTCATTTCGTCCACGAATGTCTTCATCCCTAAAGTTCATAATATGTAGTATATTACTGATATAAACAATTATTTGAATAACATTAAAAGTACGAAATTCCAATTGATTAATGGTATGCTATTATTTAAAATATTCTAAGTACATATTATCGCTACTAAAGTATCTTAAATTGATAAATTGATGACGGCAGTCCGTGATAATATGATTTTTCTATAAATAATTCGTTCACCGTACATTTGTAATCTACTATAAATCTAAAACATATTGAGTCAATAGTCCAATAATACTTGTTGGGTGTAGAAAATGGTAGACACTCACAACATTTAATTGTCTACGAGGTCATCAGTGGACGAATTTTTAGTGGACGAATTGTCTGGTCTTGTATTGTCGGGTTACCGTTCAGTGATATTACAGTGGATTGGAGAGGCGTATCAGCTCCGAAATTCAGTTTAGTATGTACGGAAACGGTAACAGAGAATACATGTTTTCATCTTGATAATAACCTTGCATCATAACTTAGGTTACGACAAGGCATGAGTACCATTGTCGTGGAGTCACTCCAAGCAGAATTGGGAGGTATGACCTATTTTAAAAATAACCGGAATCTAATAATCTTTGACAGTGCGGTGCCGTTATTTGACCTGTCAGTGTCACTATCGACAGTATCAATGCAGCGAATGCTATGAATTTATGAAACTAATGCTGTCATCCAATCTACCAAAATACAACTGCCAAAACAAACCTTATTCTGTCTTTTCCAGGGGGCGGGACGTAGCCCAGTGGTAAAGCGTTTGCTTGATGTGCGGTCGATCTAGGATTGATCCCCGTCGGTGGACTCATTGATCTATTTCTTGTTCCAGCCAGTGCTCCACAACTGGTGTACCAAAGGTAGCCGTGGTATGTACTACCCTGTCTGTGGGATAGTATATAAAAGATCCCTTACTGCTAATAAAAAAGAGTAGCCTATGAAGTGGCAACAATGGGTTTTCTCTCAATATCTGTGTGGTCCATAACCATACGTCTGATGCCACATAACCCTAAATAAAATGTGTTGAGTGCATCGTTAAATAAAACATTTCCTTCCTTCCTGTGTTTTCCAGGAAAAGTGAGTGGTCACTCTTGCTACACTCCGCATTCGCCTGGAAAGTTTTTATGAGAGCAGCAAATTGATTTTTAGTGACATTTATTTGAAACTTTCTAGGGCAGGATTGAGCTCAGTCGGTTGAGTGCTCGCCTGAGGTGCTTGCATCGCAGGGTCGAACCACCTCGGTGGATCCATTCAACTGATTTTTTTTTTTTCTCGTAACTAACCAGTGCACCACAGTTACTTTCTAGGGCAGGATTGAGCTGAGTCGGTTGAGTGCTCGCCTGAGGTGCTTACATCGCAGGATCGAACCACCACGGTGGATCCATTCAACTGATTTTTTTATTTATTCTCATTCCAACTAGTGCACCACAACTGGTCAAAGGCAGTGGTATGTGCTTTCCTGTCTGTGGGAAAGTGCATATATAAAAGATCCCTTGCAGCTAATGGAAAAATGTAGCGGGTTTGCTCTGATGACTACGTGTCAGAAGTGTCAAATGTTTGACATCCAATAGCCGATAAGTAATTAACCAATGTGATGTAGTGGTTTGAACTTTGAAATTTCATGCAATTTCTCGCCAGCACCATTTGAGGACGATGGGCTTCTGTTGACCTTGATATTGCTCATGGTGAAAACTGCTTGCTTTAGTCCAAATTATCCCATCGGTAAAGCTCCTCAGCAATGGCAAAATATATACACCTGGTGTACATTGTCTGCCAATATTTCACATTTGCAATTTATATGTCTACATACAGCAAAATATTTATTTGTTTATTTGTCACTTTTAAAAAACTGCCATAGGCAGGCTCATAATAGCCATCGGTGGGACATTTCACCCATGGCAATTCTTTTAAAAATTGCTGTAGGAGACAAATTCTTAAGTTCGAGCCCTGTTAAAATATACATCAGGGGTATAGAAATGAAAAATATTTCAGAACGGACCAGAACTAACTTCAATTTACTAGCCCGCCAGAATTTCTCCTAGTCGGCCAGTCTATAGAACAATATATTACCGGTAATGTTTAATAATAAATATTTTAATATATACACTGTCTTCACATCAAATGATATATATATATATTTTGAAATATTTGAATAAAGACAGTTTTTCACAGTTCTTTTATATAGATTTACAAAATTCAAAATTTATAAAATATAAAAAAATACAGTCAGTCAGAAAAAGACAGATCGCCAGTCGAACTGATAGTTGCATTTTTCAACTTGTCTGTGAGAATTTTTATTTGCATTTGGCGAGTGGTCATGTACATTCTGCACCCCTATACATTGTACATAAATATACATACTTTACTGGCCTCAGTGGTACTGGTTTTGCATACCAGTTCTGGCTCCCACCAAGACCTAGTTTAACGACTTGGTGAGTAGGTGTAAGGCCACTACACCGACTTCTCTCTCACCAACAACTAACTCACTGTCCTGGACACACAGCCCAGATAGCTGAGGTGCATGCTAAGGAAAGCATGCTTGAATCTTAACTTGGTATGTATATATATACACATGTATGTACATTTTTAAAGTGTGTGCGTGCATGGAAATAGTTTTTTTTGGGTGGGTGTGTGCTTTATATACTGTGTGTGTTTGTGACTTTGTCTGTGTATATGTTTTCTGTATGTGTGTTGTTCATTATTCTTTTGTTTAATTTTTTCAGCATCAGAACCATGGCCAGACGATGTGTGTCTGTATCAGCCGTACCAAGGTAACTGATATCTAAACACAAAAAAAACATACATTGATTTACAAGCACTGACTCTAGTAACATACAAACATATCAGCAGGGTTTTTGCCAGAGGGTAAAATGGGTATGGTCAGTGTTCGAGATTAACGGTATCCCGATATCCCGGGGATACCAGAATTTAATTTTGGATACCAGACTTCAAGAACCCAGTATCCCACCGGGATACCATATAATACTAAATTCTCAGGTTGGATACCAGATTTTGAAATGTTAGTATCCAACTGGGATACTACCCAAAATGTTTAATCTCGAACACTGATGGTGCCATACCCAGATTTTTTGGCAGACTCTTTTTTTTCTTTTTTTTTAAGTTAACTTTTTGACAAAGTTAAAAAAAAGAAAGAAATGTTTTATTTAATGACACACTCAACACATTTTATTTATGGTTATATGGCATCAGACATATGGTTAAGGACCACACAGATACTGAGAGAGGAAACCCGCTGGGCTACTCTTTTTGATCAGAAGCAAAGGGATCTTTTATATGCACCATCCCACAGACAGGGTAGTACATACCACAGCCTTTGATATACTAGATGTGGTGCACTGGCTGGAATGAAAAATAGTCCAATGGGCCCACCAACGGGGATCGATCCCAGACCGACCGCGCATCAAGCGAGCACTTTACCACTGGGCTATGTCCCGCCCCCTGAAAAATTTTTTTAAACTTTTTATCATTACTGTATGCTTTTCTTAGCCCTAACCCTAAACTTAACCCATTTTCTTTCTGGTGGAGGTCCTTCATACCCATTGTTGACTCTGATAGAATTCAATTCCATAGTGCCATACCCAAGAATTTCTTTCTGGCAGAAACACTGATCAGACAAGTTTAATATTTTTTCACTGTTTCAATTTTTATATAATTTTATGAAGTACTCCTAAATAACACATTGCTTAAACACATCTTGCTTTGAGGGTCACATTTGCCAAATGGATCTGATGTTTGTTTTCGTCATCCTGGTGTTGAAACGTAATTGAAGTGAGTTAAAAGTAGGTAAAATGCATTTTAACCAAGTTCAGATCACCCAATTGTTTTAAATATTGTTCACTAGAAATTCACCGGCATCAGTAGTGTTGTAGTTACTAGTAAGTCATCAGACGTAAGGCTGGTAGGTACAATGTTCGCAGCCAGGTACTCACTCCCGCCCAGAGTGAGTTTTAACGACTACACTCTCTTCTCTCTCGCTAACCACTAAAAACTAACAGCGTGCTTGAACCTTAATTGGATATTTATAAGCAGAAAAATAAATTGAAAAGAAAGAGAGAAAAAAGAAACTAGGAATTCATGATTTATGTAAGTATTATTGCATATAATATGTTATTAATAGCAGGGTTTTAAACTTGCCAGGTTTTCATTGCATTATAAAAATATCGCTCAATTGTTTTCCATCGGTAACCAGTGTAATAGGGCCTTCTGGCTATGTTTCCTAAGGCAATGTTAGACAGGCAGCGAGAGGTCAGCTGACAGCGATTGACCAATGACGGCGCCTCGTATGACTGTAGGAAGCTAGCGGAAATTTTAAGGAAAGGTTTCCGCTGTGTATTAGGGACCAGTCAAGCTAGAGGTCAGCTGATACTGGCTGACCAATAGTCCCCCCAAAAAATAAAAATAAAAAATAAATTGATATTATCGACAAAGAATCTAAACCCACTCCTACCGAAATGGATAATCACCAGTCTGCACGACCACATAGCCCTCTATTTAAAAAAGCTTCAAAAAAGGTGCAGGAAGAAATATTAAATGGTAACTACATAGAGGTTGATAAAAAACCTATTATAGTGAGTCCTCTAGGAGTTATACCAAAGTCAGATGGTGGGGTGCGGTTAATTCATGACTGTAGTAGACCTAAGGGTAAAGCAGTAAATGATTATGTTGGTTATTTTGAAAAGCAACGTTTCCAATCCGTGGATAGCGCCACAAATCTAATCAAGCAAGGGTGCTTTATGGCCAAGGTCGATTTGAAATCGGCCTACCGGTCGGTCACAATAAGTAAACATAGCCAAAGGGTGACAGGGTTAAAATGGCTGGTTGATGGGGAAATGCATTATTATTATGATACTAAACTCCCCTTCGGTTCCAAAATGGCACCCGGTATATTCCACAGACTATCTCAAGCTGTCAGAAGAATTATGTCACGCAAAGGTTTTACAAACATTGTAGCATATATAGATGATTTTTTAATATGCGAGTCCACACAAGCAAAATGCGCAAAAGCTCTTTCTGAGCTTATTCAATTACTTAGGAGGTTGGGATTTATGATTAACTGGAATAAGGTGGTTGATCCCACACAGCAACTTGTTTTCCTGGGAATCGAGATCGACTCCAATGAGATGCATCTAAAGCTTCCGACAGAGAAGCTCATTGCCCTCAAGCAAGATTTGGCTGCTTTTGGTAAGCGTAACCGAGCAACGAAAAAACAGTTGCAAGCATTAGTGGGTAAGCTAAATTGGGCTGCAGCAGTAGTGTACGGCGGCCATGTTTTTCTGCGCAGACTCATAAATGCAATCAAGCTGCTCCGGCAACAGCACCACAAAATTAGGTTGCATGCAGATATTTGCGAAGACATACACTGGTGGCAACAGTTTATGTCTCACTTTAATGGGAAATCCCTTTTATTGGATAAGCTCCCTATTTCAGCTATCTATACGGACGCCTGTATGGAAGGTGCAGGTTGTCACTGGGGAGATAACTGGTACTATCTGCATATTAATGAAAAAGACGTTCTAGCAGTGGTGCTGGCGGCACATCACTGGGGGCACATGTGGGCTAATCATCGCATGTATGTATTCTCAGACAACACAGTGACAGTGGCAAGTATCAATAAATGTACTTCGCGCAATAACACCATCATGAGATACCTGCGGTATCTATTTTGGCTGTCAGCAAAATTTAACTTTCACATTATTGCACGACACATTCAGGGTAAACACAATCAAAGGGCAGATATAATATCTAGGCTGCATGAACCAAAATCATTTGAGTATTTTTTTGGTTCCTTGTCAAGCCCTGTTCCTTTAGAGTTTTTACTTGCGCGCATTTCAATACGGTCTCTTTCATTTCTCCTGTCTAGGCATACACAGCATGGGACAGCTCACAGTGCTGGATTCAAGAGTGCGGAACCTGAGATGTAATGCTTTCGCACAGTCAACTAAAAAGACTTATACAACTTATTTGAGCACATATTTACACTTTTGTGCATTGTTCAATATAGCAGCCTTTCCCATTTCACTCACCGACCTAGGGCGATATATCGCCTACCTGTCCTTCAAATTAAAATACAGATCAATAAAAAATTATCTTACAGCAGTACGCCGCCTTCATCTTAAAGCGGGCCACCAAAACCCCCTGAACTGTCACATTATAAATTCAATAGTAAAAGGAGCACGCAGAATGCTGGGTGACACTGTGTTACAAAAAGCGCCCATCACGCTTCAGCTTTTATTTGGTATATTTGGTCAGATGGATTTTAAAAGCTCGAAAGACATTACTTTTTGGGCGGCCTGTGTAGTCGCCTTTTTTCTCCTTTTTTCGGAAATCAAATTTATTGGTTCCTGCCTTGTTGGCCTTTGATCCATTAAAGCATTTAAGCCGACACAATGTGAGGTTTACCACGCAATACCGAGAAAGGGCCTTAAACATTCCCTTGCCTTTTATTCCTGACTCACCCCTGTGTCCCAGTACAGCACTGTGGCTGGCCATGAAGGCTTCACCATGTTCTTTCCCCCAGTCCCCTGTTTTTCTTTACAAAACACAGAAAGGCACCATTCCGTTAACGCAGGGGGCTTTTGTGTCCCAACTCAAGCACTGTTTGCGGGCATGTGGGGTCGACCCCGACAAGTACACAGGGCACAGTTTTAGACGGGGTGGGGCCTCATTTGCTTTAGAATGTGGGGTACCAGCGGATCTCATACAGACACAAGGAGGTTGGTGCAGTGATGCTTACAAAAGCTATATCGATCCATCCCTGCAAGCACGACAACATGTCGCAAGTTTATTGGGTCAAGCAGCAGGGAGAGTTAAACTTTGTTAGTGTTTACTACCTTTCCATGTATATATGTATATTGTATATATATAGTTCTTAGTCTGTTATCTGCCAGGACAGCATACATAGTTTAAAATTGTTAAATCCTGTGTGCAAGGATTGAAATGTAACATATGTGGAGGTGCCACACCTCACTAGTCTTGAATGTGCAGCCAGTTTACGATATGGCGTTGTCATTTCTGGAATGCAGTTGGAACATCTTTGTGTACTTTATGTGGGCCTAAACCAGGTCTACAGTTCTGTTGGTAATTGTGTAGCGGACTGAACTGATTACAGCCTACATGCAAAGCAAATTATAAACGGTCTGTGACAATTTATTATTATTAGTAGATAAACCAGGTTGTGTATTGTGCATACCTTATTGACATGTATTACATATTTATATTTATGCTACATATTTTCTACAAATAGTTTTTCTCCTATCTACCACAGGTTTGGGTTGTTTTGGAATACATGGTTATTAATTGGTGTTTTCAAGTTAGTGTGTGCATTCAACGAATGCAAAGAATACGTTTGTGTATTTTCTCCCAAACCTGTGTGACTGTTTTTTGTTTATTCATATTATATATTTAAGTACTGATATTTATGTAAGTATTATTGCATATAATATGTTATTAATAGCTGGGTTTTAAACTTGCCAGGTTTTCATTGCATTATAAAAATATCGCTCAATTGTTTTCCATCGGTAACCAGTGTAATAGGGCCTTCTGGCTATGTTTCCTAAGGCAATGTTAGACAGGCAGCGAGAGGTCAGCTGACAGCGATTGACCAATGACGGCGCCTCGTATGACTGTAGGAAGCTAGCGGAAATTTTAAGAAAAGGTTTCCGCTGTGTATTAGGGACCAGTCAAGTTAGAGGTCAGCTGATACTGGCTGACCAATAGCGGCGCACTGACTGATGTTGGGAGGCGTTCGGCACGTCTCTGTCTTTCCACAAGAGGGGAAAATAACCAGGGATTTGACCAATCAGATAGCAGTCTGTGTTTGGAAATCTATGCGGATCTTTGGGATAGTCACTTCCATTTGAGTTTCCAAACACAGCAGCGTAAAATTAACTTTTTCTCCCACCGTCCCACCCTCTTCACCTTGTTGTTAAAATGTATGTTGTTGTTAGTTTAGTAGTAGTTATAGTTTGAATAGGAATACATGGTTATTAATTGGTGTTTTCAAGTTAGTGTGTGCATTCAACGAATGCAAAGAATACGTTTGTGTATTCCCACCTCAAAATAAACCATGAATTTTCTCCCAAACCTGTGACTGTTTTTTGTTTATGCATATTATATATTTAAGTACTGATATTAATGTGGTTTATATTAACAGATATTAACAGTGTGTGAAACCTGTGATTTACAGTTTACAGTTTCAGACATTTGATAATTGACCTTCTTTATATAAATTATAGGGTGCCCAAAAACTAATTCAGGAAATCCATTTATTTTTTTTTTTTGTAAAACTCATCATTGCCATGTAAAATGTTGTCCTAAATTTAAAATGAGAATGAAATATGGGTTATACAATGTACTAAACATGTGAGATCGATGTGTGAATGAAACTATTGATGTGTGAACAAAATGATTGATGTGTGAATGAAACTATTGATGTGTGAACAAAACGATCGATTGTGAATGAAACTATTGATGTGTGAATGAAACATTTGATGTGTGAATGAAAAAGTGGATGTGTGAATAAAACAATGGATGTGGAATGAAACAATGTGTGAATGAAACTATTGATGTGTGAATGAAACAATTGATATGTGAATGAAACAATGGATGTGTGAATGAAAGAATTGATGTGTGGATGAAACTATTGATGTGTGAACAAAACGATTGATGTATGAATGGAACAATGTGTGAAAAAAACAACTGACGTGCGAACAAAACAATCGATGTGTGAATGAAACAATCGATATGTGAATGAAACGATCGATGTGTGCAGGGCTTCTAGATTATGGTAGCCCCACTCCCATGGCTAGTGATAAACAATGTTGGGCTAGTAAATAACTACTATTGCCATGCCAGATGGTTAGTGAAAAAAAAAATCAAATGTTGCAGTTCAGTCTGTTTTGTAAATATATTTATTTGTGTGAGTTTTGTCGTCACTGATGTCAGTAGTGTTTTTAAGCTCTATTTCCCTCTTTAGGCGACATATCTGAATATTACTATTATTTAGTAAAATTGTATTAACTTAAAGTAGGGCTAGGGAATTTTTAATTGTGGCTAGTAAAAATATTTTAATCACTGATCCCATGGATAGTGGATTTTATAAAAATTCTAGAAGACCTGGTGTGAACGAAATTATCAATGTGTGGGAAAAAAAATTGATGTGTGAATGAAATAATTGATGTGTGAAAGAAACTATCAGTGTGTGAACAAAACAATCAATGTATAAACAAAATGATCGATGTGTAAATGAAATTATCACTATGTGAACGAAATGTTCACTGTGTGAATGAAATGATCACTGTGAACAAAATGATCACTGAACGAAATGATCACTGTGAACGAAATGATTAATGTTTGAACGAAATGATCAATGTTTGAACGAAATGATCACTGTGAATGAAATGATCACTGTGAACGAAATGATCAATGTTTGAATGAAATGATCACTGTGTGAACAAAATGATCACTGAATGAAATGATCAATGTTTGAACAAAATGATCAATGTTTGAACAAAATGATCACTGTGTGAACGAAATGATCAATGTGTGAATGAAATGATCAATGTTTGAATGAAATGATCACTGTGTGAATGAAATGATTACTGTGTGAATGAAATGATCAATGTGTGAACAAAATGATCAATTATGTGAATGAATCAATCGATATGTGAACAGAACAGATCAATGTGTGAATGAAATGATTGATGGATGAATGAACATGTGTGAACTAAACGATCAATGTGTGAACAGAATGATCGATGTGTGAACTAAACTATCAATGTATGAACAAAATGATTGATGTATGAATAAAATCGCTGTGTGAACTAAACAATCAATGTGTGAATGAAATTATCGATGTGTGAACAAAATGATCGATGTGTGAACAAAATTATCAATGTGTAAACAAAATTATCGTTCCTGCAATTTTCAGAGGTCCGAGTTTTTAATTCATTGGTTGATCTTCATTTTCAGTGGATCAAATAACCTTCCCAGACTATGCCAACTGTTTGAGTGTGAAGACGTTTCTGCACATGTGTGGACTCAACTTCCAGGTGGAGCTGCGAGCTAACGCTGAAGAGATGTCTCCGTCAGGTGAGACAAACTGGGATCAGGGCTCGAAATAACTGACTACAAATAGCAGTCCATTAAAAAAATCAGTTGATGTATATAGAGGATAATACATGAGTTACAGGGCTCAAACGTAACCTTCTGACTACTGCAGGCGAGATATCTCTCTGTACAGTCTGTACGCTGTATACCGTGCATTCCCCAGTTCATATTTCCCATTGTTTTGCACACGACACTCACCTGGGAGTGGGGGGGGGGGGGGGGGGGGGGTGTTTCGTATAATACAGAAAACAGATTACTTAACAGCATGGTAGCTTTTGTTTTTCATTTTTAATGGAAAATACCTTGGAATTCTAAATTCAAAAAGTGGTTTTCGGCAAGTATTTTTGCTTGACAACAATGGTGGCATGTCAAAGTCATTTTCAGGGATCGATAGCTGATTGTGACAACTAATTTGATATTAAATTTGATCATTTTAGTAACATCGAAAATCGTAAAATATTGGTATAAATATTGGTACTCTTTGTGGTAAATTCTGGTCAGAAAACCACAGTTATCGGGAATAATGCACATAAATACTGGCCAGCTAAATTTAATCAATATTAACTGATCTAAAATATTCAAATTTTTAAAACCCACAGAAATAATACGTACCGATTCAAATATGAACTTTATTTTATGTGTTTATAAAATATTTAAGTGAATATATGTGAGTAAAAATTACAAATTTGTACCCACTCAACGTGGTTTTTGTCAAAAATTAATCCAGTAATCTAAAGGTTAACCACTGATGGCAATTTTGAGTCTGCCTAGCATTTTTTCAAAGTGACTTTTGCAGCAAATCAACATGACTGAAAGTTTCTTTTGCTGTATATACCATATATATGATATACATCAGGTGCAGTTTGCCATTGTTGTGGAGCTTTATTGATGCCAGAAATGTTTAGCCAGTGGCATTAATATTTAATACTTTTATAGTACTGAGGATTTTATCACCCATGTCTCCAGACTCCATTAATTGGCATCATTCTGCATCATTCACAAAAGGCTATGTCATTTTTTATTCCCAATATTGGACTAAAACATTCCCAGTCTGAATGTAGATATTCTTTTTGTTTATTATTATATATAGATATATTTTGAAATTGATACGTAACACTTGTAAAACACCCCTTCCCTCACCCATAACATTTCAAAATGCAAAATAGACATACTGATGGAAAGAAATAAAGAATCACACAGATACATGTAGCAACAAGAAATAAAAAAGAAGTGTTTTATTTAACAACGCACTCAACACATTTTATTTACGGTTATATGGCGTCATACATATGGTTAAGGACCACACAGATTTTGAGAGGAAACCCGCTGTCGCCACTACATGGGCTACTCTTCCGATTGGCAGCAAGGGATCTTTTATTTGCGCTTCCCACAGGCAGGATAGCACAAACCATGGCCTTTGTTGAACCAGTTATGGATCACTGGTCAGTGCAAGTGGTTTACATCTACCCATTGAGCCTTGCGGAGCACTCACTCAGGGTTTGGAGTCGGTATCTGGATTAAAAATCCCATGCCTTGACTGGGATCCGAACCCAGTACCTACCAGCCTGTAGACTGATGGCCTGCCACGACGCCACCGAGGCTGGTCAACAAGAAATAATGACTGCATCAAAAATCAATTAATATTGTCCAAAGTTGACTCGGAACATATAGGCAGCACATTCAACACTACAGACCTTCTATCCCACATTACAACTTGGTATGAGATGCAGTCATTTCTATGCTAGTAGTGAATTACATTTGGTCGACAGTTCGATGTGTTCCCTTATTTCTTTCCATCAGTATATATTAGTTTGAATAAACAATGTATATACATGTATATGTGTATAGTATTACTTTTAAAAAATCTAACTTGGTTTAATAAGACGAAAGTCTTCTGTTTTGTAAACCAACACAAAAATTCCCAAAATTAAAGCCATGGGTGTCAAGTCAAATTTTAGAAATAAAATTCTGGTACTACTTAAAACATATTCACATGCCAAGGGGAGCTAAAAATCACTAGTCTGTGAGAGTGATGGGGAGCCAGAGTTGATAACTCCCCTTAAACTGGGAGGGCTGTAACTGAAGTATACTTATATAAATAGATTTATTTTCATATTTCATTTCAGGAAAAGTTCCATTTCTGCATTGTGGACCATTTCTTGTGTCGGAGTTGGATCCAATAATTGGATTTGTGCATACAAAAGTAAGTAAGCTGCTTGTTAGGTTGAAAGCTTATGTAATGTTTTCCCTAGCTTGTTTTAGCATGGCGTGGCACCATGTCTCAATAGTCTAGCGCCATCTTGCCTTAATCTGAGTCATGCTGCCCTAAAATTAAAGAAGCCTTTTTCAATAATTAATTCTAAAATTGCCTTTATAAAATACACATAAATGTATTATTAATTGATAAAATATGCTTGTTATATATTTTACCATCAATTTATTAAAGCAAGCACATTAATTACATTTATTTTTATTTCAATTAATTTTTTTTGTCTTAAATGAAAACAAACACTTCCCTGAAAATGGTGAAAATGTCCCAAAAGTGTTTAGTCTACCTTGCCTTTTCTAATTTCTAGGGAAAACACTATTATGACAAGTAAAAATTATTTCACTCTAGACATAAATTTAATAATAACTGGTAACTTGTTTATTAACCTCTAGCTAGCGGTACGTTGTATATTATATGTTTGGATTCAGTTTGATCTTTGGTCATTTTTCTTTCTTTTTCTTATGTAGTGAAGTTGGGGGGTTTTGGGGTTGTTTTTTTATCCCACTACCCCCTTTCCTTTTACTCCTTTGAATTTCATCTCATTTCTTCCCGATCTGGCAACTCCTATCTTTCAACTTCTTTTGCTGTCCACCTCCACATCCCAGTCCTTGTCTCTCCATCCGCGACAGGTGCTTGTCTCTAGTGGTAATCTGTGCTACACATCTGTCATTCCTCATCAGCTTTTAGCTGTGGACTTAGTCTGACCACTTCAGAAAGTGTTCATTAGTTACTTCTGGCATTGTTAAAGGAAACTGGCCTCGGTGGCGTCGTGGCAGGCCATCGGTCTACAGGCTGGTAGGTACTGGGTTCGGATCCCAGTCGAGGCATGGGATTTTTAATCGAGATACCGACTCCAAACCCTGAGTGAGTGCTCCGCAAGGCTCAATGGGTAGGTGTAAACCACTTGCACCGACCAGTGATCCATAACTGGTTCAACAAAGGCCATGGTTTGTGCTATCCTGCCTGTGGGAAGCGCAAATAAAAGATCCCTTGCTGCCTGTCGTAAAAAGAGTAGCCTATGTGGCGACAGCGGGTTTCCTCTAAAAACAGTGTCAGAATGACCATATGTTTGACGTCCAATAGCCGATGATAAGATAAAAAAATCAATGTGCTCTAGCGGCGTCGTTAAATAAAACAAACTTTACTTTGTTAAAGGAACTGCCATGAGTTTGCAGCCATGTTAAGATGTTTGCGATAACAGAGCCTTGTTGGCGACTACTGTTTCATACTAAATACTTTTTCTTGTTTAGAATACTGTAACTAGTGTCTCTATATTGAATGCATTTTCGATCGTATACTAATGTTTGTAGCACTCAGTTTTTACTTTAATTCGTAATTTATATTTTTTCGTACGTACAAAATTATTGGAAGGTAAAATCCGGTTTGGGTTACTACAAGCATTAGGACAACAACAAACACTTTGTAAATACAGACACTGATCAGTGTTCGAGTTAAAAAAATTTGGGCAGTATCCCAGTTGGATACTAACATTTCAAAATCTGGTATCCCACCTGAGAAGTTAGTATTATATGGTATCCCAGTGGGATTCTGGGTTCTTGAAGTCTGGTATCCAAAATTAAATTCTGGTATCCCCGGGATATCGGGATACCATTAATCTCGAACACTGCTGATATTCTAAATTTGTTAATGTATTTAATTTGTATGTTACATCATTGAAAAGGCTCTATTGGTTGGAAACATTTTACAATGGTTATAAATTTAGGACCTTGTAAATACAGACACCGATATTCTAAATTTGAAAATGTATTTAATTTGTATGTACATACTCAGGACTGTTCCTTTAAGAGACACTTGTAACCACCTACTAGGCTCCTTTACTACCGGTGGTAGTTTGTGTAGTATGATATGTACTAGAAGTTAATTATTATTTGTTTGTTTTGTTTTACAGAATAAAAGTTAAACATAATTGACCATTTCAGGGTTTTCTTCTGAGTCGAGACTTGAGTGAAGCGGAAAGGTCAGAGATGCGGGCATACATGGCTCTAGTGGAGAACATACTTGTCAAGGCTGAGGTATTATGATACTGTGTTTTTTAAACATAATATGATAATAATTCTCTTCTATATAAACTGGTTAAAGGAAATAGGAAATGTTTTATTTAACCTTTAGACTACTGGATTAATTTTTAAAAACCATGTTGAGTGGGTACAAGTTTATAATTTTTACTCACATATATTTACTTAACTGTTTTAGAAATACATGAAACAAAGTTCATATATGAATCGGTAAGTATTATTTTCGTAATTTTTATGATTTTTAGATCAGTTATTGGTGATTAAAATTAAGCAAAAAATTGAAAAAGTTGCGTTTACTTACGGGCATTTGTGGCCAGCTGTCCAGTATTTATGTCCATTATTCCCGATAACAGTGGTTTTCTGACCAGAATTTAAAAAAAACCCCAAACTATGATTCATATTGTAATATTTGGTGATTTTCGTTGTTGGTAAAATGATCAAATTTATTATCAAATTAGCTGTCACAATCAGCTATCGATCCCTGAAAATTACCGCGACATGCCGCCATTGTTGTCAAGTGATAATATATGTACTTGCCGAAAGCCACCATTTTGAAAAGAAATCTTTTTTTTTATTATATTTCCGTTTCCGGTGAGTGCCGTGTGCAAAACGACGGGAAATATGAATTGGGGAATGCACTGTATGCAGTATACAGTATGTCAACTGACGTAACGTCAGCGAGATATCTCGCCTGCAGTAGTCAGAAGGTTAACAATGCACAAACTGGTTAAAGGTGCAATATCGAGAATATTTTTATTTTTTAAATATTTTTAAAAATGAAATGCATTTGTGAACATTCACCACTCTTTAACAGCTATTAATAATATTATTGCACTAAAAAAGACTAATAGAGTCTGAGGTGAACGTCATGGCAACGCCAATCAAATTATATGTGTGTAGATACGGTCATTAGAGAGTCTGGACTCTAAAACTTTTATAAGCACAGGCCCTGGACCTCCTCTTCAGACCACTGCTCCAATTGAGTCGCCAATTTTGACTAACAACTGTCAATACGCAGGTTACAGTACAGTGCTGCCACATAACACTGTTTTTCAACCAATCATTTTTCTGCAGTTTACAGCCTCAGTTATGAGATCTAAAGTCCCGACAGAGTTATGTCCTTTCTCTAAAACTTTGTTTTGTGGTTTTGTTTTTTCCGCAATACCTCAAGATACTGAGCTGTTACAGATCAAGTTTGACTTTCATAGCCATTTCTCCACAGATATGGCCCTTGAAATTAGGAGATCCACAAATTAATTGTCCAGATCTGGTAGGGTACGTATATTGCTTTAGGTCTCACTACACAGATCACTTCCGGGTGAGAGTTCATTGATCACGGTCCACTATAGTTCCTAATTGTGGCACATGTTATGGTTCACATATTCACTTCTAGGAAATGGTGAAGAATTAATATGTATGTTTAATGGTAAGCCTTCTTGCTGTATTTTGCCCATGTTATTTTGTAATATTGTGCATCGACCTTTTGGGACATGGGTATATAGCGCAAGTGACAGCCGGAGTGAATCTGTGAATGAACCACCTGTTCGGACCGATACTACAGCCAGATGCGGTCATATAGCAAAAAACTGACACGGAAATGTTCACAATTTTGGAGTGAATATAAATGCTTATATAATGTATGTTCGCAAGCAATGGTGTATGTTGTTAGTTCCAACGAGAACCCGTTCTATGGGCAATCTTCGCTTGAAGTTGGGCAGTTTAACATGGGTTTCAATGGCAGATGACATCTGTGTAGTGAGAGCTTAGCAGTACTTTCCGAATGCTTGTTATTTATAAAAATTAATATGTTTACTTATTAAGCAAAAGACATGGCAAACCATTTGGGTTTTTTATTTGATTGTTAAACATTTAATTTCTTCTTGGGTGAATTTTCCAACTGTACACTCGTCTGTTTTGTTTTCAGTTGTACCTTGCTTGGATTGATAAGACTGTTTCAAATGAGGTAAGAATTAAAGACTGTGTGCATTTTAAAATCATCTGGGGGCGAGACGTAACACAGTTGTAAAGCGCTCACTTGATGTGTGGTCAGTTTGGGATTGATCCCTGTCGGTGGGCCCATTGGGCTATTTCTTGTTCCAGCCAGTGCACCACGACTGGTATATGAAAGGCTGTGGTATGTGCTACCCTGCCTGTGGGATGGTGCACATAAAAGATCCCTAGCTACTAATGAATAAATGTAGCGGGTTTCCTATGTACGACTATCAAAATTAACAAATGTTTGACATCCAATAGCCGATGATTAATAAATCAATGTGCTCTAGTGATGTTGTTAAACAAAACAAATTTTTAATTTTTTAAAATCATCTAATGTCATTGTAACATGTAAACAGGGAACATTTTATCCAGGCCTGAGTAACAATACACTAAAAAGGTTTCAGAAATCCAGAACTTGAACTTCAAATGATTAAAGTCAAAGAGAGCAAGGTATCTTTTATATGCACCAAAGGCAGGATAGCACATACAATGGTCTTTGATATACCAGTCATGATGCACTGGCTGGAACGAGAAATATCCCATTGGGCCAACCAATAGGGATCCCAAACCGACCGCGTATCAAGCGAGTGCTGTACTACTGGGCTATGTACGTCCCTTCCCTTAAAATATTATTACCTATTTTGAAAGATTTTTGTTCCACAAACAAAATGCTCACCTGCAGTAGGTGTGAGCCTGCTGACAGGAATTGTAAAGCAGTAACGTCTGTAAGAAATAAACTCAAGTAGATACAAAATGCTCACCTGCAGTAGATGTGAGCCTGCTGACAGGAATTGTAAAGCAGTAACGTCTGTAAGAAATAAACTCAAGTAGATACAAAATGCTCACCTGCAGTAGATGTGAGCCTGCTGACAGGAATTGTAAAGCAGTAACGTCTGTAAGAAATAAACTCAAGTAGATACAAAATGCTCACCTGCAGTAGATGTGAGCCTGCTGACAGGAATTGTAAACCAGTAACGTCTGTAAGAAATAAACTCAAGTAGATACAAAATGCTCACCTGCAGTAGATGTGAGCCTGCTGACAGGAATTGTAAACCAGTAACGTCTGTAAGAAATAAACTCAAGTAGATACAAAATGCTCACCTGCAGTAGATGTGAGCCTGCTGACAGGAATTGTAAAGCAGTAACGTCTGTAAGAAATAAACTCAAGTAGATACAAAATGCTCACCTGCAGTAGATGTGAGCCTGCTGAAACGAATTGTAAACCAGTAACATCTGTAAGAAATAAACTCAAGTAGAAACAAAAGGGATCATTTAACCAGACAGCTTAACATTGTAATTTATATCCAGCGGCAAAACAATTCCCATCAGTGAAACCCCTGAGCTACGGCAGTTGATATCGCCTCTACAGCATTTGTCCTTGTCTTTAGGTTCTAGGGGCAGGACATAGCCCAGTGGTACAGCACCCGCTCGATGCGCAGTCGGTCTGGGATCGATCCCTGTCGATGGGCCCGTTGAGCTATTTCTCGTTCCAGCCAGTGCACCATGACTGGTATACCAAAGGCTGTGGTACATGTATGTGCTATCCTGTCTGTGGGAGAGTGCATATAAAAGATCCCTTAAAGTGGCGACAGCGGGTTTCCTCTCTCAATATCTGTGTAGTCCTTAACCATATGTCTGACACCATATAACCGTAAATAAAATGTGTTGAGTGCATCGTTAAATAAAACATTTCCTTCCTTTAGATTCTAGCCCTGGAAAGCACTACTTAATTCTGACATGTTAGACAATAGGTGCTAATCAGTTTTACAAATTACAGTGAAACCTCTCAAAACCAGGCCCTCTATAAATTGGAATTCCCTCAGTATAGGATGTTTTTCATGGTCTCTTTATAAATATATGTACAGAAGAGAACCTCTCTAAACCAGATACCTCTTAAAACCAGACTTTTTACTTGTTTCCTAGGGTGTCCAGTTTAGAGGAGTTTCACTGTATTAGCCACCATTACTATTAGCAGATATTTTAAATACTGCCTTAATATATAGAGGATTCGTCACAAATATTTTTTAATATGGAAAATATCAACCGAGTCTTATGTTAATCGATATTTGTCGATACCACTTAACTAGACGAGGTTGGTATTTTACATATTAAAAAACACAAGTAGCAAATTCTATTTATCCTATAACACTTCTAAAATAACATTTTAATTCAGTTTTTTAGTAAATCACAGTACTGAAGTCGCCACCATCGATAATATGACGTCATCACAATTAGCACAGATTAGTTTGACTTCACGCATTTTAAACAAATCTTTGAAAACATTATGCTCAGGTACACAGGTCTTGTTGGCTTGTAAGCAAATGACCCATCCACAACAACACATTACCTAGAGACCTTGCAAATTTGCATACCATTATTAACCGGGTTAATAAAGTAAATTATCACATGGGTTTATGACATGGATATCATGGGTAAGATATAGGATAAATTGAAATATATCATTTTCGGTTAATGCGACAAATGCCACATTTCAAGTGGTTATTAAATTTCAGTCAATATTTCTTATCAGCCTTTCCGTCCGTCCGTCCGTCCGTCCGTCTGTCCGTCCATCCTTCTGAGCGTCTAGTTATTGTTCATTTCATTTTCATCACGTTTTTCCTGATATAATTTTATCTTGACCTGTACATCAGGTTACTAAGCCAAGATACGGGTACGTCCACCCATGGCCACTGAAAACCATTCTACCGTGGAAGAAGCAGAGAGAGGTGTACGCCATGCTGGATTCGGCTGGCTGGGCAAAGAAAACAATATTACAGGCAAATTTACATTTTCTTGTTTGTTGTTTGCTTTTTTCTTTTTCTTTTTTATTACAGGCATAAAATAATAAAAACTCCCCCTTATGATGAATTCCAGCATTAGCTCTGGCACTGGCGAATTTTATTTCAATTTGGCGAGATAATTTCATGTAATAATTGATATTTTGTTAGTAAATAACTGTGTTTCAGCAAGTTTAACAGACAAATTGGCGAAATTTTCTGGTCACCCAGAGCTAGCCCTCAATTCTGATATTGCAGATAGTGTAATCAGTAAAATACCTTTTATGTTCAAAATATTAGCAAAATTATTTAACTTCAAACGGACAGCTATCAGAAAATGTAAATAGTTATATCGCTAACCTGTGAATGTAAAGATCTATTACATATATTGACTTTAATTTTTTTTATAGTAAGACATGTCTGAAATATAGTTGTTTGACCTATTTTTTAATTAACGTGTTAAATTTAGAACATGTTGTACATAGTTTATCAGGTTTTTCAAAATGGGATACATCTAGGCTATGCTGATCTTCAATTTGTAGTCGCCTGAAATAATATTTAATGTTACATTTTTTAATGATTATTTTGTCATTGTTATGATGATTCAAGGTACTTGTTAAACGCAAATTCACATTGTGTTCTTGGGTTTTTGGTTTGTTTTTTTCCTCTTCTAAAATGTGCAACCTATTCTTTTACAGGCATAAAATAATAATTATAGTGCCTCCAAACTCCCCATTTGAATTCTGATATAGTACTTGACAATATGTAAAATACCTTAAGTTCAAAATATTAACAAAATAATTTAACTTTAAGGGGACAGTTAATCAGAAAATGTAAATAGTTAAATATTATAGCTTAACTACGAATGTAAAGATCTGTTACATGTGATGACTTTGTAACACAAATCTGAAGTACACTAAGTCTTGTTTCACCTATTTGTTTTTATTAATGTCTTAAATTTAGAACATGTTGCACATGGTTTAACAGGTTTTTCAAAATAGGATCTATTCTTGAAACCGGCCTCGGTGGCGTTGTGGTTAGGCCATCGGTCTACAGGCTGATAGGTACTGGGTTCGGATCCCAGTCGAGGCATGGGATTTTTAATCTAGATACCGACTCCAAACCCTGAGTAAGTGCTCCGCAAGGCTCAATGGGTAGGTGTAAACCACTTGCACCGACCAGTGTTCCATACTGGTTCAACAAAGACCATGGTATGTGCTATCCTGCCTGTGGGAAGTGCAAATAAAAGATCCCTTGCTGCTAATCGGAAAGAGTAGCCCATGTAGTGGTGACAGCGGGTTTCATCTCAAAATCTGTGTGGTCCTTAACCATATGTCTGACGCCATATAACCATAAATAAAATGTGTTGAGTGCGTCGTTAAATAAAACATTTCTTTCTTTCTTTCTTTCTATTCTTGAAATTTGTTTTTTTATATAACCCATAAATAGGTTATGCAAATCTTCAGTTTGTAGAGGCATGAAATAATATTTAATGTTATATTGTTTTAATGATTTTGCTTTTGATTGTTATTGTGATTTAAGTTAATTCTTTAGTGGCATTTTCTTTACATTTTTAATGGAAGGCTTCTCGAACTTTTATAAAATCTACTAGCCATGGGATGAATGATTTAAAAAATTTACTAGCCAAGATTAAAAATTCACTAGCCCTACTTTACTTTAAGTTAATACAATTTTACTAAATAATTGTAATAATCAGATATGTAACCTAAATAGGGAGATAGAGCAAAAAAAAAACCCACACTAACATTGTGGGATTGGGGTGGGGACAGGATATTCATATTTACAAAATAGACTTAACTGCAACATTTGACCAGTTGTTTTCACTAGCCGTCGGGCATGGCAGTAGTAGTTATTTACTAGCCCACCATTGAATATCACTAGCCATGGGAGTGGGGCTAGCATAATCTAGAAGCTCTGTCGGGCATGGCAATAGTAGTTGTTTACTAGCCCAACATCAAATATCACTAGCCGTGGGAGAGGGGCTACCATAATCTAGAAGTCCTGTCATGGCATGGCAGTAGTAGTTGTTTACTAGCCCAACATTGAATATCACTAGCCGTGGGAGAGGGGCTACCATAATCTAGAAGTCCTGTCATGGCATGGCAGTAGTAGTTGTTTACTAGCCCAACATCAAATATCACTAGCCGTGGGAGAGGGGCTACCATAATCTAGAAGTCCTGTCATGGCATGGCAGTAGTAGTTGTTTACTAGCCCAACATCAAATATCACTAGCCGTGGGAGAGGGGCTACCATAATCTAGAAGTCCTGTCATGGCATGGCAGTAGTAGTTGTTTACTAGCCCAACATCAAATATCACTAGCCGTGGGAGAGGGGCTACCATAATCTAGAAGTCCTGTCATGGCATGGCAGTAGTAGTTGTTTACTAGCCCAACATCAAATATCACTAGCCGTGGGAGAGGGGCTACCATAATCTAGAAGTCCTGTCATGGCATGGCAGTAGTAGTTGTTTACTAGCCCAACATCAAATATCACTAGCCGTGGGAGAGGGGCTACCATAATCTAGAAGTCCTGTCATGGCATGGCAATAGTAGTTGTTGACTAGCCCAACATTGAATATCACTAGCCATGGGAGAGGGGCTACCATAATCTAGAAGTCCTGTCATGGCATGGCAATAGTAGTTATTTACTAGCCCACACATGGCAATAGTAGCCCAACATCAAATATCACTTGAATATCACTAGCCATGGGAGTGGGGCTAGCATAATCTAGAAGCTCTGTCGGGCATGGCAATAGTAGTTGTTTACTAGCCCAACATCAAATATCACTAGCGGTGGGAGAGGGGCTACCATAATCTAGAAGTCCTGTCATGGCATGGCAGTAGTAGTTGTTTACTAGCCCAACATCAAATATCACTAGCCGTGGGAGAGGGGCTACCATAATCTAGAAGTCCTGTCATGGCATGGCAATAGTAGTTGTTTACTAGCCCAACATTGAATATCACTAGCCATGGGAGAGGGGCTACCATAATCTAGAAGTCCTGTCATGGCATGTTTACTAGCCCAACATGGCATGGGAGAGGGGCTACCATAATAGTAGTTATAGTTATTTACTAGCCCAACACTGAATATCACTAGCCATGGGAGAGGGGCTACCATAATCTAGAAGCTCTGTCGGGCATGGCAATAGTAGTTGTTTACTAGCCCAACATTGAATATCACTAGCCATGGGAGAGAGGCTACCATAATCTAGAAGCTCTGTCGGGCATGGCAATAGTAGTTATTTACTAGCCCAACATTAAATATCACTAGCCATGTGAGTGGGGCTACCATAAACTAGAAGCCCTGTCTGGCATGTCAATAGTAGTTATTTACTAGCCCAACATTGAATATCACTAGCCATGGGAGTGGGGCTACCATAATCTAGAAGCCCTGTCATGGCATGGCAATAGTAGTTATTTACTAGCCCACCATTGAATATCACTAGCCATGGGAGTGGGGCTACCATAATCTAGAAGCCCTGTAATGTGACTTGTAGATCCTCTGAAAATGTATAGTTCCGATACATGCACAATATCAGCCTATTTAGATTATAATCATTGTGCTTTTGTGTTCTAAATGGTGTGGCATTATTTAAACAGTTTAGTTTCATTTCTTTTAGGTTTGCGATGAAGTTCGGACGTGTTGCCAGGCGCTTTCAGAAAGACTTGATAAACAGCCTTATTTTCTTGGTGATAGGTCAGTGTTGACTTTTAATCAGATTGAATTTATTTATTTTGTTTATGATTTTTTAATTATTTAATACATTGTGGTAGCTATTTTGTTATTATTACTAAACCTGCCTATATATTTGTGTTATCTATGTATGTATTATTTTCCTTTTTTATCCCCCACAACACAATTTACAGGTGATATTAAATGTCCGTCTGGTAATGTTTCCGGAGCACATCTCTAAAACTGTTCAAGATAACTTCATGTAACTTTGTACACATATTAATCTAATGGTCTCGTAGTGCCTTTTGTTATGAGAAAGTTTTTATTTTCCCTATTTTGTTGTTACCATGGAAGCAAATAGCCAGAATGACCAAATTTACCGTTTTCGGAGCAATTCCAAAACCGTTTAGGATAACTTCACAGGCCTTGACCATAAGTTTTTTCAGTGGTAGCCCACCGGGCTACCAGGTTATAAAATATGGTAGTCTTCAGTACAAATTGGTTGTCCCATAATTTTAATAAATAAATAAAAAAAGAGAGAGAGAAAAAAAAAATTCATTTAGGTGGTTAAGCGTCTTGATGATTGCAGAGTAACTGGATGTGCAAAAAAAAATCTAGTAGCCCAGCGGACTACTCGGTTTAGACATCTGGTAGCCCGAGCAACAAATGGTAGCCAAAACACCTCGGGCTACCGCTAATGTCGAGCCATGCTTCATGACACTGTGTTCACATATTAGTCTAGTAGTGACTTTTGCCAAAGGAGTTTTTTTTTTTTTTTTTTTTTCAATTAACATGCAGGGCTAGTTCTGGCTGAGCAGAACATTTAACCAACTCATCTATTTAAACTTCAAAACTTGCAAAACACCAGGTGTTTTCTAATAAAATAACAATTACCGTATATCTTCGCCTGTAAGTCGATCTCGGCTATAAGTCGAGTCCCTAATTTCAAGCCCTGAAAACTTATTTTTTCATTGACCCGTTTATAAGTCGACCCATGAAAAACTACTTATAAATATTGAAATATTTCTTATTTTCAGCACATGAGAACAATAATATTTGAACAAAAGAAAATTATTTTACAAACTATAATCAGACTATTCCAATCAAACTATCATTATTACATAGCATCAAAACGAAATATTCCCTTAGTAGAGAGTGAAAGCTGTTTGACTGTTACTGTATAGTATTGTACAGATGGTTTTGTGCACAGACAACAACTTTATTTATAAACACTGACAACAGATCACTACGATAAAACTGAAAGTATCACGTTTTGACGCCATATTAATACATGTAAGGAGGATAACTCTGGAAAGTACACTGGTTTTTGTACCAAATGATGTGTGTCCCTATTGCTCTAGATAGTGAACTGCAGAGATCAGTCTATTTTAAGGGAAAGCTCAGTAATATTCATGAAGTTAATCACCGCCAAAACATTGTTTGAACAACCATTAATGCCAGTGACCAGATTTCAAAATAAACTCAGGCAACAGGTAGTTAGTATTGTTTACATTTTTACTATTAGTGATGACTGTTAATTTAACTAAGTGGACTGTTGTCTTGGCATGTGAGTGAGATCGTACGCCTTTTCGCATAACCAAAACCGTTCTAATGCCAAAAAAAATAGGTTATAAAAAATAAATGTGTCAAATTAACATATTTGAGTATAAATACATGGCATACTTCAACAGTAAAACTTGTAAAATAATCCCCAAAACAGTAATATTTTTTGGTGAATTTTTTTTACCCTCTTATAAGTCGACCCCCCAAGTTATAAAATAATTTTTGGGTGAAAAAAATTCGACTTATAGGCGAAGATATACGGTATTACATGAAATCTATTCACCAGATTAAAATAAAATTTGGCAATTGTTTTAAAATTTGGAAGTTGGCGAACTTGGCGAGTGCTCTCATCATGGAAACAAATACCTGTAGCTAGAATACCCAAGGTATCTTTGATATGTACTTTCCTACAGCAGGGCTTGGGACTTTAAAATTTGTCTTCCATGGCAGTTAAATGTTTTTTTTGCCATGGGTGAAACAGCCGACCGACTGCAATTTTGAGCCTGCCTATGACAATTGTTAAGAAGTGACATTTGCAGTAAATAAACATGACTGAAAGGTTATTTTGGTGTATGTTTCAATGTACAAATGTTAAATACTGGCAGATAATGTGTATACATTTTGCCATTATTGGCGAGCTTTACCAGCGACACAAAAGTGCCATCGGTGATGCTCTCTACCTAATTGTACATAGAGATTATTATACAAGCTTGTGTGTCGTACTAATTTTACGAAACGAGTGTCAGGATTATTGTATTACCCAAGCGAGAGCGAGGGTAATACATTAATCCCGACATGAGTTTCGTAAAATAAGTATGGTTCACACACGAGTGTAATAGTTTCTTTATTATCCACATTATCCAAAATATTATTTTTGTGAATAGCAAGGTTGGACCATGTCAAACCGTTTCAAACGTAACTAAAAAGAGATGACGAAACGACGATTTTTTCCGAAATGACGTCATTTTGATAAACGTTTACACTGGGGAAGCCGCATTAAGTTATGATGTCGCTTCACAAAATTATGTCATTCGTTGTGCATGTGAAATCATTACGACACGTGGGTCATACTGGTTATATTTCCCTGAATATCTTGAACTATGTGGATAATAAAACAATTTATATCTCAGTTGCCATCGTTAAGTTCGAGCCCTGCCACACAGGACAGCACATACCACATACCTTTGATATACCAGTCATGGTGCACTGGTTGGGATGGGAAAAAGAAAAAGTCAGAGAATGGGTCCACCGAGAGGATTCGATCCTTCGACCTCAAGTTATTAATGAACGGTCCATGTTTTGTCTTCTGACCCTTATTTTGAAACATTGTCTTGTTCATTTCAGACCAACCGAAGTAGATGCCCTGGTTTTCGGACATCTTTACACCCTGCTAACAACATACCTTCCCGAGAGACGGTTTGCGGAAATCATCGAGGAGTTCAAGAATCTCACAGCGTTCGTGCAGCGAATAGACAATAAATTTTTCAAGATACCCGGAAATCTGTTTTGATGGACAGTTATTATTCAGTTTTGAACGCCAGAACACTTGTGGTGGTGTTGTTTATGATAATTTCCTCTGCAACGTTGTATTTAGATTTTTAAAAACAAAGAGAAACTGCATTATAAACTGTAGTGAGGTGTGAATATTGTGTTCATTAGTAGACGGCTGGTCATAGGTGTCAAAAGATGTTAGCAACTGGTTTGGAGAAGATGGGGGGGGGGGGGGGGGGGGCAGTTAAGTATTTAGTTGTTTTTCAGCTGGGGGGGGGAGGCAGGTGTAATCTCATCATAGATGTCAGAAGATGCTTGCAACTGGTTTGGAGGAGATGGGGGGGGGGGGTAGTTAAGTATTTAGTTGTTTTTCAGCTGGGGGGGGAGGCAGGTGTAATCTCATCATAGATGTCAGAAGATGCTTGCAACTGGTTTGGAGGAGATGGGGGGGGGGGGGTAGTTAAGTATTTAGTTGTTTTTCAGCTGGGGTGGGGAGGCAGGTGTAATCTCATAGATATCAGAAGATGCTTGCAACTGGTTTGGAGATTGAGTGGGGGGGGGGGGGGGGGGGGGCAGTTAAGTATTTAGTTGTTTTTCAGCTGGGGGTGGGGGAGGCATAATCTCAATTGGATTATGTCCTGCTTTCGACACCTATGTCTGTGCAATACGGTTGTCTGTAAAACAAACACAAAAATTGTTGCTTATCTATAATTTAAGAAAATTAAAATTGTTAAAACTTGGCAGGGAACATTTTGTTTTGAACTTTTACAGATTCCTACTCCATTTTAAAAATGTTAAATACATGATGATGCTCAGTTTTTAGTTGGTTATAACATGTTGATAAAAAAATGTTTACAAAACAAAATAGTCCCTGTTTGGCTACTACAATTTAGACCCATTCCAGATATTTCATTGTTATTGTAATTGTAAAATAAAGTAGAAATTAGATAATTTTGTTTCTAGAAAGAAAAAAAAATTCCCCACCAACAAATTAGATAAATTTCTTTATAAGGATTCTGTGAATACATTGTTGCATTATAATTTTTGAATTGCGAAAGCATGTGTGGTATGTGTTAAAGGAAATGTAAGCAGTTATGCCAGTATTTGGAGGGGGTGGTTATAATATATTCGCCTTTCAGTTGGTGTGTGTATGGGGTGAGTGTGTGATGAGGCATAATCTTAACCTTGAAGAATCTGGTCCCCCTCCCCAACACCAATGCCTATGGTTATTACAAAGTTTCTTTCATCTGTTATGGTTTTACAAACAATTTCAGAATAAAGTGTTGCTATTTATTTGGTTGGTTGGTTGTTATTATTTTTTATCTTGCAACCACTGTTTCTATTGACAGATTATGATGACGAATAAAGCAAAGTCATAAACATAGTAACAAAATATGACCTTTGACATCACACACATACATATGTAGCTACATTACAGAATGACTCACTTGACATCTAGGTCATCGTACAAGGAAGGAAGAAAATGTTTTATTTAACTATGCACTCAACACATTTTATTGACGGTTATATGGCATCAGAGGTCATCGTACAATGTAAATGTAGCTGAAGTAACAAATAAATCTGCAAAAATATTTAGGTATGGTGCCATACCTTTTTTACCCTCTGGCAGAAACCTAGGCAACATAAACGAACCGATTTGGTATTGTTATCGCATTCTATTGTCTTTGACCGCTGTGTAAAAGTCTGAAAATGGCAGATAAAAGTCTTTGAATTTGTTTGCTCTTTAACGCTGTGAACCCAGATTAATTTAGGTTTTTTAAAATTTATTTAAAATTATTCAGTTAAAATCCCATTACTAGCAGCAGTTTTTGTGTTTTAAAATTATTGTCTTATGAACATTTCGGTTCATTTTGACAGTCTGTTTACCAAGTGAATTTTATGATGGAAGAAATGTACTCATTAAAATAGTCCAGTTTCTTTTGTTTTTCGGTCTATTTATTTTGTTTTCTTATAAATTAAAAATGTAATACATGTTAAGCTAGATTCATACTTCACCGTCAGACTCTTGATGGCGAGTAGTAGACTCGCCCAGTTCTGCTTCTATTCAAACCTATAATCCAAATTTTTCAGTCAATTCAGCGTGGTTTTAACAGTTCATATTAAATTTTAGTGCATATTTGTTCAAATCTTTTTAGTTTACCCGATAAAAAATGTAATTTCAGTTTCGCACGAGGTCGAAGTATGAATTGACCTTTAGTGTGCTTCAAAATATTTTAACAAACCAATAGATTCGTTTGGAGTACAGTTCAAAATATTGTAGGTTCTCTTTCTGTAGTTGGTACCCCCTCTCTTGGAAATTCCTAAATTAGAAGGAGGAGATGTTTTCCCACTCAAAAATAAATAAAGTGCCCCTTTAAATTTTTGTTTTTTTTACAATTTTGATTTCACAAATGTCGAACTTTCAATGAAATAGGATATGAAAGTATCACGAAGTTCAAGATGTAAATGTCACTTCGTAATGTATGCAAAGTGTCTGTAAGGAAAGAAAGAAAGAAATGCTTTATTTAACAACGCACTCAACACATTTTATTTACTATTATATGACATCAAACATATGGTTACGGACCACACATATATTGAGAGAGGAAACCCGCTGTCACCACTTCATGGGCTACTCTTTCCGATTAGCAGCAAGGAATCTTTTATATGCATCATCCCACAGACACGGTTGTACATACCACAGCCTTTGATATACCACTTGTGGTACACTGGCTGGAACGAGAAATAGCCCAATGGGCCCACCGACGGGGATCAATCCCACACCAAGTGAGTGCTGTACCACTGCAGACAGTTCAAAATGTAGGTTCTTTTTCTGTAGTTGGTATCCCCTATCTTGGAAATTCCTGAATTCAAGGGAGGGACCATGTCTCCCAACTCCATGCCCCTTTTAATTTTTAATTATTTTTTTTACAATTTTTATTTCACAAATGTTGAACTTTCAATGAAATAGGATATGAAAGTGTCATGAAGTTCAAGTTCTAAATGTCACTTCATGATGTATGCAAAATGTCTGTAGAGTGGTTTCTAAATTGGTTATTTTCGTTTTAAAAACAATATTTATCAAATTATTCAAATTTTATGAAAGGTAAAGTTTCTTTGGACGTCAGTATATATCAGATTTTCCAAAATATACATTTTCTGTGCAATTAGCTGTTTAAAATGTGCCACAGTGTCTGAACTAATTAATGACATCATGGTGTCTGAACAAATGACTATGATGTCGCAAATATGTCACATTTTTAATACCATCTACATTTATCTTTACGACGTTTTAACATAAAACACTAAATATGTTTAGATAAAAAAGCAACGTTTTATTGAAGCCAGGTTGAAATTATAAATATTCCATATACATTGTAGTGAACATGATCACAGAAAATTAGGGGCACTGAATTTACGAAGCCTGTTTTTCTTAATCGCAGGTGTTTAAACATTGTTAATGCATGTAAAACATTGTTTGTTTTCTTTTAACAACACCACTAGAGCACATTGAAGAGGGCCTCGTAGTTGGATAATTTGTGCCCAATCCTTTTGTGTGTGTGTGTGTGTGTATATATATATATATATATATATATATATATATATAGATATATATATATATATTATATGCAATAAAATAAAATATGTTTTCAATTCAAACATTGAATAATTAATCATCAGCTATTGGATGTCAAACATTTAGTCATTAGTCTAATGCAGCAATGGATCTTTTATATGCACTTTCCCACAGACAGGAAAGCACATACCACAGCCTTTGGCTAGTTGTGGTGCACTGGTTGGAATGAGAAGAAAAACCCAATTAGCTGAATGGATCCACCGAGGTGGTTCGATCCTGCGACACAAGCACCTCAGGCGAGCACTCGACCGACTGAGCTAAATCCCACGTGTAAGACATAATCGGGCTTCGTAAATTTGTCCCTAGCAGTGACCTAGCGTGGGTTGCCAGTGCCCGGGCCAAGGCAAGTATTGCGCCCCCTAACCAGTGGACCGTTGGCACTCCCCGAGTCCCTTCCACCAGTCCAGAATTTTGTGCCATGGGCAACCGCCCCAGTGGCCCCGCCCACGCTACGCCACTGGTCTCTAGATGTCTGAAGTTCTGACTGATCAAGTGCAAGTTTCATTATCAAATACAACAGAATACAATATAAAAGTTACTTCCATTCTTGATCCAAAGTATGCTGGAAAGTAATTTCAAAATAAATGTTTACATAAAATAAGTTTCAAGACAAAAAAGCCTTACAATCTGCTTATACTAGAATACAATCCAGTGTTTTTTATCGCACTTTTCCCCCCGTTTTTAATGTTGAAATAGACCAACAGGTTTGTCTATTGCATAAATAGTCTTGCCCGATATTTTTAGAATTTGTATGCTCCCGAATAACGCTATAAAAGGCTAAGTGTAATTGGTCGATATTTAAATTGTTATTTATAGTTTAAATATCACCTGGACATGGGAGTCCACGCAATGCCGTTAGATCTACTGGTAGACCAGTAGAGCTAATTTTAATCAGATTGGATCCTAGGTACACTAATAATACTTAAGAACATAAAATATACTAGTGGAAACAAGTTCATGTACACCAAATGAATGAATACAGAATTGCCTTTACTTGAAATCTGGTCATGAAAATTTAACAAAATGATTGTGTAACCACTCCCTCCGATGAAGAGGTGTTCTGTCAATTGCATCATTCGGAAAAACACCTTTGTTGGTATCCGACTGTCATCAATATGTAGTCACGGCTCTCAGAAAATGCTTGTACGAAGGTAGTACATCTGTGGAATCGTTTGGAAGTCTGACATCCCAAATCATGCCATTGTATTACATTTAAAAACAGGCCAATACGTGCAGTGTTGTGATGGATGAATGGCCAGTTTAACAAGAGAAACTAGCGCATGATCAAATAATTATTATGTAACTTATATTGTTGATTATCTATTGCTGAAATTATTGTCCTACATTGATCATTGTATTACACCTTGTATGGGTACTGGAGTCCTGTGAACAGATTCGAGTCTTGCTAGACTCAGCCCGTGCCCGTGCCCGAGTACTCGGAGTACTCATGGAGACCCTAATACCATCATGACCTTGTCAGAACATCCTTTGGTTGTTTCAATGTGTTCAGCGTTTTCTTGTCCAGTTAAAAGCTACACAAAAAACCATAAGTAGTAGACTTTGCATTTAGTTTAGGTTTGATAATAATATTACTGAGTTTGCCGAGGATTGTCTATTAAAATTTTAAATGGTGAGCTACGTCTAATGAAGGGAAGGAAGGAAATGTTTTATTTAACGACACTCCAACACATTTTATTTATGGTTATATGGTGTCGGACATATGGTTAAGGACCACACAGATATAGAGAGGAAATTCGCTGTCGCCACTTCATAGGCTACTCTTTTTCAATTAGCAGCAAGGGATCTTTTATATGCACCATCCCATAGACCATCCTTAACTATATGTCTGACGCCATGATCCTTAACCATATGTTATATAAAATAAAATGTGTTGAGTGCATCGTTAAATAAAACATTTCCTTCCTTTTGAAAATTAGATTGTGGAGCACTGGCTGGAACGAGAAATAACCGAATGGGTCCACCGACGGGGATCGATCCTAGACCGACCGTGCATCAAGCGAATGCTTTACCACTGGACTACGTCCCACCCCCACCCCTAATTTTGAAAAGTGATAATATGTGGGCCCTGGTTCTGATACATAGCTTAAAATTTCCTGTTCAGAATATGAGAAGCAAAGATTTCTTTCCTACACCACAAAATGAATATTACACATGCATTTAAGGCTTATGGTTTTGTCTTTCAGTTTGACATACATTCATAAGTATATAGAGACGTTTGTGTGACAAATACATTGAAGTAAATGTTAACTTGTTTTTGTGACTCAAGTTAAGTCAACTGTCGACATAACAATTTGTTAAACTCCACAAATGTCAGTTTAACATGCGCTTAGGTGTCATTAAACAAATAGTCCATTTTTTTTTGCCACAAGTTCGAGTTAAAAATGTATCTCCGAAATTTATCACGAGACTTTCTGATGAGTCTGAAGACAAGATTCGGAACCAGCAACCATCTTGTTTTGTCGTCGTTGTTTTTGTTTGGTTTTTCTAATTTATTGTCCTCAGAAACCATCTATGTTTAGGCAGCAGTGACTTCCTCGTAGGCCCGTGTTAGAAATTCCTTTGGCACAAGACCGTATTTTCCCATGAGCTCCCCGACCCACCAGTTATCCTTGTCAAAGTCGAAGTTAATCACGTGGATGATGTCGCCTCGTTTGAATGACAGCGCGTCGTCGGCGCCTCCCTTACAGTCCCACCTCCCGTAGAACATGTTCTCGTAATCCTCTGCGGGGCATATGATCTTCTTCTTGACGGGTGCCGGCACAGCTGGGAGAGGAATGGAGGGGTGTGTGTGAGGAAGAGGGGTCGAAGGGAGGGGAGGAAGAGGTGTATTAGGAGTGGGAGGCGGAGGCATGTCGGGTTTTCTGTTGGGAAGGGGAGACTTCCGAGCAGGCGGTACGGTCGGTGGAGCAGTGGTCGGCTTCGAAGGTGCGCCGCGAGGAGGCGGTAAGCCTGGCACGGCAATGTCCGGCTTCGAAGGCCTCCTTAGAGGAGGCACTTGTGGCATGTCTGGAGCAGTTAAGTATTTAGTTGTTTTTCAGCTGGGGGGGGGGGGGGGGGGGAGGCAGGTGTAATCTCATCATAGATGTCAGAAGATGCTAGAAACTGGTTTGGATGAAATGGGGGGGGGGGGGGTAGTTAAGTATTTAGTTGTTTTTCAGCTGGGCGGGGGAGGCAGGTGTAATCTCATCATAGATGTCAGAAGATGCTTGCAACTGGTTTGGTGGAGATGGGGGGGGGGGTAGTTAAGTATTTAGTTGTTTTTCAGCTGGGGGGGGGAGGCAGGTGTAATCTCATCATAGATGTCAGAAGATGCTAGCAACTGGTTTGGAGGAGATGGGGGGGGGGGCAGTTAAGTATTTAGTTGTTTTTCAGCTGGGGGGGGGGAGGCAGGTGTAATTTCATAGATGTCAGAAGATGCTTGCAACTGGTTTGGAGACTGAGTGGGGGGGGGGGGCAGTTAAGTATTTAGTTGTTTTTCAGCTGGGGGTAGGGGAGGCATAATCTCAATTGGATTATGTCCTGCTTTCGACACCTATGTCTGTGCAATACGGTTGTCTGTAAAACAAACACAAAAATTGTTGCTTATCTATAATTTAAGAAAATTAAAATTGTTAAAACTTGGCAGGGAACATTTTGTTTTGAACTTTTACAGATTCCTACTCCATTTTAAAAATGTTAAATAGATGATGATGCTCAGTTTTTAGTTGGTTAGTACATGTTGATAAAAAAATGTTTACAAAACAAAATAGTCCCTGTTTGGCTACTACAATTTAGACCCATTCCAGATATTTCATTGTTATTGTAATTGTAAAATAAAGTAGAAATTAGATAATTTTGTTTCTAGAAAAGAAAAAAATTTCCCAACCAACAAATTAGATAAATTTCTTTATAAGGATTCTGTGAATACATTGTTGCATTATAATTTTTGAATTGCGAAAGCATGTGTGGTATGTGTTAAAGGAAATGTAAGCAGTTATGCCAGTATTTGGAGGGGGTGGTTATAATATATTCGCCTTTCAGTTGGTGTGTGTATGGGGTGAGTGTGTGATGAGGCATAATCTTAACCTTGAAGAATCTGGTCCCCCTCCCCAACACCAATGCCTATGGTTATTACAAAGTTTCTTTCATCTGTTATGGTTTTACAAACAATTTCAGAATAAAGTGTTGCTATTTATTTGGTTGGTTGGTTGTTATTATTTTTTATCTTGCAACCACTGTTTCTATTGACAGATTATGATGACGAATAAAGCAAAGTCATAAACACAGTAACAAAATATGACCTTTGACGTCACACACATACATATGTAGCTACATTACAGAATGACTCACTTGACATCTAGGTCATCGTACAAGGAAGGAAGAAAATGTTTTATTTAACTATGCACTCAACACATTTTATTGACGGTTATATGGCATCAGAGGTCATCGTACAATGTAAATGTAGCTGAAGTAACAAATAAATCTGCAAAAATATTTAGGTATGGTGCCATACCTTTTTTACCCTCTGGCAGAAACCTAGGCAACATAAACGAACCGATTTGGTATTGTTATCGCATTCTATTGTCTTTGACCGCCGTGTAAAATTCTGAAAATGGCAGATAAAAGTCTTTGAATTTGTTTGCTCTTTAACGCTGTGAACCCAGATTAATTTAGGTTTTTTAAAATTTATTTAAAATTATTCAGTTAAAATCCCATTACTAGCAGCAGTTTTTGTGTTTTAAAATTATTGTCTTATGAACATTTCGGTTCATTTTGACAGTCTGTTTACCAAGTGAATTTTATGATGGAAGAAATGTACTCATTAAAATAGTCCAGTTTCTTTTGTTGTTCGGTCTATTTATTTTGTTTTCTTATAAATTAAAAATGTAATACATGTTAAGCTAGATTCATACTTCACCGTCAGACTCTTGATGGCGAGTAGTAGACTCGCCCAGTTCTGCTTCTATTCAAACCTATAATCCAAATTTTTCAGTCAATTCAGCGTGGTTTTAACAGTTCATATTAAATTTTAGTGCATATTTGTTCAAATCTTTTTAGTTTACCCGATAAAAAATGTAATTTCAGTTTCGCACGAGGTCGAAGTATGAATTGACCTTTAGTGTGCTTCAAAATATTTTAACAAACCAATAGATTCGTTTGGAGTACAGTTCAAAATATTGTAGGTTCTCTTTCTGTAGTTGGTACCCCCTCTCTTGGAAATTCCTAAATTAGAAGGAGGAGATGTTTTCCCACTCAAAAATAAATAAAGTGCCCCTTTAAATTTTTGTTTTTTTTACAATTTTGATTTCACAAATATCGAACTTTCAATGAAATAGGATATGAAAGTATCACGAAGTTCAAGATGTAAATGTCACTTCGTAATGTATGCAAAGTGTCTGTAAGGAAAGAAAGAAAGAAATGCTTTATTTAACAACGCACTCAACACATTTTATTTACTATTATATGACATCAAACATATGGTTACGGACCACACATATATTGAGAGAGGAAACCCGCTGTCACCACTTCATGGGCTACTCTTTCCGATTAGCAGCAAGGAATCTTTTATATGCATCATCCCACAGACACGGTTGTACATACCACAGCCTTTGATATACCACTTGTGGTACACTGGCTGGAACGAGAAATAGCCCAATGGGCCCACCGACGGGGATCAATCCCACACCAAGTGAGTGCTGTACCACTGCAGACAGTTCAAAATGTAGGTTCTTTTTCTGTAGTTGGTATCCCCTATCTTGGAAATTCCTGAATTCAAGGGAGGGACCATGTCTCCCAACTCCATGCCCCTTTTAATTTTTAATTATTTTTTTTACAATTTTTATTTCACAAATGTTGAACTTTCAATGAAATAGGATATGAAAGTGTCATGAAGTTCAAGTTCTAAATGTCACTTCATGATGTATGCAAAATGTCTGTAGAGTGGTTTCTAAATTGGTTATTTTCGTTTAAAAACAATATTTATCAAATTATTCAAATTTTATGAAAGGTAAAGTTTCTTTTGGACGTCAGTATATATCAGATTTTCCAAAATATACATTTTCTGTGCAATTAGCTGTTTAAAATGTGCCACAGTGTCTGAACTAATTAATGACATCATGGTGTCTGAACAAATGACTATGATGTCGCAAATATGTCACATTTTTAATACCATCTACATTTATCTTTATGACGTTTTAACATAAAACACTCAATATGTTTAGATAAAAAAGCAACGTTTTATTGAAGCCAGGTTGAAATTATAAATATTCCATATACATTGTAGTGAACATGATCACAGAAAATTAGGGGCACTGAATTTACGAAGCCTGTTTTTCTTAATCGCAGGTGTTTAAACATTGTTAATGCATGTAAAACATTGTTTGTTTTCTTTTAACAACACCACTAGAGCACATTGAAGAGGGCCTCGTAGTTGGATAATTTGTGCCCAATCCTTTTTGTGTGTGTGTGTGTGTGTGTGTGTGTGTGTGTGTATATATATATATATATATATATATATATATATATATATTATATGCAATAAAATAAAATGTTTTCAATTCAAACATTGAATAATTAATCATCAGCTATTGGATGTCAAACATTTAGTCATTAGAGGAAACCCACTACATTTGTTCTAATGCAGCAATGGATCTTTTATATGCACTTTCCCACAGACAGGAAAGCACATACCACAGCCTTTGGCCAGTTGTGGTGCACTGGTTGGAATGAGAAGAAAAACCCAATTAGCTGAATGGATCCACCGAGGTGGTTCGATCCTGCGACACAAGCACCTCAGGCGAGCACTCGACCGACTGAGCTAAATCCCACGTGTAAGACATAATCGGGCTTCGTAAATTTGTCCCTAGCAGTGACCTAGCGTGGGTTGCCAGTGCCCGGGGCAAGGCAAGTATTGCGCCCCCTAACCAGTGGACCGTTGGCACTCCCCGAGTCCCTTCCACCAGTCCAGAATTTTGTGCCATGGGCAACCGCCCCAGTGGCCCCGCCCACGCTACGCCACTGGTCTCTAGATGTCTGAAGTTCTGACTGATCAAGTGCAAGTTTCATTATCAAATACAACAGAATACAATATAAAAGTTACTTCCATTCTTGATCCAAAGTATGCTGGAAAGTAATTTCAAAATAAATGTTTACATAAAATAAGTTTCAAGACAAAAAAGCCTTACAATCTGCTTATACTAGAATACAATCCAGTGTTTTTTATCGCACTTTTCCCCCCGTTTTTAATGTTGAAATAGACCAACAGGTTTGTCTATTGCATAAATAGTCTTGCCCGATATTTTTAGAATTTGTATGCTCCCGAATAACGCTATAAAAGGCTAAGTGTAATTGGTCGATATTTAAATTGTTATTTATAGTTTAAATATCACCTGGACATGGGAGTCCACGCAATGCCGTTAGATCTACTGGTAGACCAGTAGAGCTAATTTTAATCAGATTGGATCCTAGGTACACTAATAATACTTAAGAACATAAAATATACTAGTGGAAACAAGTTCATGTACACCAAATGAATGAATACAGAATTGCCTTTACTTGAAATCTGGTCATGAAAATTTAACAAAATGATTGTGTAACCACTCCCTCCGATGAAGAGGTGTTCTGTCAATTGCATCATTCGGAAAAACACCTTTGTTGGTATCCGACTGTCATCAATATGTAGTCACGGCTCTCAGAAAATGCTTGTACGAAGGTAGTACATCTGTGGAATCGTTTGGAAGTCTGACATCCCAAATCATGCCATTGTATTACATTTAAAAACAGGCCAATACGTGCAGTGTTGTGATGGATGAATGGCCAGTTTAACAAGAGAAACTAGCGCATGATCAAATAATTATTATGTAACTTATATTGTTGATTATCTATTGCTGAAATTATTGTCCTACATTGATCATTGTATTACACCTTGTATGGGTACTGGAGTCCTGTGAACAGATTCGAGTCTTGCTAGACTCAGCCCGTGCCCGTGCCCGAGTACTCGGAGTACTCATGGAGACCCTAATACCATCATGACCTTGTCAGAACATCCTTTGGTTGTGACCTCAATGTGTTCAGCGTTTTCTTGTCCAGTTAAAAGCTACACAAAAAACCATAAGTAGTAGACTTTGCATTTAGTTTAGGTTTGATAATAATATTACTGAGTTTGCCGAGGATTGTCTATTAAAATTTTAAATGGTGAGCTACGTCTAATGAAGGGAAGGAAGGAAATGTTTTATTTAACGACACTCCAACACATTTTATTTATGGTTATATGGTGTCGGACATATGGTTAAGGACCACACAGATATAGAGAGGAAATTCGCTGTCGCCACTTCATAGGCTACTCTTTTTCAATTAGCAGCAAGGGATCTTTTATATGCACCATCCCATAGACCATCCTTAACTATATGTCTGACGCCATGATCCTTAACCATATGTCTGACGCCATGATCCTTAACCATATGTCTGACGCCATGATCCTTAACTATATGTCTGACGCCATGATCCTTAACCATATGCCTGACGCCATGATCCTTAACCATATGTCTGACGCCATGATCCTTAACCATATGTTATATAAAATAAAATGTGTTGAGTGCATCGTTAAATAAAACATTTCCTTCCTTTTGAAAATTAGATTGTGGAGCACTGGCTGGAACGAGAAATAACCGAATGGGTCCACCGACGGGGATCGATCCTAGACCGACCGTGCATCAAGCGAATGCTTTACCACTGGACTACGTCCCACCCCCACCCCTAATTTTGAAAAGTGATAATATGTGGGCCCTGGTTCTGATACATAGCTTAAAATTTCCTGTTCAGAATATGAGAAGCAAAGATTTCTTTCCTACACCACAAAATTAATATTACACATGCATTTAAGGCTTATGGTTTTGTCTTTCAGTTTGACATACATTCATAAGTATATAGAGACGTTTGTGTGACAAATACATTGAAGTAAATGTTAACTTGTTTTTGTGACTCAAGTTAAGTCAAGTGTCGACATAACAATTAGTTAAACTCCACAAATGTCAGTTTAACATGCGCTTAGGTGTCATTAAACAAATAGTCCATTTTTTTTTGCCACAAGTTCGAGTTAAAAATGTATCTCCGAAATTTATCACGAGACTTTCTGATGAGTCTGAAGACAAGATTCGGAACCAGCAACCATCTTGTTTTGTCGTCGTTGTTTTTGTTTGGTTTTTCTAATTTATTGTCCTCAGAAACCATCTATGTTTAGGCAGCAGTGACTTCCTCGTAGGCCCGTGTTAGAAATTCCTTTGGCACAAGACCGTATTTTCCCATGAGCTCCCCGACCCACCAGTTATCCTTGTCAAAGTCGAAGTTAATCACGTGGATGATGTCGCCTCGTTTGAATGACAGCTCGTCGTCGGCGCCTCCCTTACAGTCCCACCTCCCGTAGAACATGTTCTCGTAATCCTCTGCGGGGCATATGATCTTCTTCTTGACAGGTGCTGGCACAGCTGGGAGAGGAATGGAGGGGGGTGTGTGAGGAAGAGGGGTCGAAGGGAGGGGAGGAAGAGGTGTATTAGGAGTGGGAGGCGGAGGCATGTCGGGTTTTCTGTCGGGAAGGGGAGACTTCCGAGCAGGCGGTACGGTCGGTGGAGCAATGGTCGGCTTCGAAGGTGCGCCGCGAGGAGGCGGTAAGCCTGGCACGGCAATGTCCGGCTTCGAAGGCCTCCTTAGAGGAGGCACTTGTGGCATGTCTGGAGCCGGTTCTAGTTCAGTGTCGGCGCTTTCGGCATCAGCATATATTTCTTCTGTTTCTGGAGGTTGGGCTTCGTCCTCCACTTCTATAGCCGGCGCCTGTGGTGGAGGAATAGCCGGGACTTTGCGGGTTGAGACAGGCGGGGGGAGATCAGGGGGTCCTGGTGCATCTTCTCCAATAGCTTCGTATATGTCTTCTGTAAAAAAACAAAAAAAGATAATTAAAAAAAAAAAAAAAAAAAAAAAACAACTTTTTTTATCATCCATTAAAGGCTTTTGTAGAAGATATCGCTGGCACTATAATCTGCAATATCTCCTCTCCTGTGATATTCTCCTAGGAGATATTGCTTCTTGTAATCTTGATTGGTCAAATTTTAATCACAAGACAATATTTTGTTACGTCACTGTGTATGTTTCAGCGCTAAACCTATCATTAGTGACGTCACGCCACTGTCGTTCTGCTAGTTAACGAGTCTACCGCTGCCAAATATAGTAACATTCAACCCACATTACTGACATTGTTTACGACTGTTGCAAATGAAAAGAATGATAAATGGATAATAAAAAGAATATCCCCCTCGTGTCTTGTGATATAATTTATTAGCACTCGTTGATAAAAGTATAAAAATCCTCGGCAAGATATCACAAGACCTGTTTAAACTGGATCAGAAAGAAATGTTTTATTTAACGATGCACTCAACACATTTTATTTACGGTTATATGGCGTCAGACATATGGTTAAGGACCACACAGATTTTGAGAAGAAAGCCGCTGTCGCCACTACATGGGCTACTCTTTCGATTAGCAGCAAGGGATCTTTTATTTGCGCTTCCCAGAGGCAGGATAGCACAAACCATGACCTTTATTGAACCAGTTATGGATCACTGGTCGGTGCAAGTGGTTTACACCTACCCATTGAGCCTTGCAGAGCACTCACTCAGGGTTTGGAGTCGGTATCTGTTTTAAAAATCCCATGCCTCAACTGGGATCCGAACACAGTACCTACCAGCCTGTAGACCGATGGCCTAACCACGCCGCCACCGAGGCCAGTAAACTGGATCACACCGGGGACCTAATATTTACCTGATTTAGACAGGATCCGATGTTTAGAGGGTGTCATGTTTTAGAATTAGAAAATTTGGGCCCGAGTTAGACAGGTTTTACAGTATATACACTGGGTTCGGCATAATTGCATAGGCTCTGTGCAAACAGACGGTAAGGACAACACATACATTGATCAGAAGGGACAATCCATACCACGATCAGTAGAGACAACCCACTATTGGCATATATATATATATACAACATGGAATATATAGAAAGGCCACAGTGGCAAACCAGATAGGGCATGTAAGGATGGCAACCATGACACTTGCCGTCATTTCAATGGTAAAATTTGAACCCTATAAACATTTAAGTATACATATATTTGTAAAAAAGAACACCTCAAAACCCCCAATAATAATAAAAAAATACCATCATCCCCCTCCTCGACCTAAAAACCCCCAACAACCTCACTATATTTATATATTCCATACTATACACTATATACTATACACTATATACTATACACTATATAATATATACTATATATTCTATACTATACTCTATACTATACACTATATACTATACACTATATACTATACACTATATATTCTATAATATACACTATATACTATATACTATACACTATATATTCTATAATATACACTATATACTACACACTACACACTATACACTATATATTATATATTACCTGTATATACTATATATACTATATTCTTACCAGTCTCGATTATCTCATCCTGGGATGCATTTGTAGCTTTGTCAATAGCCTCCTTCCAGGAATCAAAATCTTCCTGGGAATCGGCAATAAACTGAGGAGAGTTAAAAAGAAGAAAGGAATGTTTATCCATTGATCAGCAGCAGTCAGTCTAATACATGACTTTCAATACATTGGCAATATTCCTTGATAACTGACCTCGTCAAATGATTATTTCTTGGAGTAAGATACTAGTACCACTTTGCTGTAAACACATTTTACAAATAGCTGGACAAACCAAGACTTGCATTTCAGCAGGAAGGAAGGTAATGTTTTATTTAACGATGCACTCAACACATTTTATTTACGGTTATATGGCATCAGACATATGGTTAAGGACCACACAGCTATTGACAGAGGAAACCCACTGTTGCCACTTCATGGGCTACTCTTTCCGATTAGCAGCAAGGGATCTTTTATATGCACCAACACACAGACAGGGTAGTACATATCATGGCCTTTGTTATGCCAGTTGTGGAGTACTGGCTGGAATGAGAAATAGCCCAATGGGCCCACCGACGGGAATCGACCCTAGATCGATTTCGCATCAGGCGAGCGCTGTACAACTGAGCTACGTCCTGGTCCCTGCATTTCACAAGGATGAGTCAGATTGAATGGAGAAATATACTGATTTCCAAAAGAATCTATACCAATATCCTGAGAGACTACTGAACAAAAAAAAAAAATATGTTACATGTTTTAACCTATATATTCACGAGAGTGGTGTTTTGGCATGTTGGAAACAAAATTTGATTCCATAAAAGAAGAAAGATATTTAACTGCCATTTTATTTTTAAAACCAAATTATAAAGAAAATTAAATCAAATTTTCTTGGTATAGTTTCTTTTGGACGTCAGCATATATCGTATATTAGCATGATTAGGCAGGCCATTTCATAACTTTTAACACTTACCAACTAATCTCAAATTCATAGCTAGCCCAAACAGTCTGGTGTGTCTACTAAACCTGTACATCATTTACTAAAGCTAGGAATCCATGTGTAGGTGTGTGTGTGGAGGGTGGGACATAGCCAGCCCAAACAGTCTGGTGTGTCTACTAAACCTGTACATCATTTACTAAAGCTAGGAATTCATGTGTAGGTGTGTGTGTGGAGGGTGGGACATAGCCAGCCCAAACAGTCTGGTGTGTCTACTAAACCTGTACATCATTTACTAAAGCTAGGAATTCATGTGTGTGTGTGTGTGTGGAGGGTGGGACATAGCCAGCCCAAACAGTCTGGTGTGTCTACTAAACCTGTACATCATTTACTAAAGCTAGGAATCCATGTGTAGGTATGTGTGGAGGGTGGGACATAGCCAGCCCAAACAGTCTGGTGTGTCTACTAAACCTGTACATCATTTACTAAAGCTAGGAATCCATGTGTGTGTGTGTGTGTGGAGGGTGGGACATAGCCAGCCCAAACAGTCTGGTGTGTCTACTAAACCTGTACATCATTTACTAAAGCTAGGAATCCATGTGTGTGTGTGTGTGTGTGTGGAGGGTGGGACATAGCCAGCCCAAACAGTCTGGTGTGTCTACTAAACCTGTACATCATTTACTAAAGCTAGGAATCCATGTGTGTGTGTGTGTGTGGAGGGTGGGACATAGCCAGCCCAAACAGTCTGGTGTGTCTACTAAACCTGTACATCATTTACTAAAGCTAGGAATTCATGTGTGTGTGTGTGTGGAGGGTGGGACATAGCCAGCCCAAACAGTCTGGTGTGTCTACTAAACCTGTACATCATTTACTAAAGCTAGGAATCCATGTGTGTGTGTGTGTGTGTGGAGGGTGGGACATAGCCAGCCCAAACAGTCTGGTGTGTCTACTAAACCTGTACATCATTTACTAAAGCTAGGAATTCATGTGTGTGTGTGTGTGTGTGTGGAGGGTGGGACATAGCCAGCCCAAACAGTCTGGTGTGTCTACTAAACCTGTACATCATTTACTAAAGCTAGGAATTCATGTGTGTGTGTGTGTGGAGGGTGGGACATAGCCAGCCCAAACAGTCTGGTGTGTCTACTAAACCTGTACATCATTTACTAAAGCTAGGAATTCATGTGTGTGTGTGTGGAGGCCAAGACATAGCCAGCCCAAACAGTCTGGTGTGTCTACTAAACCTGTACATCATTTACTAAAGCTAGGAATTCATGTGCAGGTGTGTGTGTGTGTGGAGGGTGGGACATAGCCAGCCCAAACAGTCTGGTGTGTCTACTAAACCTGTACATCATTTACTAAAGCTAGGAATTCATGTGTAGTGTGTGTGTGTGGAGGGTGGGACATAGCCAGCCCAAACAGTCTGGTGTGTCTACTAAACCTGTACATCATTTACTAAAGCTAGGAATTCATGTGTGTGTGTGGAGGGTGGGACATAGCCAGCCCAAACAGTCTGGTGTGTCTACTAAACCTGTACATCATTTACTAAAGCTAGGAATTCATGTGTGTGTGTGGAGGGTGGGACATAGCCAGCCCAAACAGTCTGGTGTGTCTACTAAACCTGTACATCATTTACTAAAGCTAGGAATTCATGTGTAGGTGTGTGTGTGGAGGGTGGGACATAGCCAGCCCAAACAGTCTGGTGTGTCTACTAAACCTGTACGTCATTTACTAAAACTAGGAATTCATGTGTGTGTGTGGAGGGTGGGACATAGCCAGCCCAAACAGTCTGGTGTGTCTACTAAACCTGTACGTCATTTACTAAAGCTAGGAATTCATGTGTGTGTGTGTGTGGAGGGTGGGACATAGCCAGCCCAAACAGTCTGGTGTGTCTACTAAACCTGTACATCATTTACTAAAGCTAGGAATTCATGTGTGTGTGTGTGTGGAGGGTGGGACATAGCCAGTCCAAACAGTCTGGTGTGTCTACTAAACCTGTACATCATTTACTAAAGGTAGGAATTCATGTGTGTGTGTGTGTGGAGGGTGGGACATAGCCAGTCCAAACAGTCTGGTGTGTCTACTAAACCTGTACATCATTTACTAAAGCTAGGAATTCATGTGTGTGTGTGTGTGTGGAGGGTGGGACATAGCCAGCCCAAACAGTCTGGTGTGTCTACTAAACCTGTACATCATTTACTAAAGCTAGGAATTCATGTGTGTGTGTGTGGAGGGTGGGACATAGCCCAGCGGTAAAGCGTTAGCTTGATGCACAATCGGTCTAGGATCAATTACTGCCGGTGGACCCATTAGGTTATTTCTCATTCCAGGCAGTGCACCACAACTGGTATTTCAAAGTCCATGGTATGTGCTATCCTGTCTGTTGGATGGTGCATATAAAAGATCCCTTGCTACTAATGGAAAAATGTAGTGGGTTTCCTCTCTAAGACTATATGTCAGAATTACCATATGTTTCATATCCAATAGCCGATGATTAATAAATCAATGTGCTCTAGTGGTGTCATTAAACAAAACAAACTTGTTTTTTTATGTTTAAACAGGGAAATACAATAATAAAATAAACTAGAGCTTGGCTCGATAATCGTTACTCTTTTCTGAAGTACGTGCGTTTTTAAAATTATGAACGAAGTATTTTGTGGTATTACACATACCAGCATGACCAGAAACACTTCAGATGTATGACAAAGGATATTCAAAACAATAACGTCACAGCCAGTGCACCACAACTGGTACATGTATATCAAAGGCCATGGTATGTGCTATCCTGTCTGTGGGATGGTGCATATAAAAGATCCCTTGCTGCTAATCAGAAAGAGTAGCCCATGAAGTGGCGACAGCGGGTTTCCTCTCTCAATATCTGTGTGGTCCTTAACCATATGTCTGACGCCATATAACCATAATTAAAATGTGTTGAGTGCGTCGTTAAATGAAACATTTCTTTCTTTTCTTTCTTTCAAAACAATAAAATGGAAGTAACGTATAATTTAACTATTTTTAAATGGCTCTGATAATGATAAATATGTCACAGTGCTTACAAACTAGAATCTGTCACTGTAATATACAGCAGGGTGGTATTTAGATCAGTAGGTTGAGTGCTCGCTTAAGGTGCTTGCATCGCACGATCGAACCACCTCGGTGGATCCATTCAACTGATCAAAGGACATGGTATGTGCTCTCCTGTCTGTGGGAAAGTGCACAAAAAAGATCCCTTGATGCATTGAGAAAATGTAGCAGGTTTCCACTCTTGACTATGAGAATTACCAAATGTTTGACATCCAATAGCCAATGATGAATTAATCAATGTGCTCTAGTGGTATCGTTAAATAATAATAAAAAAATCTTTACTATACAATGCAATGCATCAAACTAATCAGTTTTAATAACAATACTTACCTTTGACTGATGTTTTGATTGTGAAAAGAGGGGTAGGAATCGCCTCATGATTTCTGTACTGTCACCAGACGCACAAAATCTAATGACATGTCACTATCTGTATCAGTGTTAAATGAATGGCTGCTAAACCTAATATCTGTGGCCAGTTTGAATTTGACCTCTAGGTCATCACTATGGAGCATCCAATCAAGTGTCTTTAAACTGAACTCGGACACCCATTGAATATTGCTGTGTAATATTAATGCACTGATCTCTCAAATGAGTGCGTGATAAAAGTGGTGAAGATAATTAAAGGGACATTCCTGAGTTTGCTGCATTGTAAGATGTTTCCGACTAATAAAATATTTCTACGATTAAACTTACATATTAAATATATTTTCTTGTTTAGAATATTAGTGTCTGTATATTCAATGTGTTTCTTTTCGTCTTAATATTTGTAAGAAGCCCAAACTAGATTTTGTCATCAAATAATTTCATACGTATGAAAAAACAATATTTTAGGAAATAAGATGGAATTAACCTAGTACGAATATTAGAATGATCAGAAACACGTTTAATATACAGCCACTAATATTTTATGCAGAAAAATATATTTGATATGTATAATTATAATCGTTAAAAAGTCTCTGTTAGTTGATAACATCTTAAAAAGTGCAGCAAACTCAGGAATGTCCCTTTAACAGAAAACACTGTCATGACAAACCCACTGACTCGCACCCTTACTTGAACAATGCAGTGTTATGTAAATCAATCAAAACGTGACAGTGTATTTATCATAAATACAATTACCGAATCAAAGCAAATGTCATAAAGGCCACACCTAGCTTAGGACAAACAAAAAAAAATTCTGGTCTCTGGTCAGCGCACTCATCAATTTTGACCCTCAAGTGTCAACATTTATTTTTTTCAATTACGTTGGAAGTTTGTTTTTGTTTAACAACACCACTAGAGCACATTGATTAATTAATCATCGGATATTTGATGTCAAACATTTGGTTATTCTGACACGTAGTCATTACAGGAAACCCGTTACATTTTTTAAAGCAGCAAGGGATCTTTTATATGCACTTTCCCCACACACAGGATAGCACATACCACAGCCTTTGATATACCAGTCGTGGTGCACTGGCTGGAATGAGAAATAGCCCAATGGATCCACCAATGGGGATCGATCCCAAACCGACAGCTTTACCACTGACCTTCCTGCACTCAGAAAAGACAAAAGTCAAAAGACAAAAGTCAAAAAGACAAAAAGACAAAAGTCAAAAAGACAAAAGACAAAAAGACAAAAGTCAAAAAGACAAAAAGACAAAAGTCAAAAGACAAAAAGACAAAAGTCAAAAGTCAAAAAGACAAGTCAAAAGTCAAAAGACAAAAAGACAAAAGTCAAAAGACAAAAAGACAAAAGACAAAAGTCAAAAGCCAAAGACAAAAGACAAAAGTCAAAAGACAAAAAGACAAAAGTCAAAAGACAAAAAGACAAAAGTCAAAAGACAAAAGTCAAAAGACAAAAAGACAAAAAGACAAAAGTCAAAAGGACAAAAAGACAAAAGTCAAAAGACAAAAGTCCCCATTGTGTCGAGATTAGTGACATCGAACACACTGTTATTCACTTTAGCGAGGTGATGTTCTGTAATTACGATATTTAAAACCAGAAAATTAAAAATGTCCGGTTTTGAGGGAATTCCAGTTTATTGAGGTTCTGGTTTTAAGGGGTTTCACTGTATATATAATTGTATAACATTCAGACCCCCCCCCCCCCCTTCCCACCATCTGAAGCTAGCAGTAAAATAATAAGTAAATTAATACGACAGTCATAGTGACTGCTTATCATTCATTTGTGAAAATACATGCAACAACCCACAGTAGCAGGGCATCAAGAAGGAAGAAGAAGAAAGGAATGTTTTATTTAACGACGCACTCAACACATTTTATTTACAGATATATGGTGTCAGACATATGGTTAAGGACCACACAGATATTGAGAGAGAAAACCTGCTGTCGCCATTTCATGGCCTACTCTTTCCGATTAGCAGCAAGGGATCTTTTATTTGCGCTTTCCCACAGGCAGGATAGCACAAACCATGGCTTTTGTTGAACCAGTTATGGATCACTGGTCGGTGCAAGTGGTTTACACCTACCCATTGAGCCTTGCGGAGCACTCACTCAGGGTTTGGAGTCGGTATCTGGATTAAAAATCCCATGCCTCGACTGGGATCCGAACCCAGTACCTACCAGCCTGTAGACCGATGGCCTAACCACGACGCCACCGAGGCCGATATCTAAAATTAAGGCCCGAGTAGACTTTCAAGTTATTTCACTTTCTTACACATCCTTTGAAAACCATCTTTGAAATGTTATAATTGTATATAAAGAGGAAAATTATTATTAAATAGGATAAAAGCTATTAAATATTAAATATATAATATACCAATACATATTGTTTAATACAATAATAATAATAATAATAAAAACAACAACACAACTTTAAAAAACAAACAAAAACGAAACAGTTAAAAAAAAAACTGTTTATCCTGTGTTTTATTGATAATTTATAACTATAGTGTTCATTATCATTTAATTTTGATACCCAATAACCGATGTGCTTTTTGTGTAACTAATTACAGATCTGAGGCCTAATTCACAAAGCTCTCTTAGGGTCTGCTAGACAACAAAGCATCCTCTTTGCAAGTCTTTTAGCACTGCCCTAAGAGATCGCAAAGTTGCAAGAGTTTAGTGAATTAGGCCCCTGTTCCTCATGTTATGTACTATAATTCAAATCATGTTTACTGAACATTTTGCTCCTCATCTTATGAACTATAATTCAAAACCATGTTTTATTATTCCATTTATTTTATGTACTATAACTCAAAATCATGTTGTTTTACAGATTGGTTCCTCATGTTGTGTACTATAATTTAAAATCATGTTGTTTTACAGATTGGTTCCTCATGTTGTGTACTATAATTCAAAATCATACATGTTGTTTTACAAAACATTTTGTTGCTCATGTTGCATACTACAATTCAAAAACACACTATCATGGTGTCTACTATACTCAGGGAACGTTTTGTTAAGTATCATGTTGCGATTTGCTATGCAAGTTTCACCGGCCTCAGTGGTGCAGTGGTTAAGCCATCGGACTACAGGCTGGTAGATATAGAGTTCGCAGCCCGGTACCGGCTCCAACCCAGAGCGAGTTCTTAAGGGCTCAATGGGTAGGTGTAAGGCCATTACACCCTCTTCTCTCTCACTAACCACTAACCAACTAACAACTAACCCACTGTGCTGGACAGACAGCCCAGACAGCTGAGGTGTGTGCCCAGGACAGCGTGTTTGAACCTTAATTGGAGATAAGCACGGAGATCACTACACAATTTTAAAACATTAAACAGTAGTTGATAATCAATTTTCATCTGACTAGAAATATTGCTGATCGAGATTTTGAAAACAAAAGGTTCACCGATAGATACTATATTGGCAGTCGGGATTTAATACTGGAGCTGGGCACCCACACGGTCTATGAATCGTGTTATGGGGCAACAGGCAAATATAAAAGATGGTGTGAAGGAAAAAAGAAAGAAACATGACTTGGACAATGGGTAGATGATGCTATTGTTGCAGTGTTCAGTTAAAAAAACATGTGATCGGGTTAGGGAGTGTGTGTGTGTGTGAGGGGGGGGGGGGGGGGGGGGGGGCACACATGATACTATAATATAAAACTGCTGTAAAGTTAGTGTTCTGTTACTTAACAAATTTACTATAAATTAGAACATTTGCCCCTCCTGTTAGGCGTGTGCTACAACAGCTTGTTCTGAATGTGCACGTAAAGCCCTATGACCTGACCTGACCTCCTATTATAATGCATAACCAGAACATTTGCTCTTCCTGTTATAATGCATAACCAGAACATTTGCCCTTCCTGTTATAATGTGTAACAAGAACATTTGCCCCTCCTGTTATAATGCATAGCCAGAACATTTGCCCCTCCTGTTATAATGCATAGCCAGAACATTTGCCCCTCCTGTTATAATGCATAGCCAGAACATTTACCCCTCCTGTTATAATACATAGCCAGAACATTTACCCCTCCTGTTATAATGCATAAACAAAACATTTGCCCCTCCTGTAATTCCAAACGTTGGTGTTGCATTTGTCTATGTGGAGCAGTGCCATGACGTACCGGAACCTGTTTCAAACATTCAGCATGCAAGGCATGGACCAGTGCTGATATTAGCAGGCAGGGAGAATACACATACATGTGTTAATGATTTAAGGGGTGCAATGGTTGACATGTAGTTATTAGCTGTAAGTGTATTTAGTGTTTTAGGTGTTGTTACAATATTAAATGCAGCTGTGTTTCACGGTCCATTTGTCCTCCTGTCCATCCATCCATCCATCCATAAATCCATCCATTGTTCCATCCATAAACCAATTCATTCATCCATCCATCCATTCAAAAATTTGTAGCCAAATTTAAGTTTCAACTAGCCATCCATCCATCCATACATTAACACCCATCCATCTATCATTGACTGTGCATCCATCCGTTCATCTATCCATTAATCAAATCATCCATCCATTCATCACTGTCCAACCATCATTGTCCAACCATCCATCCATCAATCACTCTCCATCCATCCATCACTGTCCATCCATCCATTACTGTCCATCCATCCATCCATCCATCACTGTCCATCCATACATCACTGTCCACCCATCCATTACTGTCCATCCATCCATACACCACTGTCCATCCATCCATCCATCACTGTCCATCCATCCATTACTGTCCATCCATCCATACATCACTGTCCATCCATCTATACATCACTGTCCATCCATCCATTACTGTCCATCCATCCATACATACATCACTGTCCATCCATCTATACATCACTGTCCATCCATCCATTACTGTCCATTCACCCATCCATTACTATCCATCCATCCATCACTGTCCATCCATCCATCACTCTATCCATCCATCACTCTCCATCCATCCATCTATCACTCTATCCATCCATCACTCTCCATCCATCCATCTATCACTGTCCATCCATCTATCCACCCATGTCAATCCACCAATCACTGTCCATCCATCCATCCATCCATCCATGTCCATCCATCCATCCATCCATCCATGAAGTTAATGAGTGAGGGATAGGAAAGTTTTTTCAAACAATAAAGGGAATGTATAAAAGGTTCATCAACTTACCACCAATTCAGACTTTGAAAATAAATAAAATATCAATGTGCAAGTAGAGTAAGAATCAGTATCGGATTATGTATCTCTGTATGCAGAGATAAAAAAACCAAAATATAAATAGCACCAGGAAGCAAACTGGGAGGAATTGTGGCACAATTCATTTAAAGGGCCAATCTTGAGTTTGATACGTTGTAACACGTTTACAACTAAGAGATCCTTTTTGATGAATAAATTTACATATTTAAGACATTTTCCTCTTTAGTATTAGAGAATACTAAACGAGCTACAGTATGGTATTGCTGAGTAGCGAGTTGGGTATTCTATTTATTACCCATTTTTAATATTTATCATTTTACAAAAGATTTAAAAAAAATACTGTTGTTGAAAATAAGTTTGCAAGTTGAAAACAAGAGGCAGCATTGCATCATAGCTGTGACATACGTATCACTGATGACGTAAGTTAGTTGTTGACATGACTTCCACCAAGTAAACTATTCTTACACACACAATTAGTGAGGCACTGTTTATGACATCAAAACATATCTAGGGAAACAAATATTTGTTTCTTTTCCCTCTTCTCTCTGCCCATATGGGTAATAATATCACTCTATATAAACAAGGTATTCCTTCTTCTAATGTTTGTAGAGGCCCAAACCAGATTTTACCTTTTAATAATTTCATATGTATGAAAAAATATGATTATATAATAAAATGAAAAGTGACTGCTACACAAAGTCACAGAGAGGAAACCCGCTACATATTTCCATTAGTAGCAAGGGATTTCTTATATACACAGACAGGGTAGTACATACCACAGCCTTTGATATATCAATTGTAGTGCACTGGCTGGAACGAGAAATAACCCAATGGGCCCAATGGCACAGGGATAGATCCTAGACTGATCATGCATCAAGCGAGCGCTTTACCACCGGGCTACGTCTCGCCCCTCACAGAGAGAAAACCCGCTACATTTTTCCATTAGTAGCAAGGGATCTCTTATATACACCATCCAACAGACAGGGTATTACATACCACAGCCTTTGATATATCAATCGTAGTGCACTGGCTGGAATGAGAAATAACCCAATGGGCCCAATGGCACAGGGATAGATCCTAGACTGATCATGCATCAAGTGAGCGCTTTACCACTGGGCTACGTCCAAACCCCAAGCCTGTATTGTGTGAGGAAGCTAACCGCTAACCGTGTTACTGATATATTCAATCTCACATTACTGACATTCAGTACTATATTATTATCTGTATACGTCATACAGACATTACAATAACAATAGTGACACTGATATGGGGTCTACATCACCATATATGGGTGGGATTTAGCTCAGTTGGTTGACCACTCGCCTGAAATGCTTGTGGTCGCAGGATCGAACCACCTTGGTGGATCCGTTCAACTAATTTAACACATGGGTGTCCGGTTCAGAGGACTTTCACTCTATTATACAGTGTTCGAGATTAAAATTTTCTGGCAGTATCCCAGTTGGATACTAACATTTCAAAATCTGGTATCCCATCTGAGAATTTAGTATTATATGGTATCACAGTGGGATACTGGGTTCTTGAAGTCTGGTATCCAAAATTAAATTCTGGTATCCCCGGGATATCAGGATACCGTTAATCTTGAACACTGTTATATACTGAATGGGGGCCAGACATAGTCCAGTGGTAAAGCGCTCATCTGATGCATGGTCGGTCTAGGATCAATGCTCGTCGGTGGGCCCATTAGGCTATTTCTTGCTCCAGCCAGTGCACCACAATTGGTCAAAGGCCGTGGTATGTGCTTTCCTGTTTGTGGTAAAGTGCATATGAACGATCCCTTGCTACTAATAAATTTTTTTTTAGCGGGTTTACTCTCTAAGACTATATGTCAGAATTACCAAATATTTGATATCCAATAGCCGATGATTAAAAAATTAATGTGCTCTAGTGGTGTCATTAAACAAAAGAAACAAACAAAAATCATACATACATTATGATATCAATAGTGACTGACATGTGGTCTACACATAATGTATTCTCTTAATTCTCTATCAGACATAAATTGTACTTTATTAACAAGACAAAATGTGTGCACACCCGTTGGTGAGAACAATATTTCGTTATTTTTTATAACACATACTTGTTAACACATATATGTGCGATAACATTTTACAGACATACGACTGGCTGCACCTAGGTGATGACCAGGTCACCAATGCCATACCATCCAATGGAAAATCATGGTAAAAATTGACTTGTCTGTGATGCACAAGTTAACTTTAAGTGCTAGGGTTGTACAGTGTACAATTTTGAGGCAAGTCCGGGAGCCCGAGGCTCGCAAAAATCATGCAGGACTCTCTAGCTTGGCCAGCATACGAGCATACATGGCTCGTAAAAATCATGTAGGACTCTCTAGTTTGGCTAGCATACGAGCATACATGGTTCGTAAAAATCATGTGGGACTTTCTAGTTTGACTAGCATACGAGCATACATGGCTCATAAAAATCATGTAGGACTCTCTAGCTTGGCTAGCATACGAGCATGATTGGCTCATAAACATATTTGTACAAATTACCTTGATTCATCGAAATGACATAGTCATCATACATGGTTTTATGTAAAACATTTAGTGTATCGTCTGTTCTACTGAAGACACATGGTAGGGCTCACTGGTTTGGTGGCGGGCTCTCCCACATTTGCAAACAGGGAGTCCTTATGACACTTAAATTTTTTAAACCCAAATCGCACACTGGGTCATACATACATGTAGGTGTAGTTGGAAAAGGCTTTGAAATTTATTTTAAAACTGTTTTACCTTTACTACATTTGTGTCTGTTTATCTTAAAACTTTCGCTCATTGGATACGTTTTTAAACAACTTGTAAGATAAACAGTATCTAACATCTGCTCATATAGTATTCTATATATTATCCTTTTACCTTCATGCAGGGCAGCACATACCACCTTTGGTGTTAAAACAACTACATACGTGTACAGCACAACAAACTATATACAAAGACATCTCACAAACATTAAAAATGTATAATAAACCGTGTAACTAAAATCCACACCATTGTTATTCCATCCACATATTAATACCGCAAAGGAATAAAACCAAACCAAACACTAAAAAATAAAACTGGCTGGAAATTCTCCCTTTACGTCCATGAATATATATTCCACTAGTGCATATAACATTACAATGTATCTACCTTGATGTTTATAATGTACTGTACCCCCCCCCCCCCCCAACACACACACAGAGCTAATTACACTGTGTGGTCGCTGTGGTTTTATATAATTATATACTTTTTATTCTTAATGTAATTAATCATATTCATACACTTACCTTTTTTCCTCTCTAAGACTATATGTGATAATTACCAAATGACTGACATCCAATAGTCGATGATTAATAAATCAATGAGCTCTAGTGGTGTCGTTAAACAGGCAACATTAAAACAGACATTTACCTTTAATGTGCTGGGGTGTCATAAAACATTCGTTCGTTCATTCATTCATTCATTCATTCATTCATTCATTCATTCATTCATTCATTCATTCATTCATTCATTCATTCATTCAAGGGACAGACCCTAGTTTATAAACACTAAGAAATATTTTTCACTATTAGAGCTATTTTTGACAACTGAAATTAAACTTTACTTAAATATATTTTATTGTTTAGATTATCCATTTCCATACAACCAAAGTTTTTTTGGTCATCCTGGTGTTTCTAATACCACAAGATGTATTTTTTTATATTTTTAAAAATGCATGTGCATCTGAAAAGTAACAGTTATGGAGTTGAGTTTTAGTCTATTTTTAATGATATTTCACCATTTCAATGTCACAGACTCTTGTTATCCAAATGTGTTACAGGTTTGTAACTTAACCAAACTTAGTGTCCATTTTTACGTGTTAAAACTAGGATCTGAGCCTTTACGGTAAGGTAATCTGTACAATATCATGTAGTTAGTAACTGATAATTAAAAAAAAATGAAGATCGAACCAGAGTTGGACCTCATCATTTTAGCCACCCATTCTTTTCATGCTAAAGGGAGATAACAGATGAATGTCTCCCTTTGAAATTTGATCAAATGATCCAAACCAAGCATTATAACCTGTTCCACTAATTATAATAAAATATCTTAGGCTAAAACTATTGTCTGCAAGGAGGTTTTTACCAGGTGCAGTTATCAATACTGTTAAAGAAATAAATGTTTTATTTAATGACGCACTCAACACGTTTTGTTTACGGTTATATGGCATCAGACATATGGTTAAGGACCACACAGATACTGAGAGTAGAAACCTGCTGTCGTCACTTCATGGGCTACTCTTTTCGATTAGCAGCAAGGGATCTTTTACATGCACCATCCTACAGACAGGGTAGTACATGTATACCACAGCCTTTGATAGACCAGTCGTGGTGCACTGGCTGGAACGAGAAATAGCCCAATGGGCCCACTGGCGGGGATCGATCCTAGACTGACTGCGCATCAAGGAGCGCTTTACCACTGGGTTACGTCCCACCCCTTGATTGATTGATCCAAACCAATCATTATAACCTGATCCACTAATTATAATGTATCTTAAGCTAAAACTATTGTCTACAAAGAAATTTTTACCATGTACAGTTACTGATACTGATAAAAGAAGGAAGACTTGGGATTGTTTTAATGCTAAAGGGAGATAACTGATGAATGTCTCCCATTGAAAGTTAATCATTTGATTGAAACCAGTCATTGGCTAAACATATTGTTTGCATGCAGGTTGTTATCACTTACAATTACCAGTGATGAAAAATAAATGAAGACTGAACTGGAGTTCGACTTAATCCTTACAGCCCCCCATTGCTTACATACTAAAGGGAGATAACTGATGACTATCTCCTATTGCCGTTGGCGAGCCCATTGTGCTATTTCTCGTTCCAGCCAGTGCACCATGACCGGTATATCAAAGGTCGTGGTATGTGCTATCCTGTCTATGGGATGGTGCATATAAAAGACTGCTTGCTACTAGGGACGTGATGTAGCCCAGTGGTAAAGTGTATACTTGATGTGTGGTAGGTTTGGGATCGATCCCCGTCAGTGGGCCCATTGTGCTATTTCTCATTCCAGCCATTGCACCATGACCGGTATATCAAAGGTTGTGGTATGTGCTATCCTGTCTGTAGGATGATGCATATAAAAGATCCATTAACGACTCAATGGGTAGGTGTAAAACCACTACACCCTCTTTTTTCTCACTAACCACTAACAACTAACCCACTGTCCTACACAGACAGTCGAGATAGCTGAGATGTGTGCCCAGGACAGCGTGTTTGAACCTTAATTTGATATAAGTATAAAAATAAGTCAAAATAAATGAATGTGCCTATATCCAAAAGAGGTTCAGTCACGTCCAGTGGCTGGGTGTCGGACAGAAGGTATTTAATTTAAAGCCGCACACCCTAGTTCCATCCAGCGAAAATAAATTATAATTTAGTTAATCTACAAACCTGTAACACACTTAGATCACGTTTTTATCAAATGGAGTGAAAAAGCAGATTTTATATCGATAAATACCATGGGAATCCCCATGTCCCAATTGCTTGAAATAATTTCGAAAGTTAGTATTCTGATGTCACCGGTAGAAGCACAACAATGCCTACATCACGACAAATTTCACAGACTTGGGGTGCGTTCGTTTCACCTCTCCTGGACATGTTCCAACTGTTCTGTCCTGGTTGTATTCCCTCTCCAGATATCGTAAGACTTAGCAAAATTATTGGTTTTAAGGGTTTGTAACATTTTGTATTGAGACACTTACTTGTCTGAACTTTATTGTTACTGAAAATGTTCATGAACTGTGAAGAAAAATCTCACAAATGAACAACAACAAATCGGATGTTTATTGCGCGAACCGTGCATGAGAAAACAAACCGAACCAAAATGATAACGGTCACGTGATATACCAACGTCTGTGACATTAAAAATAGACTGGACCTCGCTTGCTTAACAGTTTTTTCTCGACAACACGTTTTGTGAAAAAATGCAAAAAATGCATTTCGTGGTTTTACAAACATCAGGATTACCAAAAAACACTTCAGGTGAATGGAAATGTTTATTCTAAATAATAAAATGTAAGTAAAGTGCAATTTTAATTGTGAAAAATGGGGTTTAATAGTGAAAAACAACGCCGTAAAGGTTAACAAATAAATGTAACTAGGGTGTGTCCCTTTAAGAGGACAATTTTGAACTTCTAGTTTTACTGATAAAGAATTTTTTTTATATCCCAGCCAGGGCCACCCCACTGGTATATCAAAGGCTGTGGTATGTACTGTCCTGTCTGTGGGATGGTGCATATAAAAGATCCTTACTACTAATGAAAAATGTATCAAGTTTCCTCTAAGACTTTGTGTTAAAATTCACCAAGTTTACATCAATGTGCTCTAGTGGTGCTGTTAAACAAAACAAACTGTTAACTTTGTGATACTACAATCTACTTTCTATATATGAAGAGTTCAGGCGCAAAACAAACTGTTAACTTAGTGATACTACAATCTACTTTCTATATATGAAGAGTTCAGGCGCAAAACAAACTGTTAACTTTGTGATACTACAATCTACTTTCTATATATGAAGAGTTCAGGCGCAAAACAAACTGTTAACTTTGTGATACCACAATCTACTTTCTATATATGAAGAGTTCAGGCGCAAAACAAACTGTTAACTTTGTGATACCACAATCTACTTTCTATATATGAAGAGTTCAGGCGCAAAACAAACTGTTAACTTTGTGATACCACAATCTACTTTCTATATATGAAGAGTTCAGGCGCAAAACAAACTGTTAACTTTGTGATACCACAATCTACTTTCTATATATGAAGAGTTCAGGCGCAAAACAAACTGTTAACTTTGTGATACTACAATCTACTTTCTATATATGAAGAGTTCAGGCGCAAAACAAACTGTTAACTTTGTGATACTACAATCTACTTTCTATATATGAAGAGTTCAGGCGCAAAACAAACTGTTAACTTTGTGATACTACAATCTACATTCATATATGAAGAGTTCAGGCGCAAAACAAACTGTTAACTTTGTGATACTACAATCTACTTTCTATATATGAAGAGTTCAGGCGCAAAACAAACTGTTAACTTTGTGATACTACAATCTACTTTCTATATATGAAGAGTTCAGGCGCAAAACAAACTGTTAACTTAGTGATACTACAATCTACTTTCTATATATGAAGAGTTCAGGCGCAAAACGCTATATAAACCATTTTCTTTCTTGTTTTTAGTTAAAGCCATTATTGTATGTCAGTAAGGGTTAATCGTAGGCCCGCTGATTTGCCGCAAAATGCGATTGATCCTTATGAAATTGTATTGGGTAAATCCCATTTTAGATCAAAACGCAACATACGCCAATTAAAAAAAATCACTTTTACTGAAAATTAAAAAAATGGATATATCGCATTTTGCGCTGAAACTCTTCATATATACACCACCTATCACTGTTAAGAATTAGCAAAAAATGTTGGGTTTGGGTTGGGATGACCAAGGGACTGTACATGTACATTAATATTGTAAACACCAAAATTCCAAATTAATAAATAATAATGCCAAACCAATAAACAATATACCTAAATAACAGATAACATCAACAATCCAAAATACCGTCAACAATTACACTACGAAAATAAGCTTCACTCAATCACAGGTAAACAAAAAAACCCTACTCTTGCTGTTCACTTCACTATACATGTATGTAACAATATTAATATGAATACTGTATGTAACAATATTAATATGAATACTGTATGTAACAATATTAATATGAATACTGTATGTAACAATATTAATATGAATACTGTATGTAACAATATTAATATGAATACTGTATGTTAATTTAGGATGCAGAAATGTCTGAAATTATTTTCTGGTTCTCCAATAAAAGGTTAATAATAAATAAAAATGTTTTATTTTAAAAAAGAAAATTAAGGGGATGCCAAAACCTAACAATGATACGTGTACCTTTTGAGTGTGTTTTTTAGTACCCCGACGAAAGCTAAAGCGCTGGAAACGAAAGCAATTATACACCAATAATAGCTTAATACAGAGTTATATCAAAACATTTTGTTAAAAGATAAATTAAATACTGTTAAGTTCTATTGTTCACAGTTTTAATGCTGGAGCTCTACTATGTAAAATGGGGACAACCCTCCCAAATTATCTCAAAACAATAATGCTTACCGGTAATAAGACAAACTATTAACATAAAATGACGTCTTCACATACAATGTTCCCTGACAATGTTCCCTGACGATGTAAGTTTTACGTTCATTGAGAAATGAACAAATTCCCATTGCTACAACTGGACCAGTGTTACATTGTAATGACTGTAACAGAAATTTTATTATTTTTATATAAATTTTGTACTACAGATCATGACTGACATGTTAAACATCCCATGAAGAGTTATCAAGTAAATGTTAATAAACACTAAGAGAATCTGACAAAGCTCATTGAAAGACAAAATATTTCCAGATATACTGAGAGTAACAAATGATATCCGAGGGTAGCTTGTCCAAACACTATAAAGAACAGCAAAATGGCAATGTAAACTTTCAGGAAACATCCACTCTTAGAAATGATCTGTAATCTTTTTTCCAAATGCAAACACTCATTTGGTCAATAGTCCATGCTACATTTGTAGGTACAGGTAACAAAACAGCAAAAGACTACATTTAGCACAAAATAACGGCTGTTGCAAGCGAAGCTGAAAATCAGCTGACTCTGGTATTAAGAGTGGGCCATCTCCATCTCTCACTGTCAACTGTTCAAAAACATATTTTGTGTATCATTCTTAATCTGTGGCTGTTTTGGGGTTTTTGGGGGGTTTAAAACAAGAGCTTAGCAGTTTATGCACAAGCATTAAATAGTGGCATAGCAAATTATTCTTAAAATGTAACAGATGGCAGCTCTGCAATCCCATCAGATATATGGACCCTGTCAAAAACAAACCTTGAAAAATTCACGTAATATGCAATAAACATGTATTAAAGCAATTCAACTTGTAATTTGTATGAAGCTGGATTAAGCAAAAGATAACGAAAACTTCATTAATAGAAATGTCAAATGAATAAACTGTAATGAAATATCACCCAAATAAATTACAATCTAAGCCGATTACCTCGTAACATCTCTTATTAGGAGCGGAAAGCTCAAAACAGAAATTCTTTTTTGCAGCGTCTTTCACTTTATCCGGCGCTGGTTTAAACTCGTATCCTGAAACAGAGAACACAGTTATTACAGGCGGGAAGGAAGAAAGGAAATGTTTTATTTAACGACGCACTCAACACATTTTATTTACAGTTATATGACGTCGGACATATGATTAAGGACCACACAGATATTGAGACTGGAAACCCGCTGTCGCCACTTCATGGACTACTCTTTTCGATTAGCAGCAAGGGATCTTTTATATGCACCATCCCATAGACAGGATAGCACATACCACGGCCTTTGATGTACCAATCATGGTGCACTGGCTGGAGCGAGAAATAGCCCAATGGGCCAACTGACAGGGATCGATCCCAAAGCGACCGCGCATCAAGCGAGTGCTCTACCACTGGGCTATGTTATTATTAGGGGCGGGATCCAGCTGACTCACTCACCTGATACGCTTTGGTCGTAGGATCAAAAAAGTAAAGTTTGTTTTATTTAACAACGCCACTAGAGCACATTGATTTTTTATCTTATCATCGGCTATTGGACGTCAAACATATGGTCATTCTGACACTGTTTTTTTTAGAGGAAACCCGCTGTTGCCACATAGGCTACTCTTTTACGACAGGCAGCAAGAGATCTTTTATTTGCACTTCCCACAGGCAGGATAGAACAAACCATGGCCTTTGTTGAACCAGTTATGGATCACTGGTCGGTGCAAGTGGTTTACACCTACCCACTGAGCCTTGCGGTCGTAGGATCGAATCCCCTTGGTGGACGCATTCTCCGATTGTTTTTACCACCCTCTCCAAACCAGTTCCCTCAATCCAGAAAATTTGCATAAACCATTTATGGGTTATGAAAAAACAAATTCAGGTAAGCCATTTTGTTTTTACTTAAGGCCAAAAAAATAAATAGGTGTGTTTCCGATTGCATCCTCCCAAAAATTAGGGTAGGTAGGTAGGGTTTTTTTTTTTTTTTTTTTTTTTTTTTTTTTTTTTTTTTTTAATTGAATACTATCATAATAATAATAATAATAATAATAATAATAATTATTATTATTATTATTTATCATCATTATCATTACTGTTGTCGTTGTTGTAGTAGTAGTAGTAGTAGTAGTAGTAGTATTGGTATGCACTGTTTGTGTATTTCCTTAAATTAATGGGACATTTGTATTAATTTTGTTGTCCTTAATTTAAATACTGTATGCAAACATTTGAGATGCATTAATAATAAGACCTGTTGAGTTAAGTGAAGACGAGAATTACGCTCAATTGATACGATTATATTTAATCAAAATAACCTGTACCAAGGCTATGTTCGTACATTCGGTTACTTCCGTGACTGACCAAGCTGTTCGGTGGTAGCTAATCAGGGGAAGGAACTCTATTACAAAAGCTTTTCCATAATTTCTCGATGTTTTTCGGAAGGGAATTACATGTGCAAAATGTATCATATAATAGTACGTAAACAATGTGCAAGGAAGGAGATACTCTTGTTTGGTGATGTTGTCCTCTTTTATTTTTACTTCTTTTTTTTATTTCTTTTTTTTTTATTTCTTTTTTTTTTATAATTTTTTTTTTCATTTTTTTTTTTCATTTTAAGAGAGAAAAAAATTAGGATCGGGGGGTAAAACTAGGGACGGTCGGTCGACCGGAAACACACCTATTTTTTTGTTTGGCCTAACCCATCATGAACATGTAAATGATGACATAAATTCAATGCGCAAAAAAAAAAAAAAAAAATTATGTAAAACTATACTTACACGATCGATGTGCGAACGAAACTACCACTATTGCAATATTCAGAGGAAGTATGGCATTTTGTACTTTTTACTGGTTAATTTGTGCCGCACTGTAACTTGATAATGCTAATATATTACAGTGTAGATAAATTTAAAAAAAAGCCATTTACAAATATTGGTAATCAAATTTTCACGAAACAAGCATAGGTTAAAGACTGGTTTTTTTATTAATAACATGTTAATTTAGCATTAAATTGCCAAATGTTCATTTATGATTTGAGAAACAGGTTACTCTTCTCTTTAGAGATGTAAAGATGTTCGCAACGTCATTAGTATTGTCCTGATCAAATGATGTCTACTAAATAACACAACACGGCGAGACGTAGCCCACTGATAAAGAGTTGCTTGATGTGCGGTCGGTCTAGGATCAATCCCCGTCGATGGACCCTTCTCATTCCAGCCAGTGCTCCACAACTGGTGTAACAAAGGCCGTGGTATGTACCATCCTGTCTGTGGGATGGTGCATATAAAAGATCCCTTGCTGCTAATCGAAAAGAGTAGCCCATGAAGTGGCGACAGCAGGTTTCCTCTCTCAATATCTGCATGGTCCTTAACCATATGTCAGATGCCATATAACCGTAAATAAAATGTGTTGAGTGTGTTGTTAATGTTAAATAAAACATTTTCCTTCCTTCCTTCAAATAACACAACGTGTATTTCGATAGCTGCTGATCCGATTGACCTCAGGGCTGACAATTCAGAACAGATATATTGCCACTACACCCAGCCATCACAGCAATTTTATACTGGGATATGTTCCTATAATAAGTAGTTAATAATTTCCAGTATGTCCTTAAGTTTAAAGTTCGTTTTGTTTAACAACACTGCTGGAGCACATTTTACATTAAAAACATTATTTATGTAGAGGGGATGATTTTCTGCAATCACAGAAAAATGGACGAAATCACAAAATTCAGTAAATAGAATAGAATTCCCAATATTATAGATTTTAATCTTTTGCTATAATTGTTTTCATCGATCATACATTTAAAAAGAAGAAAGAAAAAAAGTTTGCTATATGCTAAAAAAAAAACAAATATGGAGAAAGCAACCTGACCTCAAACAACGACCCTTGAGGTCAAGTTATGTAGAAAAGAAAACAGTCTTTTCCTTTTATTTTTAAGAAAAACAAGGGGTGGGATGTAGCCCAGTGGTAAAACGCTCGCTTGATGCATGGCCGGTCTAGGATCGATCCCCATTGGCTATTTCTCGTTCAAGCCAGTGCACCATGACTGGTATATCTAAGGCTGTGGTATGTGCCATCCTGTCTGTGGGATGGTGCACATAAAAGATCCCTTGCCACTATTGGAAAAATGTTGCAGGCTTCCTCTCTAAGACTACATGTAAAAATTACTATATGTTTGACATCCAATAGTCAATGATTAATAAATCAACGTGCTCTAGTGGTGTCGTTAAAAAAACAAACACACTTTAAGAAAGACCAATCTAGATGCTGTGCTGAGGATATTTACCAACAAGAGAAAAGGCACCACACTGTTTTTTGTCGGTTGGTTTCTCGTAGTAGTAGAAGACATTCTTTTGTATGGCGCAGTAACGCTTCTGACTTTGTTTAAACAGAGTGACTGGAACGTGAAGCTCTGAAAGAAAAAAACAACCATTTAGCAAGTCTTACTATAGAAATACGTCCTCTTCCGTGCACATTTCATCTTATTTTCATGCTTATATCCAATTAAGGTTCAAGCACACTGTTCTGGACACACACACACACCTCAGCTATCTGGGCTGTCTGTGCAGGACAGTGGGTTAGTTGTTAGTGATTAGTGGTTAGTGAGAGAGAGAAGAGGGTGTAGTGGTCTTACACCTACCCATTGAGTCGTTAAAATTCACTCTGGGTGGGTTCCGGTACTGGGCTGCGAACCCAGTACCTACCCAGTACCTATTGTCTTTCATATTAAAGTGATATGTAAATATTTTGTGAATATCTATTTAATGATACTCTAGCATTTACTTGTTTGGGCTCTCATTGATGTACAAGGTGATGTTTACTCTTGAAATTAAAAGAAACATGTCAGTAAACAGGTGATTTGTGCACTTTTTGGGAATAGACTATAAACTTTTTTTATTATTGACATATGTCAATTTCATTGCTGTTGCAATATGTGAGGGACTGTCTCTGATGACACTTTACCTTTAAATATGCTGATCATAATTAATAATTTATGCTGCAATTCAAAATCCTCAGTTAACTTGCAGTTTTAAATTAAAGGTTTATTTAAGGGTAAATGAAATTGATGCATGTCATCAAAATGTGTTATAGTCTGTTCCAATAAAGTGCACAAATCACCTGTTTATACTGACATCTTTCTTTTAATTTCAAGAGTAAATTCCACCTTGTTCATCAATGAGAGCCCAAACAAGTAAATGCTAAATTGGGTAGAGTATCATTAAATAGATATTTACAAACTATTTACTTGTTAGTTTAATATGAAAGAAATAATTGACGAAAATCAGTTTTATTATATTTCCGACACTACTTTAGATGATAACCATGTCACCTATATCGACTTCGCTGAGATCGCATAGGGCAAAAAGCATGTAATTTTGTGCCAGCTGCCATTTTGACTTTTTATGGAATAATCTCCAAGAGGGGTGAAAGGATATGATTTAATGTAACAACGTCTTATCATGTTATGATATAAAAGCAAACGTGATGACGTCATATTAATGTTTTTATTAGTATTTTTTGTTTGTTTAAAGATACCACTAGAGATCATTGATTTTATATTAATTATGTCACATACTTTGGAGGCTTTCACCCCTCTTGAAGAGTCTTCCATAAAAAAACAAAATGGCAGATGGCAGAAAACTGCATGTATTTTGTCCTATGCTATCTCGGCGAAGTCGATACTGGCGACATCGTTACAGTCTCATATGTGGAATCTGTGTCACTGTAATGTGTCTGGACAAAATTTGGGGGAAATTTAACGGTAATTAAAGGTAGGAGAGTAATTTATCGTAGTTGTTAACAATTTGGTTCGGACTTTAGGTTACTCAAAGTGATCATATTAGTAGTGAAAAATCACATCAGGAGCAAAGGCTACAATTATAATAACTACATAAAGCATGATTGTCCAGCAATTAAGTGCACTGATTTATTCAACTAAAGTAACATTGCAACGTTCAACCAACCATTTCTTGCTGAACATTTGCAAACATATTTTGACTGGTTCCTGAAATGGCCATTCGGTTTAATGTGTAGTGTAAAAATCTGTCTTCCAAGACAAGCATTAGCGACAAACCACTGGCTAAACTTACTCCGGGAAAAAAACCTGTCCCATCTGCGCAGGTGCAACAGACTAAGCAGTGAACCAGCCCCAAGTTCAGCCAGCAAACGTTTCGCTAACGTTCGCAAAGTATTTGGTTCCCAATGTCACCATTTGGTTTATCGTGAAGCGCATAATGAAGTCTAGCATTTGCCAATAGTACTGCACACGGGTCAATCGTCAGTTTTACAGCGTGTGGCAATAGTAAAATAGTATTAATTTTTTAATTAAACCATAGAAGCCGAGCTATACATTCAGACAAGAACCAAGAAAATATGAACTGGAGTCTGAGCAACTGTGGCGAAAATAGATGTCGGAAATGCGGGTAGTAAACGTTGCATGCGACGCGTGACGCCTTGTTTTGCAACCACTGACCAGCCTTATGTCTGATGGCTTAACAACGACACCACCGAGGCCGGTTATTGTGCTCAACAAAGCTTGATATTTCCCCAAGTTCAAGAGCCAAATAACTGTGTCAAAAGTTAAATCGCCAGGAAAGTCAAATTGATCTGTAACTGTACATGTTAATGCTGCTTAAAATTACGCTTTTTTCTTTTTATTTAAGTTGTGTTGACATACACGCATTTGGGATTTGATAAGATATGAACTTTTTTAACATATGTGCCAATTCCAGTAAGGTTTCAGGCATGTCCATCCCGGGTCCTGTCTCTGGATAGCCAGGGACCTGACCCAGGACAGAAAATTGAGGACAATTTAGAATTTTACTTATTGATAAAAAAACCCTGTTTTTGTCACATAATTTCAAGCAGGCAGCTAATACTAATTTTAATTTTAATAATAACTCCTTACTTGCCTTTATGATGTTAATAAACAAGAGGCATGGAGAGGTGGTTGGAGTCTATTTAGGAATAGCTAGATGTCCAGTATTTACAGCCATTATTCCGAATCACTGTGTTTTCTTGACCACAATGTTTTTTCGGAAACAAACAGTAATTCATATCCCACAATTTCCTGGTTTTCTAGATTGGAAAAAGAGTTGTGACAAATTTATTATCAGATCAGCTATCAATTCCTTAAAATGACCGTGACGTTCTGCTATTGTTGTCAGGTGAAAATACTCACAGAAAACCACATTTTCAACTCAAAACTTCCAAGTAGATGTGTTACTCACAGAAAACCACATTTTCAACTCAAAACTCCCAAGTAGATGTGTTACTCACAGAAAAACACATTTTCAACTCAAAACTTCCAAGTAGATGTGTTACTCACAGAAAACCACATTTTCAACTCAAAACTTCCAAGTAGATGTGTTACTCACAGAAAAACACAAAAGTAAAATGCCCATTTTTATTCCTGATCAAAGCTATTTCCTCTCGTTTTATTATTTCCAGTCAGACACATGCAAAACGGCAGGAAGTATGAATGAGTAAATGTACTGTATGCTGTGTACAGGGTGTCAGCTTGTGTGACGTCGGACAAGATACATGTATATCACATGCAGTAGTCACAAGGTTAAACATGTACCGGTATGATGTTTGATGAGTTATTTTCAACATCTTGAACATATATTTTAACAAGAGTACCGGTGAGGTACATGATATGCCTGTCAGGAGTTTGATGGAAAACCATAGATATTAATGAATATGTTATGAGTATGATTCAGTTGTAATTATGTAAAATGTTTGCAATGGGATGGATGAACAGTTTGGTTTTCACCAACTACTGATGATACTGTATCCATTGGAGAATGCTGTCTGATTAATGAAGCTATTGTTCTTTATTAGAAAGGGAAATTTTGTTTAGCATGGGTACTCCAGTGACACACATATATAGGCAGTGTTCGAGATTAACGGTATCCCGATATCCCGGGGATACCAGAATTTAATTTTGGATACCAGACTTCAAGAACCCAGTATCCCACAGGGATGCCATATAATACTAAATTCTCAGGTGGGATACCAGATTTTGAAATGTTAGTATCCAACTGGGTTACTGGCCAAAATTTTTAATCTCGAACACTGATAGGAATACTGTTATGTGCAGTAAACCATGAAATGTAGGTCACACCACCATCCTAAGTTATTCTTACATGTGAAGTTTGATGGTCCTGTATGCAGATGTATGCAAGATGTGGTCCTGACAAGAAAAAGTTAACAGATGGACATACAGACGGACGGACAATGCCATACCATAATACGACCCATCATAGACAGGCTTATTGAAAATCACTCCTGCCCCCATTTCGACAAAGGTTTTGACACAAATCTAGCATTTATTTTATTATGGCTCTATTCAGATATTCACATTTTTCTGGAATTGTTCAGGAAACATTTTGAATTCAAAATGTTGATTAGTGGCATTTCTGGTCAATTGAAAATTGATTACCAACTGCCGTTTAATGTCTATAGATCACTGGTGTAGGAAGCAGAGGATGGGAGCTTTTCTTGATCCAATAGCAGCAGCAATGGTTTATATATATATATATATATATATATATATATATATATATATATATATATGCCCCCACCCCACTTTTTGACACCTTCCTACACCATTGTAAATTGTGTAGTGATCTCTAAAATGTGTGTAGCAAATCGCAACACGATACTCAACAAAATGTTCCCAGCTTTAGTCTAAGAAATCAAGTGCTCATTAATTTTGCAAGCGATTTAAACACACCAACCTTTCTTTCTCTTCTTCTCTAGATACCCACACTTGTCCGGGTTTTCCAAATCTTTGAAGGCCACCTCAGAATAATCTGAAATAACAGTAAAACATATTTAAATCCATTACTACCGAGTAAGAAAAAACAGTGATCACTTGCCTCAAGCAGCCACTTTGCTCCTTCCCAAATGATCCCAAATCGCTAACATACCTGTATTAAATGGCCACAGTAATCGTTTACTATTATATAAAAGGGATATTTTAACAACAGTGACATGCAAGGTGCAGCAAATAACCGATCTTCAAAACCTTCAATCCCGACATCGCTACTGTGTATCAATTAAGAAAGTGTGAAACTGGAAAGCATCTACATGTAGTTGCCTCTGCTAAGCTTGACATTTGTAGATTCACTTCCTATGACAATATACTGCATGAAGTAGGAATTAAATAATTAAATGGAAGAAGAAAACAAACCTATTGAGAACGGTTAAATCAATACATTCCAATCACATTATTTCTGAAGGAGGTGACATATATATATATCAGTTTTGCAAACCACTTTAGAAGTGCAAGGGGGCGGTGGCGTGGTTGGTCTCAGATCAATGGGTCAGTGGGCCAATGCACTACGACTGGCAAATCAAAGGCTGTGGTATGTGCTATCCTGTCTATGTGATGGTGCATATAAAAGATCCCTTGCTACTAATGGAAAAATGTAGCAGGTTTCCTCTATAAGACTATATGTAAAAATTACAAAAAATGTTTGACTTCCAATAGCCGATGATTAAACATCAATGTGCTCTAGTGGTGTCGTTAAACAAACAAAACAAACACCCAATTTTTAAAACTGCAAACAGTGACTTACTTTCAGCGGTTTCTTCTTCTTCATTGTGGCCACTGTCATTAGTTTTCACAGACCCATTGGAAACTGTAAGAAGAACACAACAATATGACACAATTATATGTACCTACAGTAAAACACTTAATTAACACCGCACCCTCTGTAAACCAGAATTCCCTCATAACTGTACCCTCTGTATACTGGAATACCCTCAAAATGGCTCTCTCTGTATACAGGACATCCTGTAAAACTGCAACCTCTATAAACTGGATTTCCCTTAAAACCACACCCTCTATAAACCAGAATTCCCTCAAAACTGTACCCTCTGTATACTGGAATTCCTTCAAAACTGTACCCTCTGTATACTGGAATTCCTTCAAAACTGTACCCTCTGTATACTGGAATTCCTTCAAAACTGTACCCTCTGTAAACTGGAATTCCTTCAAAACTGTACCCTCTGTATATTGGAATTTCTTCAAAACTGTACCCTCTGTTTATTGGAATTTCTTCAAAACTGTACCCTCTGTAAACTGGAATTTCCTAACAAAAAAAGCACCCTCTGTAAACCGGAATTCCCTCAAAACCAGACTGTAAACCGGAATTCCCTCAAAACCAGACTGTAAACCGGAATTCCCTCAAAACCAGACTGTAAACCGGAATTCCCTCAAAACCAGACCCTTTGTATACTGGACTCCCCATAAAATTGCAACCTCTGTAAACCAGAATTCCCTCAAAACTGTACCCTCTGCATACTGGAATTTCCTAAAAAAAAAAAAAGCACCCTCTGTAAACCGGAATTCCCTCAAAACCAGAGCCTTTGTATACTGGACTCCCCATAAAACTGCAACCTCTATAAACCGGATTTCCTTTAAAACCACACCCTCTGTAAATCAAAATTCCCTCAAAACCGGACCCTCTGTATACTGGAGTTCCCTCAAAACCAGACCCTCTAAACCACTCTAAACTGAATACCCCTTAAAACAAGCCTTTTACTTGGTCTGATGGGTATCGGGTTCACAGGATTTTCACTGTATTATATTATGAATGGGGGCGAGACATAGTCCAGTGGTAAAGCACTAGCCTGATGCATGGTCAGTCTAGGATCAATGCCCATTGGTGGACCCATTAGGCTATTTCTTGTTCCAGTCAGTGCACCACGACTAGTATTTTAAAGGCTATGGTATGTGCTGTTCTGTCTGTGGGAAAGTTCTTTATGTAAGAGATCCCTTGCTACTAATAGAAAAATGTAGTGGGTTTCCTTTCTAAGATTGTCAAAATTACCAAATGTTTGACATCCAAGAGCTGATGATTAATAAATTGGATAATATATTAATGTGCCTATATCCAATTAAGGTTCAAGCACAAAACTAAATCAATGTGCTTTATGGTGGTGTCGTTAAACAAAACAAACTTTTAACTTAAAGTCTGTACATGTACATGTTTGTGGTCCATGCATGAAACCAAGAAAAGAAAATAGTTCTTTAATGTCACCACATGGTATTGCTTAATATGCAGTAATGACATTTATTTATGGTCGAAACATATCTTGGTACCTATATCAAATTGTTATGTCCCACTATAGACCTTTCCAGAGGAAACACCTTTTTTATATACTATGGAATTTACTACAAGTTATTTATTTCTACGCCGATTGTTTTATAAATTACACACAAAAAAGTGAGTTTTTTGTTATTTTCAAAACATTTCTATTTTTCTTCTTATATAATCTTAGGTCAAGTGCAACTGAAATTATTTACCAAAAACATTTTTGTAACAGGATGGTACGGACTATATAGAACACCAAGTGGGTCACATCACCTCGACATCATACGATTGGCTCACTACAACTTTACCAGAATGTTAATCAAACCAGTTTAGTGATCAATTACAAAGTGAAATCGATTAATGGGTAATAAATAAGATATAAAACTCGCTACCATTTCATATCGTTAAAGCTTGTGACAATTAAAAACTATTTCACTAAGGACATAAATATGATAAAAATGTTAAGTATTACTCTCACACTTGAGGAAATGAGGAAAGAAATTCACTTATTTCGATCATGGAGTCTTATGAATGTACTAAGACTGGCATATCACTGTTTTGTTTTGAATGTAATAAAACTAATATACATAGAGTGATATACCACATTTTGTTTATGGATGTAATAAAACTAATAATAGTAATATACCGATTATCATCGTTTAAATATTATTGTAATAAAACTGATCTACATATACATCCATTCTGTTACAAATCCAATAAAACTAATACTGACTTGCACATTTGACCACTGGTCTGTTATCAATGTAATAAAAGGGAATTATCTAAATGTTCATCAATTGTCTTATGTATGTAATAAAACTAAATATAATACAGACATGTATATTCTACTGTCCCTTATGAATGTAACAAAACTGATAGTATACCACACTTCTCTTATGAATGTATGTATTAAAAGTATTATATACTATACAGTATAATACTGTTCACTTAAATGAATGAAATAAAATGGATATATACCACTGTTCTGTTATAAAATATGTAACACAAATTATCTACATCAATTCTGTTACGAATGTAATAAAACTAAAAATAATACAGGTATATAAAACTGTTCTTTATGACTGTAACAAAACTGATATTTGACTGTATAATAAAAGTAATATAGACTATACCATCTCTGTCATCCTTGGACTTGGATCTGGTCTTGGTTTCAGATTGTGGTTTAATGTTGGGGTATTCTTCAAACAGGCTGGTGAGACCTTTGATTATCTTCTCTTTGTCTTGAGTGAGTTTCTTGGACAGCTTTACACCATTCAAACCCTCATTACAAAATCGTTCAACGTCTGTAGAACAGAAATGACACATTTTATATTACATAATATTGTGCAAATTTGTTAGAAAAAAAATGTTATGAGTAACTACATGTATGTTCAACTCTTCATTTCATGACAACAATAACAACAAAAAGCCAACCAACAACAACAAAAAAACAAAAACAAGCATCCCCCAACACACAAAAAAACCCCTAGCCCAATGGGCCCAGCGACAGGGACTGATCCCAAACTGACTGTGCATCAAGGAAGCGATTTACCACTGGGCTACGTCTCCTGCCCATCCTTACGATGGAGAATGTCAGGCAGATCTTGCTGTTTAAGGGAAGCGATCCCTCTTACTCCCCATCACTCCCCTGACACTAGTTCTGCTTCCGTGTCATAGGAGGCAGGACATAGCCCAGTGGTACAGCGCTCACTCGATGCACGGTTGGTCTGGGATCGATCCCCGTCGGTGGGCCCATTGGGCTATTTCTTGTTCCAGCCAGTGCACCACGACTGGTTTATCAACAGAGGTTCAAAAATCCCATTGCCTGACGCCCGTGCCAAGTGGAATTTTCATGCCAGGCAAGTAATTATGTTAACTGCATATGCCCGATGACAAGTGACTAATGTAACACCTAAAACCTTTTAATTTTTTTTTTACAAATCTCGGTAAAACCTTTGGAAAGAGTTCCGATCGTCCGATCATTTACATAGCTCTAAGGAGAACTAACCCTAACCCAAAATGCTGGAACGATCGGAACTCTTGCCAATGTGTTGACACACTAAAATGGAAAACAATGTGTTGAAAAGTTTGATAACATCTTTAGTTATTCTATCGACTAAGATTGGTAATTTCCGCCACTGAACATTTGACTGAATTAATACAAGTAATCGGTTCGATGATCTTCAAGCTTAGAAATAACATCCAATCCGCTTTACAGCTTATATGAAAATAAAGTATACATGCCTTGTGTGTGCAATCATAATGTTTAATCCTTGCAAACATGGTAAATGAGGTGGGATGCAGTTTAAAATTGTCATATTCAAATTAAATTAGACGTTAGGGTGGTTCTGGAATCTGCTCTTTGCAAATGAACGGGGACGTAAAGCAAGTTTATAATTTCAGAGTTCATTTGAACAGAACATAAATATTATGCACTGTATTCTTATAAAAGTTGCAAGACATTTTAGTTTAGATATAATAAACCTTGTAGCAGAACATACTTAATGTTTGTTTGTTTTTGGAGTTCTTTGCAAATGTAAGTCTACGTTCATGTAATGACAATGCAGATTAATGATTAATTGCAAGTGACTGTTTTAGGTTGACCAGTTTGTTAAACATGTCATTTTTGTTCTCGTGATATCTACCAGTTTGTTAAACATGGCATAGATTGATTTTTTCCCTGTTGCTATACGTACTACGTTGTTATACATGGCAAAGATTGCATTTTATTTTTGTTTTTCTTGTTATATCTGCCAGTTTGTTATACATTCCATAGATTGCATCTTATTTTTGTTCAAATAAATGTGTTCCACTTTAAAGCAGTGTATATTAGGCAACATTTTGTTTTCTTTTTTGACGGATCGTCCGACCTGTTTTTCGAGTTTTGGAAAAAAATGAATATACATGAATATATTCATTTTGTTCTGCTTTATTAATAGTTTTTATCAAATAAATTATGCTCAATAAGTTAAAATTACAAGGCTGCAATCGATGTATACCCCCTCCCTGGCTGTTGTTTACCAAGCCTGCACTATTTAAAAACATTTGCAAAGTAACAGAGCTCATGTTTATTTTGAGCCACTACTGTTTGTGAGAGACTTTTCTCAGTTATGAACAGGATAAAAACACCCCAGAGAAGTGTTTTGGGGCAAAACAATTTAAATAATATACACACAATAATGACACATGGGCCAAAATCCATAAACATTTTGAACCAATGCCAGCCATAAGAGAATGGTTCACAAGGGATCTCACCACATCCACAGCCATACAAGTGGTCACTATAAGGCATACATCGACACAATAATTATATTTAGATGAACAAGTGGACACTACCAAACAAATAACAAAGTTTAAATCAACAAATGGACAATATTTAAAAAATAAGGTTTAAATCAACAAGTAGAGAAGAGAGTGGATACTGTAACTGGACAGACATATACATTTAGTACTTCCTGGGTAAGTGTTGTAACCTATTAGCAAGATTCTTTATTTGTGCAATTAAACCAATTACTTTCAAGATTATTACACTATCAAGCACTGTATTAAATTAAATAGGAGTAACACAATTGGTTACTTTAAGAAGTATGGGCAAGTGGGAAAATAATTATATGGGGCGAGTGGGAAAATATATGGGGCAAGTGAATATCTGATTGGCACTTGCCCTATGGCAAGTAATTTTTGTGAAATTTTTTGAACCCCTAATCAAATGCCGTGGTATGTGTTATCCTGTCTTTGGGATGGTGCATATAAAAGATCCCTTGCTGCTAAACGAAAAGAGTAGCCCATGAAGTGGCAACAACAGGTTTCCTCTCTCAATCTGTGTGGTCCTTAACCATATGTCTGATGCCATATAACCATAAATAAAATGTGTTGAGTGCGTCATTAAATAAAACATTTATTTTTATTTTATTCCCTGTGTAGTATGTAAATCTATACTGCCCGGCCTCGGTGGTGTCATGATTAGGCCATCGGACATAAGGCTGGTAGGTACTGGGTTCGCAGTCCGGTACCGGCTCCCACCCAGAGAAAGTTTTAACGACTCAATGGTAGTTTTAAGACCACTGCACACTCTTCTCTCTTACTAATCACTAACAACTAATTCACTGGCCTTTAGGGTCTCCATGAGTACTCGAGTACTCGGGCACGGGTCGAGTCTAGCAAGACTCGAGTCCGTTCACAGGACTCGAGTACCCGTACAAGGTGGAATCAACTATAATACACTGGACAATGTAGGACAATAATTTCAGGATTAGATAATCAATGATATAAGTGACACAATAATTATAAGATCGTGCGCTAGTTTCTTTTTTTAAACTGGCCGTCCATCCATTATAACACTAAATATATCAACCGGTTTCTAAATGCAATACAATGACATGATTTGGCATCCATGTTCAGCCCTGGAATTAAAATGTATAATTCTATTTAACTTTATTCTTTAATCTCATCATCATCTAGTGTAGTAGGGGGGCTTAGCTGAAAAATCTTTCACTTTATTGGCAAATCTTTGAGCTTTTGATCATAGCTGGATATGACTTAGACATTTCATAATCTGCCGGCAGACAAGCTCAATAATGCCCCTGGCGGCCATTTTGGGAAAATCCAAGATGGCCACAACCCGGAAGACTGAATTCCTTAACTGTTAAAGGGACACACCCTAGTTACGGCTAGTTGTTAACCATTACGGCGTTGTTTTTCGCTATTAAACCCATTTTTTCACAAATAAAATTGCACTTTACTTACCGTTTATTATTTAGAATATACATTTCCATTCACCTGAAGTAATTTTTTTGGTAATCCTGGTGTTTGTAATACCACAAAATGCATTTTTCGTATTTCTGAAAAACGGATGCACGTTTGAGAAAAAAACGTTGAGCAGACAAGGTCTAATCTATTTTTAGACGGGATATTTCCATTTCAATGTCACAGACGTTGGTATACCACGTGACCGTTATCATTTTGGTTCGGTTTGTTTTCCTCATGCACGGTTTCGCGCAATCAACATCCGATTTGTTGTTGTTCATTTGTGAGATTTTTTCTTCACAGGTTCGTGAACATTTTCAGTAACAATAAAGTTCAGACAAGTAAGTATCTCAATACAAAACGTTACAAACCCTTAAAACCAATAATTTTGCTAAGTCCTACGATATCTGGAGAGGGGATACAACCAGGACAGAACAGTTGGAACGTGTCCAGGAGAGGTGAAAAGAATGCACCCCAAATCTGTGAAATTTGTCGTGACGTAGGCATTGTTGTGCTTCGAGCGACATCTACCGGTGACATCAGAATACAAACTTTCAAAATTATTTCAAGCAATTGGGACATGGGGATTCCCATGGTATTTATCGATATAAAACCTGCTTTTCAACTCCATTTGATAAAAACGTGATCTAAGTGTGTTACAGGTTTGTAGATTAACCAAATTATAATTTATTTTCGCTGGATGGAACTAGGGTGTGCGGCTTTAAACTAAACATCATAGATTAATGAGTAATACATCCACTTTGGGGTTTTCAAGGACGAGGAACACGATTATGACATTATTTTTACGATTCAAGGTTAATGTCAAGGTCAAATCACCAATAATCAGCAATATTGTCAACAAAACATCTTAAAATGTATTTTTATTGAATGTGTTAACAATTGTTTATGAATTATTGAAGTCAGAGTGGCAATATAAATATAAAAAATATAAAACAGTCAAATTTATACTTTTTATTTTTTTCCAAAACTCGAAAAACAGGTCGGACGATCCGTCAAAAAAGAAAACAAAATGTTGCCTAATATACACTGCTTTAAAGTGGAACACATTTATTTGAACAAAAATAAGATGCAATCTATGGAATGTATAACAAACTGGCAGATATAAGAAGAAAAACAAAAATAAAAATGCAATCTTTGCATTGTATAACAAAGTAGTACATATAGCAACAGGGAAAAAATCAATCTATGCCATGTTTAACAAACTGGTAGATATCACGAGAACAAAAATAAAATTCAGTCTATGACATGTTTAACAAACTGGTCAACTTAGAACTCAGAACAGTCACTTGCAATTAATCATTAATCTGCATTGTCATTATTGACACAGCCTCCTTCACACTTGCACAGAGACGTACATCGCACGCCGGCTTTGCTGCACTTGCAGTGTCCACGGCATGCCTTCTGACAACCACATTGGAGAAGAAGAGCACACGCTTTACTGGCATCAGGTAATGCTGTCCAGAACGGCACCCACTGCTTTGATCTCTCGTCGAGCTCCCATCCCCACGTGCTGAAGTTAGGGATCTCCTGGTGACACTTTGCAGCCTGCCTCCAAATGAAACATGCCTGTAGAATTGACCACTTCAAATGTTCAAACAACGCAGCCTGGGATGGAGGTATAGCGTCAAGGGAGCGTAGGCCATGTGAGAATAGTTGTTGTCTTGCTTGGTTCACTGTTGCGGCACTGCAACTCTTGCTGTACATGACTACGTGGAATCGCTCAAGCCGCTGCATATGGATGGAGTCCATTGTGAACGAGTTCGGGTCGTCAGTAAGTTTCCAGGAACGTCTGCGTCATCTCAGGCATGCTCTCCCATGCAGACCAAGCTGTCTTTTTCCCACACCCAAGGAGCTGAGACGTCGTGTCACACCCACTAAGGGCATGAAATAGTGGAAGAGCTCGAGACTTGGATGCACCCAGCCTTGCGTGTATGTCATGAACTGGTATATCTCGGTAGTTCTTCCCAGTTCCAAATCCAATCCAGAGTTTGGAAAGATGTAGCTGATCGAAAAAAGCAATGCAAAGAACTACCACATCACTGTCCACAGTGCGGACATATGCTCGCTCATGTCCTTGGCTCGAGGCATGTGCCAGATGGAGAATGATGCGCGAGTCGGCTTCAGTGTGGTTGCATGGTTGTAGATCCGATATCTCAGTCGATGGTTTGTTGGACAAAACAGTTTCCAACTTTGTTGTAAGAAGGAGAACGTCGTCTAAGTTGGTTTCTGAGAGTTTCTGACTGCAGAACGAGAAGAGCTCTTTCTTGTTCTCGGTGTTGGTGAGATATTTCTGCCAGTCTCTTTTTGGGATGGGTGTGCTGCCATTTTGAACACCTCTGCTGTAGTCATCGTCCACTCCCATCTTGACCCACGGATGAACTTCCCAAGCATAAGTTGTGCTTTGTCCTCGATGTGCAGTGCACCCATCACTAAGACATACTTGTCTTCGCCAAGGATCGTGGGAAACTGCCACTGTAGCTGCTTGGCTATTGCATACAGGGGCTGATCCGCACCAAGGACAGGAGTCTGGCCAGGGTTGAGGAATGCTATGGATTTCTTGACAATGAGCATGGCATGTTTAATTATGCCAGGGTCAGTAGATTTGTCAGGGAACAGGGGTAAGATGCCAATCTCGGCAGGGGGTTTCACTGAGCTTGCTTCCTGTTGCTTGAACTGAAAGCCTGACCACGTCACCACTTCACCTTTCTCCAGCTCCTCCTGTGACAGTTGGGCACCAACATGGGCAATCCATGCCTCATCTTTTATTCTGGAGCCCGGTATCCTATCATGAGATGGTCTCACCACACCATCCTGTTCACTTTTTGGTATGAACAAATTGTCATGTCGGAGATCTACAGGAGGAACGATGACATAATGGTCGGGGAGTTTCGGTTTGGATGTATCGACATTGTCAATTTTGATTGGTTCACGAGTATCTCCCACATTGTCAGTTGATAGGTGATTGGTTAGAGTAACTGCCATGCCATGGAACTCGTCGTTCGATAGGTTGCTAGTCTTTTTGTGGTCTAGGTTGTCCATATCCCCAGACGTGAAAACACCAGACCGCATGTTGGTAGGCAAGACAACACCATCTTCTTCGATCCGTTTACACACACTTCGAGCAACAGCCACTTTCACCTCACGGACGCGGTCATAGGATACTGAAAGACCTAAATTGTGAAAAGTCTCAAAAGATGCTTGAGGCGTGTATTACTGTGCAGCTTTATACCAATGTACAGTGGAAGAGGGGTCTCATAATCCTTGTTGTGGTGGATGTTGGTGGTGGTGTCAGAAATAGGGGCATGCTTGACAGTGTTATACATGATAAGCTGGCAGAGAACACTCGCCACCTTAGATCTTTGGTGCATACTAGCATCGGTATCATGGGACCTGCCGGAACCTTCGATGTTTGTCTGTGGACCCTGGAGCAGCGTCAACATGAAGGACAAGAGTGTTTTAGGGACAGGACCTGTCAAGCAGTCAGATGGAAATGAACCTGTAAAACGATCCTGCTTCATGAGAATATGTCTCCGCAAGACTGCAGTTGCTTTCATCACAAGCAGTGATTTCTGACTGTTTGAGACTCTGGGAGAGCGCCTCACCAACTGTGCTCGAGTGACTGAGGTACACATCCCTACCCTTGGCGAAGCTATACCAACCAGCGGGAAGATTAGACAGAAGATGATCCTTGAACCTAGTGGGGTTTATATCACGACACAGGCGGCCTAGCTCCTCCAACTTCAGCTTGTACAGTGACTCGAGGTGTGTCTGCTTAAACACCTTGCCTGACTCCGACATATACAGAACTAATTGGGCTGTGACCATAGGGTCGAATACTGGAGATGCGTGACCATGAGACGTTGATTCTGCAGAACGCTTTACTTTGGATGCAGCATATTGAAGTTCTGTGTAACAGTCGGTGTGGTAAAATATATCAACTGCATGGGCATCAGATGCGGTAGTGATAAGACGCGCATGAAGAAATTTTTTGTCTGTACCGCCCAATTTTTCAGGTGTATGCCTGCATCCATGGAGCGAACCTCATGTAATTCCCCCCCTATCATCATTACACACAATACACACGCATTTCGCTTGTATGGAAGAAGAGGCGGATCGCAATTTTTTGGGACTGCAACCTGTTATTTCGGCAGCATCACCACCACCTTTCTGCTCACATTTGTCCCTTGCACATTTCACGTGTATGCCATTACAAACACTCCTGCACATTTTATGATACACTGACTTGTGCGTAACGAGAGTAGAAGCAATGCCTGTTCCATCATCAAGGCGACGTAGGTTAATTCCGAAGAGGAGAGCCCCGAACTGCTCTAAGTCTTTCAGATCCCTTTCAAGCGTAATGATCCTATTTTCTGTTGCATTTTGCAGTGGTTGTGCCTTTTTTGACTGGCAAAGACAGCGCAATGTTCAATCTATAGCCTTCAGTGTATCAAGGGAGAAAAAGAACAAAGAAATATAATGCTAAATTGGTCAAGATTCATTATATATACAAGCAGTCACTAGGCAGCCTGTTACAGACTGCATAGTGACTGCTTTGAATACTGATATGTTAAATCTCGTGAATCTAGAATTTAGATTCAAGCATAGTAACCTATCAGATTTCATCATTTTCATTTAAATATGATATGGGCTAATAATGAAACCACTGTGATTAATTTTACCACAGTGTGTAGAATATGTCGTGTTTTTACCAATTTTGACCTTGAAATGGTGATTTAACCTTGACATTAACCTTGAATCGTAAAAATAATGTCATAATTGAGTTCCTCGACCTTGAAAACCCCAAAGTGGATGTATTACACATTATTCTATGATGTTTAGTTTAACAATTATGGAATTCCGCCTTACGAGTGGTGGCCATCTTGGATTTGCCCAAAATGGCCACCAGGGGCATTATTGAGCTTGTCTGCCGGCAGATTATGAAATGTCTAGGTCATATCCATCTCTGGTCAAAGTCTCATAGATTTGCAATAAAGTGAACGATTCGGGTCAAATATCGTAAGTGTCGGGTACTCGGGTCCGGGTCGAGTTTGACCCTCGAGTAATCGAGTCCCATATTTTGGACTCGTGGAGGCCCTACTGGCCTGGACAATTAGCCCAGATAGCTGAGGTGTGTGCCCAGGACAACATGCTTGAACCTTAATTGGATATAAGCACTAAAATCATTTTTTTTAAAAAGAAGAAAAAGGTATGATCTTCAGATCTTGCTATTTAAGGTGCACGGGTGCGATCACGCTCATACAGCGCACACATAATTTCAATCTGACGAGTGTGAAAAACAGCGCACGCTACACTCAACAAAAGGCGCATGTAAAATAGATGGGTATATTTCTGTCCACTGTTTACAAAAATCAACAGTTTTCATAACTCATTTAGCTGATAGGATGGTCCTTTTATTAAAACAATACAAATAAAAAATATGGCAGTGGCTTCCATGTAGTCATTAAACTGGTATTTCTCTTTGTTGAACAGATCGGGAAATACTGGTTTAATAAACAATTTTGTAGACATACCAGTCAAAATCCAATCGGAACTACTCTGCCTATTTTATTTATTTTGGAGAGTGATATTTCACTCGCCTTAGCATACTGAGGTGTGCGATTTTTCACTCGCCTATAATTTTCAAAAACCAAGGACTGGATCCCTTAAATGATGTAATTAATGTTCTTGCTCCCCATAATTGTAGGGTTAAGTACTGTTTGTTTAGTCACCCCCCCTACCCTCCCCCACCCCACACAAACCTCCATCCACCCTTCAGGCATAAAGTATATGTATCAGTGGATGAGTGGTAGGATACGAGAATTAGTGATACTAATATGCAACTGTGCTCTACAGAAAGTGCTCTACAGAAATAATTAAAGATATGTCTTTTCATGCAATATTTAGTTGAGTCATCTAGTTGGTCCACTGCTGTGCAACCTTGCTTTTATGAGTGAAGACCGTCTTATTATACCACTGGCATAGCCAGTATTAATTTATAATTGTGTGTGTGTGTGTGGGGGGGGGGGGGGGGGGGGGGAAGAGACAACCCAAACTATGTATGTATGATTTTATCAAATTTAATAGTGAAAAAAAAGAAAGAAAAATGTCTGATTGGGGGGGGGGGGGGGGGTAGGGGTGGGGAAGAGGACATTTTCCCCGTGAGAAGCACCCCCACCCCACCTCCCAACTTCGCCACGCCACTGTACAGTATTACACTACGGTCTACCTGTCAAAACGAGACGAATATGTTCGTGGAAAGCCGTCATCGTCCGTCAAATTGTTTTTGTTAGGTCAAACGTCCGGCTTCTGTATCCTTCTTTCTAGGCACGGCACAGCACAAGAAAATGTGCCCGTTTGTGTAGTTCTCCCTTTCCTTGTTCTCCTCCGATGAAGGAGTTTAACAAACTTCATAAACATAAAAAGTTTCTTCCTCTTCTCTAACTTTCTCTCTTCCGGGTTTACACGTCGGCTTTACTTCCTTGTTACGTACATTTTCATTGGCTAAAAGTTTAGCGGAGATCGGCTTATGTGGTGTTGTTGTTAAGTTATCGGACATAAGGCTGGTAGGTACAGGGTTCGCAGCCCGGTACCGGCTTCCATCCAGAGCGCGTTTTAATGACTCAACGGGTAGGTGTACGACTACTAAAAGTATCGACAGCAAACCCGAGTTTTATGGGGCGCCGTTTGTCATTTTCTGATTTTCTGTTAAATCCTTAACTTTTCAGCAATATTATAACTAATTGCACTACAAATTTGAACCTACTATTACTAAAACTAAATCCTATATCCGTGAAGAAAAGAAAAGAAAACATTTACAAATATTTATACAAATCTTCAAGAAAATCTTGAGGCCTAAGTCAGAAATTTTCACTTTCTCGATTTACATATCCAAAACTAATTTTGGGGGATTTATATATCTGAAACTTGTAAAACCAGGATAAATCAGCCGCTTAATATGCAAATGAGCCACACCCTTTCTCTCCTAAACCCGCCGATGATGTTAGTCTTATATCGTCATTTCCAAATCAGTTGCCAGTTTCCTCCAAAGTCAAAATTAGTTCAAGACGACAAAATTATTTCACAGGAATGTTGATGTTAGGCATCTAATAGAAGCCATGTGTCCACTTAAAATGTTATCTCTATAGTTAAATGTGCAGACCCTAGTTTTAGCCTGTGAAAATGGACAGTAAGTTTAATTAATCTACACACCTGCAAAACATTTGGATACGGTTATAACAGAGAAAATTTGAAATTTGTGATGTTTAAACCTGAAAATATCGTTTAAAAATAGACTAGAGCCTGTCTCGATGACCATTACTTCTCAGACGAACGTGCGTTTTTAGAATTATGAAAAATGCTTTTGGGTTATTACAAAAATCTGGATGACCAGAACCACTTCGGGTGTACGAAAATTAATATTCTAAATAATAAAATGTGAGTACTCATAATTTAATGATTAAAAACGGCTTTATTAGTGAAAAATACGTCGTAGTGTTTAAAAACTAGGGTATGTCCCTTTAACGGCCTTTGCAAAACCTTTATTAAAATATTTATTGCTAAATCTGTGAACTAACTTAAGAAAACCTTGAACGTTTGTCAATATATTTCATTTTTAAAAGGGTGTAGAGAGATAAAAGGATACATGTATTAATATATATGCTGCATATGTATATTTATATAAAACATAACAATTACTTCATTACATTTTATGTTTATTTGTTAGTGATTCTATTTAAAATGATTTATTTTGCAAAAAAATGCGATGTTTTATACCATTTCAAAATACAGTAGGCCTATATGAATTTATTTACACACAGTTATAAACCGTTACAAAATATTACTAACCAATTAGATTTTGTAGTTGTTTGATTTTTTTTATAGACGTTCAAGTGCACCTCGAAGTTTCCGATGGGTGGTTAAGCGTACGAGACAAGGAGGAGGGACAAGAGCCCCCCCCCCCCCCCCCCACCAGTGTTGGAGCAAAACCTCAAATTCGGGCAACAAATATACAAATATTCGAGAAAAATGTGCTAACCTGAGACCTTTTTACCATGTATTTTCATATTTCCATCATTCTACCCTCAAAATTAGTTGCAATCCATGTAATCATGCATAGTGATTCGTTTGCAACCCTGTATAGCTGTTTGGTAGTAATGCTAATATGAATAACTGTTGTTGTCCAAATTCGGGCATTTTCGTTTAATTCCGGCAAAAGCCAGCCTGACCCCCCCCCCCCCCCCACACACACACACACACCTCCCCTATAAAAATGGATGTATGAGAAGCGGTATCTAACTCGGTAGAACTCTTCCCCGTCCCAACCAGTGACCACGACAGTAAATCAAAGGCCGTGGTATGTGCTGTCTTATTTGTGAGAACGTGCATACAAAAGATCCTTGCTGCGAATGGAAAGTGTAGAGTGTATCCATTGAAGACGATGATTGTGTCATAATGATCAAATGTTTGACATTCAATAGTCGATGATTAATCATTATCAGTATGCTCTAATCAATGGATTAGATATTTTGTGTTAAAGGGACATTCCTGAGTTTGCTGCATTGTAAGATGTTTCCGACTAAAAAAATATTTCTACGATTAAACTTACATGTTAAATATATTTTCTTGTTTAGAATATCACTGTCTGTATATTCAATGTGTTTCTGGTCGTCTTAATATTTGTAAGAAGCCCAAACTGGATTTCGTCTTCAAATAATTTCGTACGTACGAAAAAAATACATTTTAGGAAATAAAACGAAATTTAACCCAGTACAAATATTAGAACGATCAGAAACATACCCAAGTTTTTTAAACACTAAGGCATATTTTTTAAATTTATTATTATAGCCGTTTTTGATAACTGAAATCATACTTTACTTAGATTTTATGGTTTAGATTATCAATTTCCGTACATTCGAAGTGTTTTTGGTCATCCTGGTGTTTTTAATATTACAAAATGCATTTCTCATATTTTTAAAACGCACTTGCGTCTGAGAAATAACAGTTATGGAGTCGAGTTTTAGTCTATTTTTAGAGTGTATTTCACCATTCCAAAGTCACAGACTCATGTTTCACTGAATTGTAACTTTATCCAAATGTGTTACAGGTTGTATGTCGAGATTGAGGGTCTATGTAGGGTCTATGTATGTATGTATGTATGTATGTATGATTTTATACAACTTAATACAGTAAAAAAAGGCCTGATTGGGAGGGAATGACACTGGTACCCCCCACTCACTACGCCACTGATCATGATATCATACACATGATATCATACACGACATCATGATCTAAACATTACGCTCAATATTGCCATTATGTTACAATGCTAAATGACGTCACACAATTTCTAGACGCTTGAAATCAAAAATTGACCGTCATAGTAGAATGAAGGATTTAAGAATCGTTCAGTACTGGTTGGGACGAGAAAGAAAATCACCGACTTCATATCCTACACGACAATGCGACATACTGTCTAAACTGAATATTGCCATTATGTTACCATGGCGAATGACGTCACGCAATTGTTACACAATTCAAACCGAAAATTGGCTCCCACAGCATAAATAACAATCTATGAATGGCTGGGCACTGATTTGGTAAATTGAAAAGAACTTCAACTTCATATCCTACAACACATCACACATATTGCCATTATGTTACAAAGATAAATGACATCACACAATTGTTTGACGCTTGGAAGCGAATTTCGGCTCCAACAGCATAAGCAAAGGCCTAAGAAGCGTTGGGGACTGGTTAGGGTGAGAAAAAAGTCAGCTGACTTTATGTCCTACACGACATAGAGCCCTACCCCCTAAGCTGAATATAATTATCACTATGTTACAATGACAAATGACGTCACACAATTTTTAGACACTTAGAAGAGATGTTTGTCATCCACAGCATAAATAAAGATATATTATGACTCGTTGTGAACAGGTTGGGATAAGGAAAAAGGTCACTTGATTCTATGTCCTACACGGCATCGCGCCCTACCTCTAAGCTGAATATTGTCATTATGTTACAATGATAAATGATGTCACACAATTGTTTGACGCTTGGGAGCGAAGTTTGGACAAGAAAAAAAACCCTCTACATCATATAATACAGGACATCTTGCTCTGACCATTAAGGTTCATATTGTAATTTTGTCACAATGATGAATGAAGTCACGCAATTTCTAGACGATTGAAACCAATATTTGACCGTCACAGTAGAATCAACGATTTAAGAATCGTTCAGCACTTGGTGGGACTAGGAAGAAAACCTTCGACTTTATATCCTACACGACATAGCGACATACTCTATAAACTGAATATTGCCATTATGTTACAATGACAAATGACGTCACACAATTGTTAGGCGGTTGGAAGTAAAGTTTTGCTCCAAAAGAATAAGAAAAGATCGAAGAAGCGTTGGGCACTGGTTGGGGCGAGAGAAAAAGACCCTTGTTTGTATGTCCTACACGGCATAGTGCCTTACCCCTAAGCTGAATAGTGTGATTATATTCCAATCACAAATGACGTCACACAATTATTGTTAGGAAAGGAAGGAAGACTATGTTTTATTTAACGTTATTGTTAGAAGCTTGGAAGCGAAGTTCCACAGCATAAACAAACATAAACCAATCGTTGTGCTCTGATTGGGACGAGAACAGAAAAAAAAATCCTCAACTACATATCCTATGACAACGCTCCCTATTCACTAAGCTGAATATTGTGATTATGTTCCAATGACAAATGACGTCACACAATTATTGTTAGAAGCTTGGAAGCGAAGTTTGTTTCCCACAGCATAAACACAGATATAACAATCGTTGTGCTCTGGGACTAGAAAAGAAAAAAGATCCTCGACTACATATTCTATCAGACAGCGCTCCCTATTCACTAAGCTGAATATTGCCTTAATGTTAGAATGACAAATGACGTCACATAATTGTTAGATTTTACGATGGAAAATTTGGCTCCCACAGCATAAATGACGATCTAACAATCGTTGCGCACCCTTTGGGACAAGAAAAAAGACACCTACATCATATCATACACGATATCATGCTTTAACCATTATGCTTAATACTGCCATGATTTTACAATGATAAATGACGTCACATAATTGTTAGACGCTTGGAAGCGAAGTTTGGTTCACACAGTATAAAGAAAGATCTAAGAAGCGTTGGGCACTCGTTTGGACGAGCAAACAGACCCTTAACTGTATGTCGTATGACATAGCGCCCTACACCTAAGCTGAATATTGTCATTATGTTCCATGACAAATGACGTAAAATAATTGTTAGAAGCTTAAAAGCGAAGTTTGTTTCCCCACACTGACAAAGATCTAAGAATTGTTGGACTGGTTGAGACGAGAAAGAAAAAAACAGACACTAGACAAAATATCCTATATGGCACTCTGTACTAATGACAAATGACGTCACGCAATTGTAAGACGCTTGGAGGCGAAGGTTGGTTCCCACTGGATATAAAAAAACGATCTAATAATCGTTGGGCTCTCGTTTGGATCAGAAAAAAGACCCTCTACATCATATAATACAGGACATCATGTTCTAACCATTAAGCTTCATACTGTAATTTTGTCACAATGGTGAATGAAGTCACGCAATTTCTAGATGATTGAAACCAAAATTTGACTGTCACAGTAAAATCAATGATTTAAGAATCGGTCAGCAATGGTTGGCACGAGGAAGAAAATCATCGACTTCATATCCTACACGACATAGCGACATAGTTTCTAAACTGAATATTGACTTTATGTGACAATGACAAATGACGTCACATAATTGCTAGACGCTTCGAAGCATAATGCCCTACCCCTAAGCTGAATATTGTGATTATGTTCCAATGACAAATGACGTCACACAATTATTGTTAGAAGCTTGGAAGCGAAGTTTGTTTCCCACAGCATAAACACAGATATAACAATCGTTGTGCTCTGGGACAAGAAAAGAAAAAAGATCCTCGACTACATATCCTATCAGACAGCGCTCCCTATTCACTAAGCTGAATATTGCCATAATGTTAGAATGACAAATGACGTCACATAATTGTTAGATTTTACGATGGAAAATGTGGCTTCCATAGCATAAATAACGATCTAACAATCGTTGGGCAGCCCTTTGGGACAAGAAAAAAGACCCCTACATCATATCATACACGACATCATGCTTTAACCATTATGTTTAATACTGCCATGATTTTACAATGATAGATGACGTCACATAATTGTCAGACGCTTTGAAGCGAATTTTGGCTCACACAGTATGAACAAAGATCTAAGAAGCGTTGGGTACTCGTTTGGATGAGAAAAAAGACCCTAGACTTTATGTCGTACACGACATAGCGCCCTACCCCAAAGCTGAATATTGTCATTATGTTCCGATGACAAATGACGTCACACAATTGTTAGAAGCTTGAAAGCTAAGTTTGGTTTTCACATTGACAAATATATAAGAATTGTTGGACTCTGGTTGAGATAAGAGAGAGAGAGAGAGAGAGAGAGAGAGAGAGAGAGAGAGAGAGAGAGAGAGAGAGAGAGAGAGAGGGGGGGGGTGAGGGAGAGAGAGAGAGAGAGAGAGAGAGAGAGAGAGAGAGAGAGAGAGAGAGAGAGAGAGAGAGAGAGAGAGGGGGGGGGGTGAGGGAGACAGGAGAGGCAGAGAGAGAGAGAGAGAGAGAGAGAGAGAGAGAGAGAGAGGACACTCGATAAAATATTATATACAACAACGGCCCTATATTCTAATGACAAATGACGTCACGCAATTGTAAGACGCGTGGAGGCGAAGTTTGGCTCCCGCTGGATATTAGAAACGATCTAATAATCGACGGGCTCTCGTTTGGACAAGAAAAAGACCCTCTGCATCATATAATACACGACATCATGCTCTAACCATTAAGCTTCATATTGTAATTTTGTCACAATGATGAATGAAGTCACGCAATTTCTAGACGATTGAAACCGAAATTTGACCGTCACAGTAAAATCAACGATTCAAGAATCGTTCAGCATTGGTTGTGACGAGGAAGAAAACCATCTACTTCATATCCTACACGAGATAGCGACATAGTTTCTAAACTGAATATTGCCAATATGTAACAATGACAAATGACGTCACACAATTGTTAGACGCTCAGAAGCGAAGTTTGCCTTCCACAGCATAAACACCGATCTAATAACCGTTGGGCTCTGACTGGTACGAGAAAAGAAAAAGGCTCTCGACTACACGCCAACATCTGTAACCATTATGCTTAATATTGCCATTAGTTTACAAAGATAAATGATGTCACAAGATTGTTAGACGCTTGGAAGCGAAGTCTGGCTCCCAGAGAATAAACACAGATCGAAGAAGCGTTGGACATTGGTTGGGACCAGAAAAAACTATAAAAGTATGTCCTACACGGCATAGTGCCCTACCCCCAAGCTGAATATTGTGATTATGTTCCAATGACAAATGACGTCGCTTGGAAGCGAAGTTTGTTTCCCACAGCATAAACAAAGATATAACAATCGTTGTGCTCTGGGACGAGAAAAGAAAAAAGATCCTCGACTACATATCCTATCAGACAGCGCTCCCTATTCACTAAGCTGAATATTGCCATAATGTTAGATTGACAAATGACGTCATATAATTGTTAGATTTTAAAATGGAAAATTTGGCTTCCACAGCATAAATGACGATTTAACAATCGTTGGGCACCCCTTTGGGACAAGAAAAAAGACCCCTACATCATATCATACACGACATCATGCTTTAACCATTATGCTTAATACTGCCATGATTTTACAATGATAAATGACGTCACATAATTAATTGTCAAGACGCTTCGAAGCGAAATTTGGCTCACAGAGTATGAACAAAGATCTAAGAAGCGTTGGGCACTCGTTTGGATGAGCAAAAAGACCCTAGACTTTATGTCGTACACGACATAGCGCCCTACCCCTAAGCTGAATATTGTCATTATGTTCCAATGACAAATGACGTCACACAATTGTTAGAAACTTGAAAGCTAAGTTTGGTTTCCACAATGACAAATATATAAGAATTGTTGAACTCTGGTTGAGACGAGAGAGAGAGAGAGAGAGAGAGAGAGAGAGAGAGAGAGAGAGAGAGAGGACACTCGATAAAATATTATATACAACAACGGCCCTATGTTCTAATGAGAAATGACGTCAAGCAATTATAAGACGCGTGAAGGCGAAGTTTGGCTCCCACTCGATATTAGAAACGATCTAATAATCGATGGGCTCTCGTTTGGACAAGAAAAAGACCCTCTGCATCATATAATACACGACATCATTCATATTGTAATTTTGTCACAATGATGAATGAAGTCACGCAATTTCTAGACGATTGAAACCGAAATTTGACTGTCACAGTAAAATCAACGATTCAAGAATCGTTCAGCACTGGTTGGGACGAGGAAGAAAACCATCTACTTCATATCCTACACGACATAGCGACATAGTTTCTAAACTGAATATTGCCAATATGTGACAATGACAAATGACGTCACAGAATTGTTAGACGCTTAGATGCGAAGTTTGCCTTCCACAGCATAAACTCCTATCTAATAACCGTTGGCTGGTACGGGAAAAGAAAAAGGCCATCGACTACATACCATACACGCCATCATGCTGTAACCATTATGTTTAATGTTGCCATTATTTTACAAAGATAAATGACGTCACAAGATTGTTAGACGCTTGGAAGCGAAGTTTGGCTCCCACATAATAAACAAAGATCGAAGAAGCGTTGGACACTGGTTGGGAACAGAAAAAAACGATATAAGTATGTCCTACACGGCATAGTGCCCTACCCCTAAGCTGAATATTGTGATTATGTTCCAATGACAAATGACGTCACACAATTATTGTTAGAAACTTGGAAGCGAAGTTTGTTTCCCACAACATAAACAAAGATATAACAATCGTTGTGCTCTGATTGGGACGAGAAAAGGAAAAGGATCCTCGACTACATATCCTATGAGACAGCGCTATCTATTCACTAAGCTGAATATTGCCATAACATTATGATGACAAATGACGTCACATAATTGTTAGATTTTACGATGGAAAATTTGGGTCCCACCTCATAAATGACGATCTAACAATCGTTGAGCACCCCTTTGGGACAAGAAAAAGTACCCGTATATCATATCATACACGACATCATGCTTTAACCATTATGCTTAATACTGCAATGATTTTACAATGATAAATGACGTCACATAATTATTAGATGCTTCGAAGCGAAATTTGGCTCAAACAGTATGAACAAAGCTCTAAGAAGCGTTGGGCACTCGTTTGGATGAGCTAAAAGGCCCTTGACTTTATGTCGTACACGACATAGCGCCCTACCCCTAAGAATAAACAATGATCGAAGAAGCTTTGGGCACTGGTTGGGACGAGAAAAAAGACCCTCTACATTATATCATGTACGACTTCATGCTCTAGCCATTAAGCTCAATATTGCCATTATGTCACAATAATAAGTAATGTCACGCAATGCCTGGAATCAAAATGTGACTACTACAGTATAACCAACGATCTAATAATCGGTCGCCACTGGTTGGAACAACAAGAAAACAACAACTTCTTATCTAACACGACATTGCGCCCCACCCTCTAAAGTGAACATTGCCTTTATGGTAAAATGACAATGACGTCACATGATTGTTACACGCTTTCGCTTCCATAGCATAAAGAATGATCTAAGAATCGTTAGGCACTCGTTGGGACATGAGTGAATACATGTTTAACGACACCCCCAGCACAAAAAATAACGTTAGGACAAGAAAAATCAAAAAAAAAAAACATTTATATTATATCATACACGACATCATATTCTAAGCATTATGCTAAATATTGCCATTATTTTAGAATGATAAATGGCGTCACACGATTCTTAGACTCTTGGACGCGAAGTTGTACTCCCAGAGGCATAAACAAAAATCTAAGACTCGTCGGGCATTGGTTGGGACGAGAAAAAAATACCCTTGACTTTATGTCCTATGCGTCATAGCGCCCTACCCCATAAGCTGAATATTGCCATTATGATCCAATGACAAATGACGTCGCAAAATAGACGGTTAAAGCGACGTTTGAAAGCGAAGTTTGGTTCCAACAGCATAACAAAAGGTCTAAGAAGCGTTGGGGACTGGTTGGGGCGAGAAAAAAGTCACTTGACTTTATGTCCTACATGATATAGAGCCCTACCCCCTAAGCTGAATATTGTCATTATGTTACAATGACAAATGACGTCACACAGTTTTTAGACACTAAGAAGCGATGTTTGTCATCCACAACATAAACAAAGATATAAGACTCGTTGTGAATGGCGTTTATTATCGCATGAACGTCAGAAATATAACGTTCAATTCTTAATTTAATTAAAATGTTATTTTAGAAGTGTTATAGGATAAACAGAATTCGCTACTCGTGTTTTTGTTTTAAATAGGGCTATGTAAACTATCAACTTCGTCTAGTTAATCGGTATTTGTCTCGGCAGAGCCTCGACAAATACCGATTAACATAGACTAGGTTGATATTTTCCATATTAAAAAATACTCGTAACGAATTCTCTATAAGGGCCTGTATTATGTGCTCATGGGCCACTAGGCCTAATGCGAATAAAGTGAAAAATGAATCATCAGTAAAGAACATCACATGTTTTCAATGTCTTGTGCTGCATACGTTTTCCGCGACTCAACTTAAAAAAAGTGGGTCTTTAAATACAAACAAACATACGCAATATAAAATACGAACAAACGTATATAATATACAAAATACGAACAAACGTACTCAATATAAAATACGATCAAACACATACAATATATAAAATTTATTTGAAAACTCACCAGCATCAAAACTTAACTAGAACAATAATTACACACGTTAAAGATGACTTTAGCTGTTTTAGATAATACCCCCTGCCCCCCCCCCCCCCAAAAAAAAAAGAAGAAAAAAAAAGATAACCCCCCCCCCAAAAAAAAAAAAAAACAAAAAAACAAACCCCAAACAACACAAAACAATGGGTCCGTCGAGGTTCGATCGTACGATCCAAACACCTCTGGCGAGCGCTCTACCTACTGAGCTAAATCCCGCCAAAATATATTGATGTCAAGTGTGATTGATGAATGTCAACGGTGATTGATGTCAAATGTGATTATATGGAAAATTTTGTCTGTTATTGCTTTTAATATGTAAACTTTTGTGCTCTAGTGTTGTCGTTAAATAAAACAAACTTTAGCTTTTTTTTACTTATGTTTAACTGTATCTCGTATTCCACGTTCAAGCGATTCAATATAGTTTATTTCTAACAAGTACCTTACGTCCCAAAACAATATCAACAAACCATCCAAAATTACAAAACATAAAAAGGAAAATTAAATTTAAAAAAATGTCATACGTGTTCACTAAATGTTTGACAGCAATGAAAACCACTCCTATAGATAGTAGCACATGTTTCACAGAACAGACCAATTGTGTTTGACAGCAATGAAAACCACTCCTATAGATAGTAGCACATGTTTTAGAGAACAGACCAATTGTGTTTGACAGCAATGAAAACCACTCCTATAGATAGTAGCACATGTTTTAGAGAACAGACCAATTGTGTTTGACAGCAATGAAAACCACTCCTATAGATAGTAGGACATGTTTTTAGAGAACAGACCAATTGTGTTTGACAGCAATGAAAACCACTCCTATAGATAGTAGCACATGTTTTTAGAGAACAGACCAATTGTGTTTGACAGCAATGAAAACCACTCCTATAGATAGTAGCACATGTTTCACAGAACAGACCAATTGTGCAGCACCAGCGATTATTTCCGTAGTTTTTGGATCGACTACAATTATTCCACCTGGAAAAAAGAAGTAATAAAAAGTTAATGTAAACGTCCAGTACATACAACCTGTACAAGGATTTGAAAGCCAAAGTATGTGACTTGTTTTCAAATGACCATGGAAATATTTATAGAAACTTAAAAATCTAATAAATGAATAATTAAAAAATATATATATTATAAATACAATGAGGTTTACAGAAAAATAACAATGTTCTTAAATTAAAAAAAAAAAATCATAAAAACATGTTCTGAAATGATGCTGATTAACCAAATAAGACAAAGAACATTAACACTGAACAGTAACAATTTATTTAGTTTAACGTGAAACTTCTCGATAATTTTTACGAGCCATGCGGGCTCGTATGCTACCTAATCTAGATACTCCTATATGATTTTTGCGAGCCTCGGGCTCCCGAACTCTACTCATACTGAGTGGTGTGAAATATCTGTCTGAACTCATCTTGCCCTCCCCGCCCCATTCAAGGTACGTACACAGTGTGAAATATCTGTCTGGACTCATCTTGCCCTCCCCGCCCCTTCAAGGTACATACACAGTGTGAAATATCTGTCTGGACTCATCTTGCCCTCCCCGCCCCTTCAAGGTACATACACAGTGTGAAATATCTGTCTGGACTCTTCCAGCCCTCCCCGCCCCTTCAAGGTACATACACAGTGTGAAATATCTGTCTGGACTCTTCCAGCCCTCCCCGCCCCTTCAAGGTACATACACAGTGTGAAATATCTGTCTGGACTCTTCCAGCCCTCCCCGCCCCTTCAAGGTACATACACAGTGTGAAATATCTGTCTGGACTCATCTTGCCCTCCCCGCCCCTTCAAGGTACATACACAGTGTGAAATATCTGTCTGGACTCTTCCAGCCCTCCCCGCCCCTTCAAGGTACATACACAGTGTGAAATATCTGTCTGGACTCTTCCAGCCCTCCCCGCCCCTTCCCTTCAAGGTACATACACAGTGTGAAATATCTGTCTGGACTCATCTTGCCCTCCCCGCCCCTTCAAGGTACATACACAGTGTGAAATATCTGTCTGGACTCTTCCAGCCCTCCCCGCCCCTTCAAGGTACATACACAGTGTGAAATATCTGTCTGGACTCTTCCAGCCCTCCCCGCCCCTTCAAGGTACATACACAGTGTGAAATATCTGTCTGGACTCTTCCAGCCCTCCCCGCCCCTTCAAGGTACATACCGAGTGTGAAATATCTGTTTGGACTCATCTTGCCCTCCCCGCCCCGACTGTAGCCGAACACTCGCAATTTGTACACAGTGTTGTTGGTGACGCCTCGCACCACCGCCCACGACGTCTTCGTCACCACGGTGTCGTAAGCCGTGCGGATGTCTTCAGTCGAGTGCCAGTACCGCACCTACCAAACAGTGTATAGATTTACAATGTACAGGGTCCATCTGGTATATATACTCAACAACGAAAGTTTAGCTAATATTAAAAGAAATGGCATAACATTTATAAATTAACCTATTTTTATTAATTAGTATTCACATCTGAAATGTTTACCATTTACAAACAACATAAACTCATCACAACTCATTAACACAACAAGAGGACCTGGTTTTCTTTCAAGTTTATTCAACCATGGCAAATTTAGACGTCATAAAAGATATTTGCTAAACTTTTGTTGTTGAGTATATTAGAGCTGTAAAGATTCGGGAGGTTGCGATACGATACGTATCCAGATACTTGCGTCGCGATACGATACGTGTCCAGATACTTGCGTCGCGATATGGTACATATCCCGGTACTTGGGTCGTGATACGATACGTATCCCGATACTTGGGTCGCGATGCGATACGTATATCCCGATACTTGGGTCGCAATACGATACGTATCCTGATACTAGGGTCACGATACGTTAACGTATCCCGATACTTGGGTCGCGATACGATACGTATCCCGATACTTGGGTCGCGATACGATACGTATATCCCGATACTTGGGTCACGATACGATACGTATCCCGATACTTGGGTCGCGATACGATACGTATCCCAATACTTGGGTCGCAATATGATACGTATCCCGATACCTGGGTCGCGATATGATACGTATCCCGATACATGGGTCGTGATACGATACGTACCCCAATATTGGGTCGCGATACTATACGTATCCCGATACTTAGGTCGCGATACGATACGTATATACCGATACATTGGTCGCGATACGATACGTATCCCGATACCTGGGTCGCGATACGATATGTATCCCGACACCTGGGTCGCGATACGATACGTATCCCAATACTTGGGTCGAGATACTATACGTATCCCGATACGTAGATCGCGATACGATACGTATATCCCGATACATGGGTCGCGATACGATACGTATCCCAATACATGGGTCGCGATACGATACGAATCCCAATACTTGGGTCGCGATACGATACGTATCCCAATACTTGGGTTGCGATACTATACATATCCCGATACTTAGATCGCGATACGATACGTATATCCCGATACATGGGTCGCGATACGTTACGTATCCCGATACATGGGTCGCGATACGATACGAATCCCAATACTTGGTTCGCGATACGATACGTATCCCGATACTTGGGTCGCGATACGATACGTATCCCGATACTTGGGTCGCAATACGATACGTATAGCGATACTTAACTTTTTATATCAATCATGGATAATTAAAATGTTTAGTCCAAATTTATGAAACATGATAACCTTAATACAAATTTAAGACATAGTATAAGCTGTATTACAGGATAGTTATATTGTTACCTGACAATAAAATTAAATTAAAGTGTTTCGAAATACAAATGGACGTAACATGCTTGTTCAGTGCGGTTCAATGGAATTTCAGGTGTTTCTTGAGAAAAATCAACTTGTTCACATGTTTAGGTTTCAGTGGAGACCGCTGGGCAATTACGACACCCCCTGCTGTACTGAAAACCCTTTCATATGGTACGAACGTGGAGGGAACACACACTGTCACAGAGATGTGTGGGTAACTGTAGCAAGCATAGGAAAGTACACTGAAATTGTCTTCCACCACAGTAAAGGACAGCTTAGTAAATTTCGTTAACACAAAAATAAACCTATGGTGTACGTGACGACATCAACGTTGAGGACTATTAATAGACACCTCAAATGCTGGGGGATCCAGCAACTGAACGTCGAAATTACGTTTTCATTGCTCTATTGTACATGTTCGTAAGTTCGTAAATTTCTACCAAAAATTATTAAAACATGAATGTATGGTATTGTATACACCTGTCCAGAATCGATGTATCGTGTCGTAGCCCTCTGTTGCGATACGATACTGTATTGCCGCATCGTTACAGCTCTAGTAGATATATATATATATATATATATATATATATATATATATATATATATATATATATATATATATATATTAAATTACTTATTACTTAAATTATATATATATATTATATATATATATATATATATATATATATATATATATATATATATATATATATATATAATTGCACAGCGCACTCGACAACGTCTTGTTGGATAGGCTGCATAACTGGAATGTTCAGATAGCTGACACTGGTGAATAGATTGCAGGGTTTTTATGTACTGCGGTTGCGTGGTTTAAGCTTGCTGGCGTGACGGCATTTTGAGATGAGCTCAGTCCTTTTGTTGAGATTATTTTTGTCTTTTGTTTGTAGGATGGCGAGCTTTTCCTCAATGCACAGATTGCATTGGCCGGAGTTTCGTTTGTCTGAGTAATAGCGTAGGACCAAAGTGCAATATATATATTTATTACATGCTCTACTCTCTTTTAAAGTATTGAGCACCTTTCAAGCCTTTAACGATAACCACCAGTATTCTAGTATATTATACATATGAGCGTGAGTGCTATACGAAATTTATGAAACAAGTTTGGGAATTATTTTATTCCCCGAGCAATAGCGAGTGGTATAAAACCATTCCCAAACGAGTTTCGTAAATTTCGTATAGCACGCCTGCGAATGCCATAATTCATTTATTATCCACAAACTATCATTTCGAACAAACGTTAAATAATAATAATATGATTGTAATAGCTTCACACTTGATGTTCAACGATGTCAATTTCAGTGACGCGGAATGATGTCAATGTCATAGCCGCGACCGTCTCAAGCTTGCAGCTGCAATAGCTATAGTTACGTCAGCCACAAGTTGAGCCACCAAACGTTTTTCTAACGTTCGCGAACTATTTGATTGGTTCTAAAAGTGGTAATTTGGTATGTAGTGTGTGTATTAGTGAGTAATATGTGGATTTTTTTTTAAATCAAAGAACTCGAAAATGATTGATGTAAAGGTATTTGACGTCAAACATAGGATTGTTGTGATATTAGAGGGAGAATCTTTGACTACCGTTTGGTGGGCAGCGATTGCGAAAAGCTTAAAGGGCCATTCCTGAGTTTGTAATTACATATCAAATATATTTTTCTGCATAAAATATTAGTGGCTGTGCATTAAACGTGTTTCTGATCGTTCTAATATTTGTACTAGGTTAAATTTAATTTTATTTCCTAAAATATAGTTTTTTTCGTACGTACGAAATGTTTCGAAGACAAAATCCAGTTTGGGCTTCTTACAAATATTAAGACGACCAGAAACACGTTATAATACAGACACTGGTATTCTAAACCAGAAAATATATTTAATATGTAAATTAATCGTAGAAATATTTGATTAGTCGGAAACATCTTACAATGCAGCAAACTCAGGAATGTCCCTTTAATAGTATGGTCTCAGACTGTAATGAGAGCGTCACAACCGTCCAAATGTTCGTCTAGCTCTCTCACATTCAAAGTACTCGGGCTAAACTGCATGATACTTCCATATCCTACCGTACTGTTTTTTTTTTCTTCTATAATATGATTTCAAGCCTTGTAAAGTTTCTTGTGGACATTAATATATTTTTACCCCCCCCCCCCCCCCCCCCAATTTCATTTCAATTTATTTTTGTGCTTATATCCAATTAAGATTCAAGCACGATTTCCTGGGCACAGGCCTCAGCTAACTGGGCCGTCTGTCCAGGACAGTGGGTTAGTTGTTAGTGGTTAGTGAGAGAGAAGAGGGCGTAGTGGTCTTATATCTACCCATTGAGTCGTTAAAACTCGCTCTGGGTGGGAGCCGGTACCGGGCTGCGAACTCAGTACCTACCAGCCTTATGTCCGATGGCTTAACCACGACACCACTGAGGCCGGTTTTCCTTCCCCTGACTATTGAGCTTGAGACAAAACACTTACGACGTATCCAATGAGCGGTTCTTCCTTTACGGTGGTGCTGATTCCTCGCCACGTGACCCTAACACTGTCGGAACCATGTGACCAGATGTGCACCTCTGTCGGGTAGGAGAGTGGAGCTGCGGAAAGGGGAGACAACAGCTTATTAAAGTTAACGTTTGTTTTATTTAACGACACCACTAGAACACATTGATTTAATAATCATCGGCTATTGGATGTCAAACATTTAGTACTCGTTAACCCCCAAAAACCCAAACAAAACAAATTGTATGTATGCATGCATGTATGCATGTATGTATGTATGCATGCATGTATACATGGATGTGTGTGTGTGTGTGTGTGTGTGTGTGTGTGTGATATTTTTTCTTCAAATATTTGACCTATGATTCATTTTTATGCTATGAAAGCTAATAAATGATTTCATATATAAAGATGGAATCATGTTGAAAAACAAAGGAACAAAAAACGCCCCCTCCCTCTCCAATACCCCCCAAAACAACAAGAAACAAACAAAAAGCAAAAAAGAACACAAAACACAACACTCCAAAAAACGAAACAACTCTTTCCGCCCCCCCCCCCCCCCTCCCCAAACAAAACAGAAACAACAACCAAAAATCACATACCATTGCCATAGACCTCCTGTCTGTATCTCTCGCTCCTTGGCCCCAGGCCGGCGGAGTTATACACCTGCACGTCGAACTCGTACCAGTCAAACGCCTCTAGACCTATCACCGTGCCGTTGTTACGCTGACCCAGGTACCGGATGAACTGCTGAGTTCGGTTGACGTCCTTTAAATTCCAGTAGTTTATCTGAAGTAACACATTGAAAACAACATCCGAAAAGTTAAAAACCGTTAAAGTTTGTTTTGTTTAACGACACCACTAGAGCACATTGATTAATGAATCATCGGCTATTGGATGCCAAACGTTTGGTAATTCTGACACGTAATCATCAGAGGAAACCACAACATTTTTCCTAATGCAGCAAGGGATCGTTTATATACATTTTCCCACAGACAAGAAAGTACATACCATTGCCTTTGACCAGTTGTAGTGCACTGGTTGGAACGAAAAAAAAAACCCCAAATGGGACGGGAAATGCATTTAAGTCACTTTTGAGGGGCGGGACGTAACTCAGTGATATGGCGCTCACCTGATGTGTGGTCGGTTTGGGATCGATCCCCGTCGGTAGGCCCATTGACCTATTTCTCGTTCCAGCCAGTGCACGACTGTTATATCAAAGACCGTGATATGTGCTATCCTGTCTGTGGGATGGTGCATATAAAAGATCCCTTGCTACTAATGGAAACACGTTGCGGGTTTCCTCTCTAACACTATATATTAAAATTACCAAATGTTTGACATCCAATAGCAGATGATTATTAAATCAATGTGCTCTAGTGGTGTCGTTAATCAAAACAAAGCTTCATTGACGTCTAAATTAAATGTGTTATACATTCCTTTTCAAAATGTTAATGAAAGGCAGTTGCAGTTTTAATAACTCTTTTGCTAATTCTTCGCTCGCTTAATTTTTTGCATTTACCAGTTTGACACCCTATAGCTGATTTATTTTTTGTGCTGGAAAAAAACGTAACATGTCAAGGTCAAAATGTACTACCCCCACCGTGAATAGTTTCGGGTGATGACATTGTATTAAAACAATGCATAGAAACCTTATGCAGCTTATCTTGTCTGGTGTATCTCAAAAATGGGTTTTGGAGCTTGGACTTTGGGTGTCATTAAACATTCATTCACTATTCTTCGCTCAGTGCACTAGCTTAGCCATGTCCCCCAAATACATCTCTTTCCCCACCGTATATGTCTGCCCAAACCATGACCCCTAGACAGTTGTGGTTACTCCTCAATATGAAATACTGGCCAGGTTCAGAGGCTTAGTATATAACGCCATTCCAATGGGCGGATCCAGGAAATATTTTTAGGGGGGGACCAAAAAAGAAGGGCACATTGACTCGTCAAAAGGGCACCTTACTACAAGTTTTGATATTTACAATTAATATGAATTCCTACAGTTCTACGTCATAATATACTAGCAATAATGAAGTAAATTGGCGTCACTCGCGTTAGAACCTCAATGGGGCCCCATTGAGACTCAATAACACAGACACATATCTGCAAGCTTGCGCATGTACACGAAAATCTTGATTTCATTTATCTACAATATAATTATTGTTTACTTAAAAAAAAAAAAATTCTACAAACAAAAAGGGCACTTGGACATTTTGAGGGCACTTGAACAATTTTTTGGGGGGGGGACGCGTCCCCCTGGTCCCCCCCCCCCCTTGGATCCGCCCATGATTCCAATATAACGATCTCCGTCTTGAAATCATAATAATATATTTCCATATTTTGTTACGTCACTGTGTATGTTTCAGCACTAAACCTATCATTATTGACGTCATGCCACTGTCGTTCTGCTAGTTAACCGAGTCTACCGCTGCCAAATATAGTGACATTCAACCCACATTACTGACATTGTTTACGACTGTTGCAAATGAAAAGAATGATAAATGGATAATAAAAAGAATATCCACCCTCGTGTCTTGTGATATAATTTATCAGCACTCGTTGATAAAAGAAAGAAAGAAAGAAATGTTTTATTTAACGACGCACTCAACACATTTTATTTACGGTTATATGGCGTCAGACATATGGTTAAGGACCACACAGATTTTGAGATGAAACCCGCTGTCGCCACTACATGGGCTACTCTTTCCGATTAGCAGCATGGGATCTTTTATTTGCGCTTACCACAGGCAGGATAGCACAAACCATGGCCTTTGTTGAACCAGTTATGGATCACTGGTCGGTGCAAGTGGTTTACACCTACCCATTGAGCATTGCGGAACACTCACTCAGGGTTTGGAGTCGGTATCTGGATTAAAAATCCCATGCCTCGACTGGGATCCGAACCCAGTACCTACCAGCCTGTTGACCGATGGCCTAACCACGACGCCACCGAGGCCGGTCACAAAGTATTAAGAAAACGACATTATCATGTTTAAGTTCGTAGATCTGTTCAAATAACATCTTGACAAACTTTAAAAGACGCCCATAAGCCATTGTACCTGTCACTTTCGCTTAAAGCAAGATGTTGATTACAACTGTATATACAATAAATACGTCAGGATGTTTAGAGGGACAATCCTGAGTTTGTAAAATATTTCCGACCAATAGAGCCTTTTTGATGACGTAACATACAAATTAATACATTTTCTTGTTTAAAAATATCAGTGTCTGTATTTACAAGGCGTTTTTTGTCCTAATGCTTATATAGTAGCATTGACTTGATTTTACCTCACAATAATTTCGTACCTACAAATATATATATATATATATATATATATATATATATATATATATATATATATATATATATATATATATATATATATATATATATATATACATATATATATATATATATATATATCACGAATTAAAGTAAAAATTGAGTGCTATAAACATTAGTATACGACCGCAAACGCATTCGATATACAGACACTGGTATTCTAAACAAGAAAAAGTATTTAGTATGAAATAGTAGTCGCCAACAAGGCTCTGTTAGTGTTATCGCAAGAATCTTACAATGGCTGCAAACTCAGGACAGTTCCTTTAAGGTTAAACTGATACGCCTCCTGTTTTCCCCCCAACATCTTTTATATATAATATGTGTCTTGCAACCCACAGCACGACAGTATGGATGTCTCCTCCCAATGTGAGCCCCCCCCCCTCCCCCTCCGCCCCATATAAAGTCATAGGCCCTGTTATACGAAGCGATCTTAGGGACATTCCTCTGTTTGCTGCAATTTTTAAGATGTTATCGACTAACAGAGACTTTTTAACGATTGTAATTACATATCAAATATATTTTTCGGCATTATATATTAGTGGCTGTATATTAAATGTGTTTCTGATCGTTATAATATTTGTACTAGGTTAAATTTCATTTTATTTCCTAAAATATATGTTTTCGTACGTACGGAATTATTACAAAATCCAGTTTGGGCTTTTTACAAATATTAAAATGACCAGAAACACATTGAATATACACACACTGATATTCTAAATAAGAAAATATATTTAATATGTAAGTTTAATCGTAGAAATACTTTATTAGCCGGAAACATCTCACAATGCAGCAAACTCAGGAATGTCCCTTTAAGTATCTTAATATAAACGGACTGAATCTGACTGATTAATCCGAAACAGGAGGCCCATGGACCAAACGGTCACCCGAGACTGTGCCCCATCCATTAGCCCAATAGCCGATGTATTTTTCATACTAGGATGTCGTTAAACATTCCATCCACTAGAGATTACGCCCCTCACTAAGAGCTACTCTAGGTATCATTCTCACGGGCCTGTAGAAGAAAAAACGCTCTAAGGGCGACGACTCACCTGATAGCCAACAATTTTCCCCTTCATTACCTCCCTTGTGTCCGGCACTGCCTCCCAGCTGACATTGTTGGCGGTGGCGTTAAATGGGAACGCGTACACTTTGGCTGGTGTCCCTGAAGGCACTGGAGTATAAGATAAACGTTTTATATCGAAACGTCTACACAAAATAATAAATTTTCTTACATACAAAAAGTTTTGTTTAAGTTTAACGACATCACAAGAGCGATTGATGTATTAAAGGCATATTGTCACAGACCACTGACCTGTTACATGGCCTAACAAAGTATTACTTAAAAATATATATATTTGATTTGTTCCTAAATGTACTTTATTCAACCATCTACGTAACCACCATACTCCACTTATTAATGATATTTTGTAAAAATAATTGAATTATGGCAATGGTCCATAATTCAAAAACTAAAATTGCCGAGTGTGATGACATGGATTTCAGTCCATCATGGTTCAGTTAAGATGATGCGATAGCTAGATTTGGTTTCCAACAATTAATGTGATTTCTATTTATTATCCATTTTTAGAAAAATAAGGTCCTCAAATCCGTGACAGTATGCCTTTAATCATCGGCAATTTAATGTCAAACATTTGAGACTTTTGACATATATTCTAAGAGAGGAAACCCGCTGCATGTTTCCATTAGTAGGACGGGATCTTTCATATGCACCATCCCACAGATGGGATAAACATACCACGGCATTTGAAATATCAGTCATGGTGCCAAATGGGCCAAATGGGCCTACCGATGGGGATCGATCGCAGACACCGCGCAGCAAGCGAGAGATTTACCACTGGGCTACATCCCGCCCCTCTCTTGCATACAAGTTCATATGTGGTTGTTAAGAAAACGATCAAAGATAAAATGAGCAAAAAACCCCAAACAGCTTCTTATTGGTCTGTTGAGGGATCTCTCTCTCTCTCTCTCTCTCTCTCTCTCTCTCTCTCTCTCTCTCTCTCTCTCTCTCTCTCTCTCTCTCTCCTATCTCCTCCTCCCCTACCCTCCCTCTTGGATGCCCTACTCCCTCTGCGTCTCTCTCTCTCTCTCTCTCTCCTTCCCTCCCCCTATCTCTCTCTACTCTCACTTCCCTTCCCTCCCTCCCTCCTCTCTCCTCCCCTCTCCAATACCTGGTTCCCTCCCTCCCTCCGGTGTTTTTATTTCCATCCATTCCGTTTTACCTTCCCTCCCTCTATCTCTCTCCTCTCTTCTTTCTTCCTCCCCTCCTTCCCTACCCCTCCCTCTCTCCCCCGGTCTCTCTCTCTCCCCTCCCACCCCCTTCCCTCCCCCCCTCTCTCTCTCTCTCTCTCTCTCTCCCTCCCTCCCCCTCCTTCCCTCCCCCCTCTCTCTCTCTCTCTCCTCTCCTTCCCTCCCCCTCTCTCTCTCTCTCCCCTCCGTTTCCTTCCTTCCCTCCCTCCCTCCCCTCTCTCCCCCTCCCCTCCTTCCCTCCCCCTCCTCTCTCTCTCTTCTCTCTCCTCTCCCTCCTTCCCTCCCTCCCTCTCTCTGTCTCTCTCTCTCTCCCATCCCCCCTCCTCCTCCTCCTCTCTCTCTCTCTCTCCCTCTCCTCTCTCTCTCTCTCTCTCTCTCTCTCTCTCTCTCTCTCTCTCTCTCTCTCTCTCTCTCTCTCTCTCTCTGACTTTTTTCTTTAAAATTAAAAAAAAAAAAAATCGCGATTCGGTTATATATTAATTTTACAATTTTATAAAATACATCTCGGAGGTCTTAATTTCCCATACACAGTCCCAAACACTCCCCTAACATTGTGTTGTCTTATTTCCATCAGGCCATGTTTTATTGTTAGCAGGCTATATTTCGTTTGACCTATTTAAAACAATAATAACAGCAGGCCATATTTTATTTCCTATTTCGAGCCCCGAGTACCTACAGGCCTTAAGTCTGATCGCTTGACCATTGCATCACTGAGACACGTTCTGGATCCACCATTGATGATGTATTACGTTTAGTTAGGGCCGGGTCCAAGATCGTAAAAGGTCTCAAAGTGGGGGTGGGGTGGGTGACTGGTGGTGAGAGGAAGCCTGTACCTTGATGCGAACACGGTACGTACCAGCCTTACGTCCGATTGCTTATCCATTACACCACACAGACAAGGTTCTAGATCCACCAATGATAATATCAGTACTTACAGTCCTCAGCCGAATACACTACAACCACGGATGAGTTAGGGCCGGGTCCAAGATTGTTAAAGGCCTCGACGATGACGTCATGCTGCAGGTAGTAAGAGTCTTGACCCAATGTGAGGACTAGCTTTCCTTTGTTCCCATACACTCTTTCCTGTGTGAGAGGAAGCAAACGTATATCGATATTAATTTGTGCAATTTTCCAAATGCAGTAAATGATTAAAAACGAATGAAAATTAAAGAATATCATTTTCAAAAATTAATATTTGAAGAAAAGCTACATGATACAAACACGACCACCTCTGTCGCTCTGGCTCTCCCTATAACTCTCCCTCTTTCTGCCTGTCTCTCTCCATCTAACTGTCTCATCCTGTTTCTTTCTGTCTGTCTGTCTCACTCTCACCCTCTTTCTGTCTCTCTCGCTCTCCTTCTGTCTGTCTCTCTCATTCCCCCTCTCTTTCTGTCTATCTCGTTCTCCCTCTCTTTCTGTCTGTCTGTCTCTCTCTGTCTCTGTCTCTCTCTCTGTCTCTCTCTCTGTCTCTCTGTGTCTCTCTCTCTCTCTGTGTGTGTGTGTGTGTGTCTCGTTCTCCCTCTCTTTCTGCCTCTCTCTTCCTCTCTTTCTGTCTCTCTCGCTCTCCCTCTCTTTCTGTCTGTCTCTCCCGCTCTCTCTTTCTGCCTGTCTGTCTCCTGTTCTTCCTCTGTTTCATTCTCCCTCTTTTTGTCTGTCTGTCTCTTTCTTTCTCCCTCTCAATATTTATCCCTGTTTCTCGATACCTGTCTTGCCCTCTCTACATCTGTCTTTCCTCTGTCTCCCTCTCTTGCTCTCTCCAATCGTAAATAGTATAGTGCCAAAGTTCCAAGTAATATAGTATCAATAGTTTTTTTTTTTATAATGTTGATTATCAAAGCCTTTTCTTACGTAAATTATCAATCAGTCTGACATTTTTTTTCACTCGCCGTCGGACATACCATTTACTAGCCCGACAGTGAAAAACACTAACCACTGGCGTCGAGCTATCATATTCTTGGAGGTACGAACCAAATATAGAAAACGTTACTATTTAATTATCTAAGGTGAACATATATTTTGTAGTACTTAATGACAAACACCTTTTTGAAAAGTGAATCCAGCTGGCTAGGATTATGAAGTCTCCAGTACACGTGGTATCCTATTCCTGGTCCGCCATGGTCAGATTGGTTGAGCGGCTAAAATACAGGTGTATCAATACATCTCATTAATATTCATGACTTTTTGTATCGAGTGCCTAAAATACAGTAAATCTCATTAATATTCACGAGACTGTTTGTAATGAGTGGCTAAAACACAGGTGTATCAATAAATCTCATTAATATTCATGAGACTATTTGTATTGAGTGCTAAAATACAGGTGTATCAATATATCTCATTAGTATTCATGAGATTATTTGTATTGAGTGGCTAAAATACAAGTGTGCTAATAAACCTCATTAATATTCATGAGACTATTTGTAAACAGTGGCTGAAATACAGGTGTATCAATAGATCTTATTAATATTCATGAGACTTTTTGTATTGAGTTGCTAAACTACAGGTGTATCAATACACTTCATTAATATTCATGAGACTATTTGTACTGAGTGGCTAAAATATGAAAATTTGAAGTTACGCACAATGTTAGTACCTCATACAGTAACGTAAAAAATTATGCCATCTGTTTATAACGTTGTTAAAACCTGTACATTGTATATGAAACTATTCACTTTAATTTGTCAATAAACACAACTTCAATTGTAATGTATGTTTTATGTATTATAAATACAAGAATAATTATTCTCCATTTATTACAAAAACATTTATGCATTGCAAATACTTGTCTTAGCGAGCAACGTGACAGATATCAACACACTGTAATATACCTTGGTGTTCATCTTCGCTTAAGGAAAACTGGCGATTTTCACATTTGATGTTGCTGCAAATGTACACGACAGACTTTACGTGAAACAATTAGCTGTTTTCCACGTATTACTTTATATTTTAAGTCTCCCACCTTTGCAAAATACAGTCCCTTCAGCACCACACTCCCGGCTCTATATGTAGCATTCCACGCGTCCGTTTCAGTGCGTACTTAAGGTGTTTTAGCGCTACATTTTAACATGTTGTATTCTTCTGGTTCAGTTCCAGATAAAACAGTGATTATTGATCCACGCTTGATACGATCTGTTTCAATGTTAATTCCCTGTCTTCAGTACAATCATGCATCTTGTTGTGAGCTTCCACTGTTTTTACTGTGCCAGTCATCTTCTGGTTTTCATATTTGTCACATCTTGGTTTTTGGTGAGTTTTGTGTGTGTGTGTGCGTGTGTGTGCGCGCGTGAGCGTGCGTGCGTGCGTGCGTGCGTCGGTGTGTGTGTGTGTGTGTGTGTGGCAGTGTGAGTGTGTGTGTGTGTGTATATATATATATATATATATATATATATATATATATATATATATATATAGTCAAACCTGTCCTAGCGGCCACCTGTAATAACCAGTCACCTGCCTTAAGCGGCCACGTTTTCCCCCTCACAATCGCTTATAATGTAAGTGCACCTGTAATAAGCGGTCACCAGAGGCCATCTAAATCGGATCCCAAATAGCTAAGATACCTGTATTAAGCGGCCACAGTAAATGTTTACTGTTTTATAAGCGGCCACTTTTATCTCAACGTGATTTTGGCGTTATATCGAGTTGGCGTTAAAGTGAGGGTGCCAAGGATGCGCCACCAAACATATTTTTCATTGTCATGTACTAAATGTCATACAGTTTGTTTAAAACAACAATAAAACAAACACCAAAAACAACCAAAGTAACAAGTTAAACATTAATTTGAATTTGTCAATCGTCACTGAACATTGGAAATATAAAAACGTGTGTGTATGTATGTGTGTTTGTTAGTTTTTTGTTTTTGTTTTTGTTTCGTTTTTGTTTTTTTGTTTTTTGTTTTTAATTTTGTGGGTTTTTTCCCCCCACAAAGACGCACCTTATCGCATGCCTTCGCAAAAACCCACTGGCATATGCAATAAGTATCTTCAATTAAAATAACTCGTGCATACAAATTTCGCGAATTGAGGTTGTCCGCGAACGACGCAGAGTTGACAGCTTTGTGATGGTAATGCTTTACAATACTCACCGTCCACGTGATAGAAAAATCTCCAACACTGCCGCCACCGCCCCCGACATTCTCAGGTGCCAGAAAGGGCGGTGCTGGTGGGGTTTGGTAAACCTCTAAAAACGGAAAGATGTATTACACAATAATGAGTTAACGTGACACGATGAAATAATTAACGAAAATAGATTAGGAAAGAATACAAAATTCAAATAAGGCAAAGATAAACTATATTTGTGTACATATAATAAAGCCAGGACAGGCGTGTTTGAACGACATTCTAAAACCCCAAACAAACAAACCCAAAAACCCCATATATTGTATCTAAAACAACATCAACAACACAAGATTCAAAACATTTTTAAAAGCATAATTCTGACAAAGGCTGAACTAATTTATTTGAAAAAAAACCCAACCCTACATAATCGAACCCAGTTTCTTGGGTCCCCCCTCTAAATCCGCGCCTGGCCCCAACTAGTTACAGTCCTTGACACTAGACTCAGCAGTCCAACGTTGGGTCCAAACTAAATCCAAGCCTTGCGACTCGGCAGTCTTACGTTGAGTCCCCACTTAAATATGCGCATTGCCTCGACTAGATACATTACTTCATGCTAGACTCAGCAGTCCTAGGTTGTGTCCCCACTAAATCCAAGCCTTGCGACTCGGCAGTCTTACGTTGAGTCCCCACTTAAATATGCGCATTGCCTCGACTAGATACATTACTTCATGCTAGACTCAGCAGTCCTAGGTTGTGTCCCCACTAAAGCCAAGCCTTGCGCCGACTAGATACTTTGCTAGACTCGACAGTCCTACGCCTGGCCCTGACTTGGCACATTACTTGATGCTAGACTCGACAGTCCTACGTCTGGCCCCGACTAGGTACTTTGCTAGACTAGACAGTCCCCCGCCTGGCCCTGACTTGGCACATTACTTGATGCTAGACTCGACAGTCCTACGCCTGGCCCCGACTAGATACATTACTTGATGCTAGACTCGACAGTCCCGCGCCTGGCCCCGACTAGGTATATTACTTGATGCTAGGCTCGACAGTCCTACACCTGGCCCCGACTATGTATATTACTTGATGCTAGACTCGACAGTCCCACGCCTGGCCCCGACTAGATACATTACTTGATGCTAGACTCGACAGTCCCACGCCTGGCTCCGACTAGGTACATTACTTGATGCTAGACTTGACAGTCCTACGCTTGGCCCTTGCTAGGAACATTACTTGATCCTTGACTGGACAGTCCTACGCCTGGCCCTGACTAGGTACATTACTTGATGCTAGACTCGACAGTCTTACGCTTGGCCCCTACTAGGTACATTACTTGATCCTTGACTCGACAGTCCTACGCCTGGCCCTGACTAGGTACATTACTTGATGCTAGACTCGACAGTCCTACGCCTGGCCCCGACTAGGTACATTACTTGATGCTACACTCGGCAGTCCTACGCCTTGCCCGGACAGGTACATTACTTGATGCTACACTCGGCAGTCCTACGCCTGGCCCCGACAAGGTACATTACTTGATGCTACACTCGGCAGTCCTACGCCTGGCCCGGACAGGTACATTACTTGATGCTACACTCGGCAGTCCTACGCCTTGCCCGGACAGGTACATTACTTGATGCTACACTCGGCAGTCCTACGCCTTGCCCGGACAGGTACATTACTTGATGCTACACTCGGCAGTCCTACGCCTTGCCCGGACAGGTACATTACTTGATGCTACACTCGGCAGTCCTACGCCTTGCCCGGACAGGTACATTACTTGATGCTACACTCGGCAGTCCTACGCCTTGCCCGGACAGGTACATTACTTGATGCTACACTCGGCAGTCCTACGCCTTGCCCGGACAGGTACATTACTTGATGCTACACTCGGCAGTCCTACGCCTTGCCCGGACAGGTACGTTACTTGATGCTACACTCGACAGTCCTACGCCTTGCCCGGACAGGTACATTACTTGATGCTACACTCGGCAGTCCTACGCCTGGCCCCGACTAGGTACATTACTTGATGCTACACTCGGCAGTCCTACGCCTGGCCCCGACTAGGTACATTACTTGATGCTACACTCGACAGTCCTACGCCTGGCCCCGACTAGGTACATTACTTGATGCTACACTCGGCAGTCCTACGCCTTGCCCGGACAGGTACATTACTTGATGCTACACTCGGCAGTCCTACGCCTGGCCCCGACTAGGTACATTACTTGATGCTACACTCGGCAGTCCTACGCCTGGCCCTGACTAGGTACATTACTTGATGCTACACTCGGCAGTCCTACGCCTTGCCCGGACAGGTACATTACTTGATGCTAGACTCGGCAGTTCTACGCCTGGCCCCGACTAGGTACATTACTTGATGCTAGACTCGACAGTCCTACGCCTGGCCACGACTAGGTACATTACTTGATGCTAGGCTCAACAGTCCTACGCCTGGCCCCGACTATGTATATTACTTGATGCTAGACTTGACAGTCCTACGCTTGTCCCCGACTAGGTACATTACTTGATGCTAGACTCGACAGTCCCACACCTGGCCCCGACTAGGTATATTACTTGATGCTAGACTCGACAGTCCCACACCTGGCCCCGGCTAGGTACATTACTTGATGCTAGACTCGACAGTCCAATGCTTGTCCCCAACTAGATACAATACTTGATGTTGGACTCGACAGTCCGACACCTGGGCCCGACTAGGTACATTACTTGATGCTAGACTCGACAGTCCAATGCTTGTCCCCAACTAGATACAATACTTGATGTTGGACTCGACAGTCCCACACCTGGGCCCGACTAGGTACATTACTTGATGCTAGACTCGACAGTCCTACGCCTGGCCCCTACTAGGTACATTACTTGATCCTTGACTCGACAGTCCTACGCCTGGCCCTGACTAGGTACATTACTTGATACTAGACTCGACAGTCGTACGCCTGGCCCCGACTAGGTACATTACTTGATGCTAGACTCGACAGTCCCACGCCTGGCCCCGACTAGGTATATTACTTGATGCTAGGCTCAACAGTCCTACGCCTGGCCCCGACTATGTATATTACTTGATGCTAGACTCGACAGTCCTACGCTTGTCCCCGACTAGGTACATTACTCGATGCTAGACTCCACAGTCCCACGCCTGGCCCTGACTAGGTACATTACTTGATGCTAGACTCGACAGTCCTACGCCTGGCCCCTACTAGGTACATTACTTGATGCTAGACTCGACAGTCCCACGCCTGGCCCCGACTAGGTACATTACTTGATGATAGACTCGACAGTCCCACGCCTGGCCCCGACTAGGTACATTACTTGATCCTAGACTCGACAGTCCTACGCATGACCCCGACTAGGTACATTACTTGATGCTAGACTCGGCAGTCCTACGCCTGGCCCCGACTAGGTACATTACTTGATGCTAGACTCAACAGTCCTACGCCTGGCCCCGACTAGGTACATTACTTGATGCTAGACTCGACAGTCTCACGCCTGGCCCTAACTAGGTACATTACTTGATGCTAGACTCAACAGTCGTACGCTTGGCTCTTGCTAGGAACATTACTTGATGCTAGACGCGACAGTCCTACGCCTGGCCCTGACTAGGTACATTTCTTGATGCTAGACTCGACAGTCCCACGCCTGGCCCTGACTAGGTACATTACTTGATGCTAGACTCCACAGTCCTACGCTTGTCCCCGACTAGGTACATTACTCGATGCTAGACTCAACAGTCCTACGCCTGGCCCCTACTAGGTACATTACTTGATCCTTGACTCGACAGTCCTACGCCTGGTCCTGACTAGGTACATTACTCGATGCTAGACTCCACAGTCCCACGCCTGGCCCCGACTAGGTATATTACTTGATGCTAGACTCGACAGTCCCACGCCTGGCCCCGACTAGGTATATTACTTGATGCTAGGCTCGACAGTCCTACGCCTGGCCCCGACTATGTATATTACTTGATGCTAGACTCGACAGTCCTACGCTTGTCCCCGACTAGGTACATTACTCGATGCTAGACTCAACAGTCCTACGCCTGGCCCCTACTAGGTACATTACTTGATCCTTGACTCGACAGTCCTACGCCTGGTCCTGACTAGGTACATTACTCGATGCTAGACTCCACAGTCCCACGCCTGGCCCCGACTAGGTATATTACTTGATGCTAGACTCGACAGTCCCACGCCTGGCCCCGACTAGGTACATTACTTGATCCTAGACTCGACAGTCCTACGCATGACCCCGACTAGGTACATTACTTGATGCTAGACTCGGCAGTCCTACGCCTGGCCCCGACTAGGTACATTACTTGATGCTAGACTCAACAGTCCTACGCCTGGCCCCGACTAGGTACATTACTTGATGCTAGACTCGACAGTCTCACGCCTGGCCCTAACTAGGTACATTACTTGATGCTAGACTCGACAGTCCCACGCCTGGCCCCGACTAGGTACATTACTTGATGTTAGACTCGACAGTTCCACACCTGGCCCAGACTAGGTACATTACTTGATGTTAGACTCGACAGTCCTACGCCTGGCCCCGACTAGGTACATTACTTGATGCTAGACTCGACAGTCTCACGCCTGGCCCCGACTAGGTACATTACTTGATGATAGACTCAACAGTCCCACGCCTGGCTCCGACTAGGTACATTACTTCATGTTAGACTCGACTGTCCCACACCTGACCCAGACTAGGTACATTACTTGATGTTAGACTCGACAGTTCCACACCTGGCCCCGACTAGGTACATTACTTGATGTTAGACTCGACAGTTCCACACCTGGCCCCGACTAGGTACATTACTTGATGTTAGACTCGACAGTCCTACGCCTGGCCCCGACTAGGTACATTACTTGATGCTATACTCGACAGTCCCACGCCTGGCCCCGACTAGGTACATTACTTGATGATAGACTCGACAGTCCCACGCCTGGCTCCGACTAGGTACATTACTTCATGTCCACACCTGACCCCGACTAGGTACATTACTTGATGTTAGACTCGACAGTTCCACACCTGGCCCCGACTAGGTACATTACTTGATGTTAGACTCAACTGTCCCACACCTGGCCCCGACTAGGTACATTACTCGATGCTAGACTCCACAGTCCCACGCCTGGCCCCGACTAGGTATATTACTTGATGCTAGACTCGACAGTCCCACGCCTGGCCCCGACTAGGTATATTACTTGATGCTAGGCTCGACAGTCCTACGCCTGGCCCCGACTATGTATATTACTTGATGCTAGACTCGACAGTCCTACGCTTGTCCCCGACTAGGTACATTACTCGATGCTAGACTCGACAGTCCCACACCTGGCCCGACTAGGTATATTACATGGTGCTAGATTCGACAGTCCTACGCCTGGCCCTATGTACATTACTTGATGCTAGACTCGACAGTCCCACGCCTGGCCCCGACTAGGTACATTACTTGATGATAGACTCGACAGTCCTACGCATGACCCCGACTAGGTACATTACTTGATGCTAGACTCGGCAGTCCTACGCCTGGCCCCGACTAGGTACATTACTTGATGCTAGACTCAACAGTCCTACGCCTGGCCCCGACTAGGTACATTACTTGATGCTAGACTCGACAGTCTCACGCCTGGCCCTAACTAGGTACATTACTTGATGCTAGACTCGACAGTCCCACGCCTGGCCCCGACTAGGTACATTACTTGATGTTAGACTCGACAGTTCCACACCTGGCCCAGACTAGGTACATTACTTGATGTTAGACTCGACAGTCCTACGCCTGGCCCCGACTAGGTACATTACTTGATGCTAGACTCGACAGTCTCACGCCTGGCCCCGACTAGGTACATTACTTGATGATAGACTCAACAGTCCCACGCCTGGCTCCGACTAGGTACATTACTTCATGTTAGACTCGACTGTCCCACACCTGACCCAGACTAGGTACATTACTTGATGTTAGACTCGACAGTTCCACACCTGGCCCCGACTAGGTACATTACTTGATGTTAGACTCGACAGTTCCACACCTGGCCCCGACTAGGTACATTACTTGATGTTAGACTCGACAGTCCTACGCCTGGCCCCGACTAGGTACATTACTTGATGCTAGACTCGACAGTCCCACGCCTGGCCCCGACTAGGTACATTACTTGATGATAGACTCGACAGTCCCACGCCTGGCTCCGACTAGGTACATTACTTCATGTTAGACTCGACTGTCCCACACCTGACCCCGACTAGGTACATTACTTGATGTTAGACTCGACAGTTCCACACCTGGCCCCGACTAGGTACATTACTTGATGTTAGACTCAACTGTCCCACACCTGGCCCCGACTAGGTACATTACTTGATGTTAGACTCGACAGTTCCACACCTGGCCCCGACTAGGTAGATTACTTGATGCTAGACTCGGTAGTCCTACGCCTGGCCCCGACTAGGTACATTACTTCATGCTAGACTCGGCAGTCCTACGCCTGGCCCTGACTAGGTATATTACTTGATGCTAGACTCGGCAGTCCTACGCCGTGGAAGTTGGTGGCTCTCATTCTGAACTGGTAGGCTGTTCCGGCTTTTAGTCTTGTCACCACGTACATCCTGAACCGTCGACCATCGACTAGCGTGTCTCTGTCAGGGATGTCTGAAAAAATTCAATATCCTGTGCAAGGGCGGATCCAACAATCTGAAGACAATTTTCATTAAAAATGTTGGTCAGTGTGCCCTTTGGTCTTGGTCCCCTCCTTTATATTTCCTGGATCCGCCTTTGCTATGTACACTACCAGTCTTTTGGGCGAAGTCAGAGGTTGTTCTAACGACAGGTGGAAACATGACACAAATTAAACACACCCATACTCAGTCAACATGCTGGTGGGGTCGTAGTTTAGCCATTGGACTCAAGGTGAGCATTAATGGCTCACTGGGTAGGTGTAAACATTACACCCACTTCGCTCTAACTACTAACTACTAACTACTAACTACTAACCATCAACCACTGTCCTGGACATACATCCACAGACAACTGAGATGTGGACCCAAGACAGCGTACTTGTAACCTTAATTGAAAATAAGTTACAAAAATGAAATCACATGAAAGTCATCATAAGCGTCGGAAGATGCCATCCACTGAATGGGTTAGAAATGTATTAATTCGCCTTCCATCAAGCAAAGGGGGCAATGCAATGAATTATTTTCAGATGGGGGGGGGGGGGGGGGGGGGAGATCGAAATTGCCCTCCGGTGCCTGTAGTCAAATATACAAAGCTAAAAGTGTGTATGGTACTTCTGGTAAAATTTAGGGTTCCTTGCTTCCATTACCGTACATCCGGTGTATGGTAATTCTGAGGAAACGTAGTGTTCCTTGCTTCCCAATCTATATGAATGTTGAGGAACTTTAATTTCACGGCCTTACGATGAAGCTATATAAGCTATATACATATATGTAATAATTGATATATCACTATTTTACACAGACATAAAGTACTTTAATATATAAGTATGTATTGTTTCTGTCTGATTTGCGGATTGGCAAAGAAAGTCAAACTGGATGTCTTTTTGTAACACACCATTTAGAAATATATCCCACAGTTTGTTCGGTACGTATGACAGTTCATAACATTAACTGATTAGGAACATAAACCTTTACTCGCTCTCCATACCACTGGAATTTATATGTATACTTAGGACAAATTTCCTGGTGATGAGTCACTCGGAAATACATTTAGAATGAACAGTCAATCAAATTAGGATGGCAAAATAATTAACGCATACAGGATTGCATCTCTGCACAAGACAGAATTCAAACGAGATAGTAACAAGGTTGTGGTGACAGGATGTCATAAACTACTTCCGTGTGCTTCGTCTACAAGACAGCTATTCCTTTTCATTTTGTCTGTATAAAGACGTCCCCTTCCAAAACATGTTCTGAAAATGTTTAACCTACACAAGATATAACTCAGTGGATAGTTTGACTTCTGTGATAATCTGCACTCATAAATAGCTTTCAAAAGAGTGACGATAATATATGTTCTCTGAAGCAAAGCAATTACTGTATGCATACATGAATTCAACAAAAAAAAAAAAAGAAAAAAAAAAGCCCACTACCACACCTCCCCCATCCCCCTCTCCCAACCCCCAACCCCAACAACACCCCCTCAAAAAAAGAAGAAGATAATAATAATAATAAAACAAAAATAATAATAAAAAAGGGGAAAATATATTAAAACAAATCATTTGCTTCAGCAGGGTGGGGTTCCGACCCCCAAAATCATCTTCCTACATAAACAAACACAAAAGAAAAGACCCCCCCCCCCAAATGTTTTTTTATTTTTTTTATTTTTTTTAAATCTACACCCACAAAAACCGCCACAAACCCACAACAACAACAATAACAACACCAATCAAGCACTTAATAAAGCTGGCGCGTTTCCAAAAACGATTAAAAACCAATCAGCTGTTTGGATGTATTACGCTTCAGTGGAGAAGAGCCTATCAAATCCATGGATATATACTTACTGGCAGCGACAGTTCGCCAATCAGGTTGGAAGTTCGTGGACGCCTCCACCCGGTACAACGTCACAGCATTGCCGTAATCCTGGCCGGGCGTCCACCACAGCTGCATGGAGTGAGTTGTCGTTACTGCTGGGTTCACGAACACGCCAGAGGGCTCGCCAGGCGGACCTACATGAAGGCATTTACAAGTATTGTCATTTTATTTTTCATTTCTATTTATTTTTATACTTATATCCAATTAAGGTTCAAGCACGCTGTCATGTGCACACACTTCAGCTATTTGGCCTGTCTGTCCAGGACCGTGGCTTAGTTGTGAAATGGCTGTTGCCCATATCAACCATTGATAAAAAATTATATTTTTAATGAACTAACTGAATAATTAGCTTCTTTTTATGTTCCTTATATCAGAACTATCATAAAGGTCATACATTACTATGTAGTGGCTGTGTGTATGATGGCCATCTTCTGAGTGGATGACCAAGGAGTAACAATGTGATATGACGTTGTTTTTTTAATGGTACGGTGCATCTATCTTTTGATGTATTGTTTAGAGTTCATAAGTTACACTGGTCTAGTATGACTTTTCATAGTGTAAATGACCCAAACTATCAAACAGACTTCAATTAAAGTTTGACAAAATCTGTTAATAGACTTTAAGGTCTCACTACACAGTTCACTTCCGGGTGAGAGTTCGTTCATCACGGTCCACTACAGTTCCTAATATGAACATATGTTGTGGTTATCATATTCACTTCTAGGAAATGGTGAAGAATTAAAATGATATGTGTGACTAATGGTAAGCCTTCCGGCTGTATTTTGCCTATGCCGTTTTGTAATATTGTGCATTTACCTTTTTGGGACATGGGTGTATCGGTTAATGAACCACTTGTTCGGAAATGTTCTCAATTTTGGAGTGAAAAATATATATTTTTTGATAATATATGTTAGCAATGGTGTATGTTGTTAGTGCCAACGAGAACCCGTTCTATTGGAAATCTTCATTTGAAGTTGGACAATATAACAAGGATTTCAATGGCAGATGGCATCTGTGTAGTGAGACTTGTTTCAGTTTTGGTCCGAGACATATTGTTAAACAGACAATAACCTTAGAAACGTGTTTTGATAGTTTTAAGACCTTTCTACCTTTAAGCAGAATTCTTATGGAAACTACTGTTTATGCCACGCGACAGAACAAGGAAATGTTTTAATTAACGACGCACTCAACACATTTTATTTACAGTTATATGGCGTCAGCGTGACAGAACAATGCAATTTTATTAGTTA